>NC_074692.1:46642941-46962419 GCF_029448725.1 Salvelinus fontinalis
TGTAGTATGTGTTGTATTTAATAGTATGTGTAGTATTACATAGTATGTGTAGCATTATATAGTATGTGTAGTATTATATAGTATGTGTAGTATTATATAGTATGTGTAGTATTATATAGTATGTGTAGTATGTGTAGTATTTCATAGTATGTGTAGCATTATATAGTATGTGTAGCATTATATAGTATGCGTAGCATTATATAGTATGCGTAGCATTATATAGTATGTGTAGTATGTATCTGATAAAGCTAGTATTATGTAGTATATGTAATTTGATGCAGTATGAGTAGTATATGTCTTGTAGTAAGAGTAGTATGTGAAGTAGTATGTGTAGCATGTGTTGTAATACGTGGCATGTGTAATATGAGTAGTATTACGTAGTATTTTTAATATGAGCAGTATTATATATCATGTGTAGTATGTGTAGTATTTCATAGTATGTGTAGCATTATATAGTATGTGTAGTATTATATAGTATGTGTAGTATGTGTGGTATTTAATAGTATGTGTAGCATTATATAGTACGTATAGTATTATATAGCATGTGTAGTATGTGTAGTATTTAATAGTATGTGTAGTATTATATAGTATGTGTAGCATTATATAGTATGTGTAGCATTATATAGTATGCGTAGCATTATATAGTATGTGTAGTATTATATAGCATGTGTAGTATTATATAGCATGTGCAGTATTATATAGTATGTGTAGCATTAAATAGCAAGTGTAGTATTATATAGTATGTGTAGCATTATATAGTATGTGTAGCATTATATAGTATGTGTAGCATTATATAGTATGTGTAGTATTATATAGTATGTGTAGTATTATATAGTATGTGTAGTATTATATAGTATGTGTAGCATTATATAGTATGTGTAGTATTATATAGTATGTGTAGTATTATATAGTATGATTAGCATTATATAGTATGTGTAGCATTATATAGTATGTGTAGTATTATATAGTATGTGTAGTATTATGTAGTATTATATAGTATGTGTAGTATTATATAGTATGTGTAGCATTATATAGTATTTGTAGCATTATATAGTATGTGTAGTATTATATAGCATGTGTAGTATTATATAGTATGTGTAGCATTATATAGTATGTGTAGTATTATATAGTATGTGTAGTATTATATAGTATGTGTAGCATTATATAGTATGTGTAGTATTATATAGCATGAGTAGTATGTGTAGTATTTAATAGTATGTGTAGCATTATATAGTATGTGTAGTATTATATAGTATGTGTAGTATTATATAGTATGTGTAGTATTATATAGTATGTGTAGCATTATATAGTATGTGTAGTATTATATAGTATGTGTAGTATTATATAGTATGTGTAGTATTATATAGTATGTGTAGTATGCGTTATATGGAGGAGTACATCTGATAAAGCTAGTATTATGCAGTATGTGTAGTATGAGTAGTATTATGTAGTATGGGTAGTATGTCTGGTGTTATGTATGTGTAGTATGTATCTGATGAAGCTGGTATTATGTAGTATGTGTAATATACATAGTATGATGCAGTATGAGTAGTATACGTATTGTAGTAAGAGTAGTACGTGAAGTAGTATGAGTAGTACACGTTGTATTATGTAGCATGTGTAATATGAGTAGTATTACGTAGTATGTTTAATATGAGTAGTATTACGTAGTGTGTGTAATATGAGTAGTATTACGTAGTATGTTTAATATGAGTAGTATTACATAGTATGTGTAGCATTGCAGCATGTGTAATATGTACTATGTGTAGTAACATGTAGTATGAGTAGTATGATGCAGTATGAGTAGTACGTGTACCACTTTTATTTGTCCCATACCCATGGTTAGCAGATGTTAATGTGAGTGTAGCGAAATGCTTGCTAATATGGTGGATGAGTAGTATTATGCAATATGTGTAATATGAGTACAGTAGTATTCAGTCATTTGAGTAGTGTTCAGTAGTATGAGTAGTATTATGTAGTATGGGTAGTATGCAGTAGTATTATATAGTATGTGTAACAGTCAGTAATATGAGTAGTATTAGTAGTATTATATAGTATGTGTAATATTCAGTAACATGATTAGTATTAGTAGTATTATATAGTATGCGTAGTGTTGCGTAGCATGCATAGTATTATATAGTATGTGTAGTATGAGTAGCATGACATATTATGAGTAGTATTATGTAGTATTACGTAGTTTTATATATCATGAGTAGTATTACATATTATTAGTAATATTACATAGTATGAGTAATATTACATAGTATGAGTAGTATTACGTTGTATGCGTAGTATCACGTTGTATGCGTGGTATTATATAGCATGGGTAGTATTATGTAGTAGGGGTAGTAGTATGCATTATGTGTAGTATTATATAGTATCACGTGGTATGCGTAGTATTATGTAGTATGGGTAGTAGTATGCTTTATGTGTAGTATTATATAGTATTACGTAGTATGAGTAGTATTATGTAGTATGGGTAGCAGTATGCATTATGTGTAGTATTATATAGTATTACGTAGTATGAGTAGTATTATGTAGTATGGGTAGTAGTATGCATTATGTGTAGTATTATATAGTATTACGTAGTATGAGTAGTTTTATGTAGTATGGGTAGTAGTATGCATGATGTGTAGTATTATATAGTATTATGTAGTATGAGTAGTATTATGTAGTATGGGTAGTAGTATGCATTATGTGTAGTATTATATAGTATTACGTAGTATGAGTAGTATTATGTAGTATGGGTAGTATATAGTATGGGTAGCAGTATGCATTATGTGTAGTATTATATAGTATTACGTAGTATGAGTAGTATTATGTAGTATGCGCAGTATTAGGCTGTGCGAGTAGTATTATGTTGTATGTGTAGTCGAGTGTGTGGTATGAGTAGAATTATATAGCATGGTTTGTTTTATGTAGTACTATGTAGTATGTGTAGTATTATATAGTATGAGAAGTATTGTGTAGTATGAGTAGTATTATATAGTATGCGTAGTATTATGTGTAGCATGAGTTGTATTATGTTGTACGAGTAGTATTATATAGTATGATTGGTATTATATTGTATGTGTAGTAGTATGTGTAGTATGCATATAATAATGTAGTATGTGTAGTATGACTGGTAATGTGTAATATTATGTAGTAGGCGTAGCATGAGTAGTATTATGTGGTATGAGTAGCATTGTGTAGTATGTGTAGTATTAGTAGTATGTGTAGTATTACGTAGTACGTGTAGGTGAGTCGTATTATGTAGGGTAGTATGTGTAGTATTAGTAGTATGTGTAGTATTAGTAGTATGTGTAGTATTATGTAGGGTAGTATGTGTATTATTAGTAGTATGTGTAGTATTATGTAGGGTAGTATGTGTAGTATTAGTAGTATGTGTAGTATTATGTAGGGTAGTATGTGTAGTATTAGTAGTATGTGTAGTATTAGTAGTATGTGTAGTATTATGTAGGGTAGTATGTGTAGTATTAGTAGTATGTGTAGTATTAGTAGTATGTGTAGTATTATGTAGGGTAGTATGTGTAGTATTAGTAGTATGTGTAGTATTAGTAGTATGTGTAGTATTATGTAGGGTAGTATGTGTAGTATTAGTAGTATGTGTAGTATTAGTAGTATGTGTAGTATTATGTGGGGTAGTATGTGTAGTATTAGTGGTATGTGTAGTATTAGTAGTATGTGTAGTATTATGTAGGGTAGTATGTGCAGTATTAGTAGTATGTGTAGTATTAGTAGTATGTGTAGTATTATGTAGGGTAGTATGTGTAGTATTAGTAGTATGTGTAGTATTAGTAGTATGTATAGTATTATGTAGGGTAGTATGTGTCGTATTAGTAGTATGTGTCGTTAAGGGATCATGTGACTCAAGCCGTCCTATAGTGTAGACCATGTTCATTCTTGAGTTTTTTTGGGGGAAGCGTGTTTAAATGATCACATTCTACAACATCGACTGATTTGAAATTGACCTGATCCGGACCCTGATGTCGTCCGCCACTAACAACCGGTGAGTGATGGTGATGATGGATGTTCCGGCTGGAGACAGGCCAGAGAGCCACGTGTGATAAAAGCTCTGCCATTGATTAGTTGTGTCTGGTTTTAGTGCAGAGCAGAGTGTGTATGTGTACCTTGAGGTAAAAGGTTGTGTATGTGTACCTTGAGGTCAAAGGGTGTGTATATGTGTACCTTGAGGTCAAAGGGTGTGTATGTGTACCTTGAGGTCAAAGGGTGTGTGTGTGTGTGTACCTTGAGGTCAAAGTGTGCAATGTGTTTGGAGTGCAGGTAGCAGACTCCGTCCAGAATCTGTTTGAGGAACTCTGTAGCCTCCTCTTCTGTTAGGGACTCCTTCTCTGCTAGCAAATTAAACAGTTCTCCACCGGCCACCCTAGAGGAGAGGAGGAGGAGAGGAGGAGATCTTAGACAATACCTACTGTAGATACGATAAGCTAACAGCAGGCCCTTCTATCAACCGAAGGCTTACTTCATACCAACGAGTGGACAACAACACATCAGTGCCATGGAGAAGACAGGTGACAAAACTAGAACATCTTTCAGTGACACCGGAGACGGCGTCATCGTGGCCGTGGCTGCCGGACCGCTGGTCCTTTTCCTCGCGAGGAGGCGAGAGCAGAAGTACAGTAATGCATGAAGACAACCCTTCACCAGACAACCCTTCACCAGAACCCAGAGAGATGGAGGCCATGTAGACAACCCTTCACCAGACAACCCTTCACCAGAACCCAGAGAGATGGAGGCCATGTAGACAACCCTTCACCAGACAACCCTTCACCAGAACCCAGAGAGATGGAGGCCATGTAGACAACCCTTCACCAGACAACCCTTCACCAGAACCCAGAGAGATGGAAGCCATGTAGACAAGCCTTCAGAGTCTAGAGAGATGGAGGCCATGTAGACAACCCTTCAAAGTCTAGAGAGATGGAGGCCATGTAGACAACCCTTCAGAATCTAGAGAGATGGAGACCAGGTAGACAAGCCTTCACCAGACAACCCTTCACCAGAACCCAGAGAGATGGAGACATGTAGACAACCCTTCAGAGTCTAGAGAGATAGAGGCCATGTAGACAACCCTTCAGAGTCTAGAGAGATGGAGGCCATGTAGACAACCCTTCAGAGTCTAGAGAGATGGAGACCATGTAGACAAGCCTTCAGAGTCTAGAGAGATGGAGACATGTAGACAACCCTTCACCAGACAACCCTTCACCAGAACCCAGAGAGATGGAAGCCATGTAGACAACCCTTCAGAGTCTAGAGAGATGGAAGCCATGTAGACAACCCTTCAGAGTCTAGAGAGATGGAGGCCATGTAGACAACCCTTCAGAGTCTAGAGAGATGGAGACCATGTAGACAAGCCTTCAGAGTCTAGAGAGATGGAGACATGTAGACAACCCTTCACCAGACAACCCTTCAGAGTCTAGAGAGATGGAAGCCATGTAGACAACCCTTCAGAGTCTAGAGAGATGGAGACATGTAGACAACCCTTCAGAGTCTAGAGAGATGGAGACATGTAGAGAACCCTTCAGAGTCTAGAGAGATGGAGACATGTAGACAAGCCTTCACCAGACAACCCTTCAGAGTCTAGAGAGATGGAGGCCATGTAGACAACCCTTCAGAGTCTAGAGAGATGGAGACCATGAAGACAACCCTTCAGAGTCTAGAGAGATGGAAGCCATGTAGACAACCCTTCAGAGTCTAGAGAGATGGAGGCCATGTAGACAACCCTTCAGAGTCTAGAGAGATGGAGGCCATGTAGACAACCCTTCAGAGTCTAGAGAGATGGAGACCACGTAGACAACCCTTCAGATTCTAGAGAGATGGAGGCCATGTAGACAACCCTTCAGAGTCTAGAGAGATGGAGGCCATAGACAACCCTTCAGAGTCTAGAGAGATGGAGGCCATGTAGACAACCCTTCAGAGTCTAGAGAGATGGAGGCCATGTAGACAACCCTTCAGAGTCTAGAGAGATGGAGGCCATGTAGACAAGCCTTCAGAGTCTAGAGAGATGGAAGCCATGGAGACAACCCTTCAGAGTCTAGATAGATGGAGGCCATGTAGACAACCCTTCAGAGTCTAGAGAGATGGAGACCATGTAGACAACCCTTCAGAGTCTAGAGAGATGGAAGCCATGTAGACAACCCTTCAGAGTCTAGAGAGATGGAGGCCATGTAGACAACCCTTCAGAGTCTAGAGAGATGGAAGCCATGTAGACAACCCTTCAGAGTCTAGAGAGATGGAAGCCATGTAGACAACCCTTCAGAGTCTAGAGAGATGGAGGCCATGTAGACAACCCTTCAGAGTCTAGAGAGATGGAGACCATGTAGACAAGCCTTCAGAGTCTAGAGAGATGGAGACCATGTAGACAACCCTTCACCAGACAACCCTTCAGAGTCTAGAGAGATGGAAGCCATGTAGACAACCCTTCAGAGTCTAGAGAGATGGAGACATGTAGACAACCCTTCAGAGTCTAGAGAGATGGAGACATGTAGAGAACCCTTCAGAGTCTAGAGAGATGGAGACATGTAGACAAGCCTTCACCAGACAACCCTTCAGAGTCTAGAGAGATGGAGGCCATGTAGACAACCCTTCAGAGTCTAGAGAGATGGAGACCATGAAGACAACCCTTCAGAGTCTAGAGAGATGGAAGCCATGTAGACAACCCTTCAGAGTCTAGAGAGATGGAGGCCATGTAGACAACCCTTCAGAGTCTAGATAGATGGAGGCCATGTAGACAACCCTTCAGAGTCTAGAGAGATGGAGACCATGTAGACAACCCTTCAGAGTCTAGAGAGATGGAAGCCATGTAGACAACCCTTCAGAGTCTAGAGAGATGGAAGCCATGTAGACAACCCTTCAGAGTCTAGAGAGATGGAAGCCATGTAGACAAGCCTTCAGAGTCTAGAGAGATGGAGACCATGTAGACAAGCCTTCAGAGTCTAGAGAGATGGAGACATGTAGACAACCCTTCAAAGTCTAGAGAGATGGAGGCCATGTAGACAACCCTTCAGAGTCTAGAGAGATGGAAGCCATGTAGACAACCCTTCAGAGTCTAGAGAGATGGAAGCCATGTAGACAACCCTTCAGAGTCTAGAGAGATGGAAGCCATGTAGACAACCCTTCAGAGTCTAGAGAGATGGAGGCCATGTAGACAACCCTTCAGAGTCTAGAGAGATGGAGGCCATGTAGACAACCCTTCAGAGTCTAGAGAGATGGAGACATGTAGACAACCCTTCAGAGTCTAGAGAGATGGAAGCCATGTAGACAACCCTTCAGAGTCTAGAGAGATGGAGGCCATGTAGACAACCCTTCAGAGTCTAGAGAGATGGAGACCATGTAGACAACCCTTCAGAGTCTAGAGAGATGGAGACCATGTAGACAAGCCTTCAGAGTCTAGAGAGATGGAGGCCATGTAGACAAGCCTTCACCAGAGTCTACACTGGAATATATTACCTTTGGCACAGCTTATTTGACACATATATTGCCTTTTATAAAACATTAGTGAATCACTGAGTAATGATTCAGTGATGTGGCACTACTTGGGTCCAGGCCAAAAGTTGTGCACTACACAGGACCTAGGGCTCCATTTGGGATGATGACATGGTGCTCTCAGACTGGTGACTGGTATAGGACCAGACTGGTGACTGGTATAGGACCAGACTGGTGACTGGTATAGGACCAGACTGGTGACTGGTATAGGATCAGACTGGTGACTGGTATAGGACCTAGGGCTCCATTTGGGATGACAACATGGTGCTCTCAGACTGGTGACTGGTATAGGACCAGACTGGTGACTGGTATAGGACCAGAATGGTGACTGGTATAGGACCAGACTGGTGACTGGTATAGGACCAGACTGGTGACTGGTATAGGACCAGACTGGTGACTGGTATAGGACCAGACTGGTGACTGGTATAGGACCAGACTGGTGACTGGTATAGGACCCAGGGCTCCATTTGGGATGACGACATGGTGCTCTCAGACTGGTGACTGGTATAGGACCAGACTGGTGACTGGTATAGGACCAGACTGGTGACTGGTATAGGACCAGACTGGTGACTGGTATAGGACCAGACTGGTGACTGGTATAGGACCAGACTGGTGACTGGTATAGGACCCAGGGCTCCATTTGGGATGACGACATGGTGCTCTCAGACTGGTGACTGGTATAGGACCAGACTGGTGACTGGTATAGGACCAGACTGGTGACTGGTATAGGACCAGACTGGTGACTGGTATAGGACCAGACTGGTGACTGGTATAGGACCTAGGGCTCCATTTGGGAGGACGACACGGTGCTCTCAGACTGGTGACTGGTATAGGACCAGACTGGTGACTGGTATAGGACCAGACTGGTGACTGGTATAGGACCTAGGGCTCCATTTGGGATGACGACATGGTGCTCTCAGACTGGTGACTGGTATAGGACCAGACTGGTGACTGGTATAGGACCAGACTGGTGACTGGTATAGGACCTAGGGCTCCATTTGGGATGACGACATGGTGCTCTCAGACTGGTGACTGGTATAGGACCAGACTGGTGACTGGTATAGGACCTAGGGCTCCATTTGGGATGATGACATGGTGCTCTCAGACTGGTGACTGGTATAGGACCAGACTGGTGACTGGTATAGGACCAGACTGGTGACTGGTATAGGACCAGACTGGTGACTGGTATAGGACCAGACTGGTGACTGGTATAGGACCAGACTGGTGACTGGTATAGGACCAGACTGGTGACTGGTATAGGACCAGACTGGTGACTGGTATAGGACCAGACTGGTGACTGGTATAGGACCAGACTGGTGACTGGTATAGGACCAGACTGGTGACTGGTATAGGACCAGACTGGTGACTGGTATAGGACCAGACTGGTGACTGGTATAGGACCAGACTGGTGACTGATATAGGACCAGACTGGTGACTGGTATAGGACCAGACTGGTGACTGGTATAGGACCAGACTGGTGACTGGTATAGGACCAGACTGGTGACTGGTATAGGACCAGACTGGTGACTGGTATAGGACCAGACTGGTGACTGGTATAGGACCAGACTGGTGACTGGTATAGGACCAGACTGGTGACTGGTATATTACCAGACTGGTGACTGGTATAGGACCAGACTGGTGACTGGTATAGGACCAGACTGGTGACTGGTATCGCAGGTCACTGTAGTGACTACATTGTTGAGGTTTCCCCCTAATAAAAAAGTATTTCCTCTGAGGATGGAAACAGGAATCAGGAACAGGACCCAACTGCAGAGGAAGCTGTGACAGGATAATAACACACTCAGCCAATCACAAAACAGCGTTCAGTCACTTGACCACAATTTGCCAAAACAACAGTTTTTTTTTGTTTTACACTGGAACCGACTGGATATAGTGACTGGATATAGTGACTGGATATAGTGACTGGATATAGTGACTGGATATAGTGACTGGATAAGGTGACTGGATATGGTGACTGGATAAGGTGACTGGATATAGTGACTGGATATAGTGACTGTATATAGTGACTGGATAAGGTGACTGGATATGGTGACTGGATAAGGTGACTGGATAAGGTGACTGGATATAGTGACTGGATATGGTGACTGGATATAGTGACTGGATAAGGTGACTGGATAAGGTGACTGGATATGGTGACTGGATAAGGTGACTGGATATAGTGACTGGATATAGTGACTGGATATAGTGACTGGATATAGTGACTGGATAAGGTGACTGGATAAGGTGACTGGATATAGGGACTGAATAAGGTGACTGGATATAGTGACTGGATATAGTGACTGGATATAGTGACTGGATATAGGGACTGGATAAGGTGACTAGATATAGTGACTGGATAAGGTGACTGGATAAGGTGACTGGATATAGTGACTGGATATAGTGACTGGATATAGTGACTGGATAAGGTGACTGGATATAGGGACTGGATATAGGGACTGGATAAGGTGACTGGATAAGGTGACTGGATATAGTGACTGGATAAGGTGACTGGATATAGGGACTGGATATAGTGACTGGATATAGTGACTGGATATAGTGACTGGATTTGGTGACTGGATATAGTGACTGGATAAGGTGACTGGATAAGGTGACTGGATATAGGGACTGAATAAGGTGACTGGATATAGTGACTGGATATAGTGACTGGATATAGGGACTGGATAAGGTGACTAGATATAGTGACTGGATATAGTGACTGGATATAGTGACTGGATATAGTGACTGGATATAGTGACTGGATAAGGTGACTGGATATAGTGACTGGATATAGTGACTGGATATAGTGACTGGATAAAGTGACTGGATATAGTGACTGGATATAGTGACTGGATAAGGTGACTGGATAAGGTGACTGGATATAGGGACTGGATAAGGTGACTGGATATAGGGACTGGATAAGGTGACTGGATATAGGGACTGGATATAGGGACTGGATAAGGTGACTGGATAAGGTGACTGGATATAGTGACTGGATAAGGTGACTGGATATAGGGACTGGATATAGTGACTGGATATAGTGACTGGATATCGGGACTGGATAAGGTGCCTGGATATAGGGACTGGATATAGTGACTGGATAAGGTGACTGGATATAGGGACTGGATATAGTGACTGGATATAGTGACTGGATATAGTGACTGGATATAGTGACTGGATAAGGTGACTGGATAAGGTGACTGGATATAGGGACTGAGTAAGGTGACTGGATATAGTGACTGTATATAGTGACTGGATATAGGGACTGGATAAGGTGACTGGATATAGTGACTGGATATCGGGACTGGATAAGGTGCCTGGATATAGGGACTGGATATAGTGACTGGATAAGGTGACTGGATATAGGGACTGGATATAGTGACTGGATATAGTGACTGGATATAGTGACTGGATATAGTGACTGGATAAGGTGACTGGATAAGGTGCCTGGATATAGTGACTGGATATAGTGACTGGATAAGGTGACTGGATATAGTGACTGGATATAGTGACTGGATATAGTGACTGGATATAGGGACTGGATATAGTGACTGGATAAGGTGACTGGATATAGTGACTGGATATAGTGACTGGATATAGTGACTGGATAAGGTGACTGGATATAGTGACTGGATATAGTGACTGGATAAGGTGACTGGATATAGTGACTGGATAAGGTGACTGGATAAGGTGACTGGATATAGGGACTGGATAAGGTGACTGGATAAGGTGACTGGATGTAGTGACTGGATAAGGTGACTGGATATAGGGACTGGATATAGGGACTGGATATAGTGACTGGATATCGGGACTGGATATAGTGACTGGATAAGGTGACTGGATAAGGTGACTGGATATAGGGAATGGATATAGTGAATGGATATAGTGACTGGATAAGGTGACTGGATATAGTGACTGGATAAGGTGACTGGATAAGGTGACTGGATATAGTGACTGGATAAGGTGACTGGATATAGTGACTGGATAAGGGACTGGATATAGTGACTGGATAAGTTGACTGGATAAGGTGACTGGATATAGGGAATGGATATAGTGAATGGATATAGTGACTGGATATAGTGACTGGATAAGGTGACTGGATATAGTGACTGGATAAGGTGACTGGATAAGGTGACTGGATATAGTGACTGGATAAGGTGACTGGATAAGGTGACTGTCAGGATGTATAAAACAGGGTTGTGCTCAATTCAGAATATAAAATGCCTCTTCAATTCCAATTAAATTATTGAAGTAGCAAACAGGATACAGAATTGCAATTCTAATTTGAATGAAAGGAAATTGAATTGAAAGAAATTCAAAGGCCTCTACTATTCTATATTAGGTGTAGTCTATACAAATATACATATTATAAAACATTCATATAAAAAGGTGATGAAACACCTGATTTTCAGGACAAACTTAAATGCACACCAATATCCCGTTATTATTTGGGATACTCAAGGAGTGTCTGTCTTACATCGATAGAATGAGCATTAATAACCTAGTTACCATCGGTAAAGTTGTCCGTTTCATTTAGGGACCGGGGAGAAAAAGCAATAACTCCAAAACACTGGAAAGATTTAGGGACCGGGGAGAAAACGCAATAACTCCAAAACACTGGAAAGATTTAGGGACCGGGGAGAAAACGCAATAACTCCAAAACACTGGAAAGATTTAGGGACCGGGGAGAAAACGCAATAACTCCAAAACACTGGAAAGATTTAGGGACCGGGGAGAAAACGCAATAACTCCAAAACACTGGAAAGATTTAGGGACCGGGGAGAAAACGCAATAACTCCAAAACACTGTGCAACATGTCCCAATGTCATCAGTTTGACCGGTTTCAAGGAAATGAAAAGCTGGGAAAACGATGAAAAACGTCTCTGATAAGACTTCAGTTGGTATTGGGGTGCATTATGTGGTTGAAATACTGTCTGCTTGGATAACAGTGTCAAAGATAACATGTTACACACACATTCACATTTTCTCAAGAGATTCTCTTGGTAGAAACAGCACCTTCCACTGGTCTTTGGCAGAGATTATTGTAGTGGTACTGATGTGGTAACGTTTACGATGTAGTCAATGCAGATTCACAGTGCTTAGCTTAGACTTGTAATAGATTCTTCAAGCCAGAGAGTCCAGGTTAAAGCAGCCCCAAATATAACCTTTACCATAACACTAGTTCACAAACTGGTTCTGATGAGAAAGCACCTCTAACTATGGCCTCAACCTTGATCTGTAACCAGTCTGGTCAGGGGGGGTCGGGGCGTCAGGGGGGGTCGGGGCGTCAGGGGGGGTCGGGGCATCATGGGGGGTTGGGGCGTCATGGGGGGGGTCGGGGCGTCATGGGGGGTTGGGGCGTCATGGGGGGTCGGGCGTCAGGGGGTCGGGGCGTCATGGGGGGTCGGGGCGTCATGGGGGGGTCGGGGTGTCATGGGGGGTCGGGGCGTCGGGGGGGTTGGGGCGTCATGGGGGGGTCGGGGTGTCATGGGGGGTCGGGGCGTCGGGGGGGTTGGGGCGTCGGGGGGGGTCGGGGCGTCGGGGGGGTCGGGGGGTCGGGGCGTCGGGGGGGTCGGGGCGTCAGGGGGGGTCGGGGGTCAGGGGGGTCGGGGGGTCGGGGGTCGGGGCGTCGGGGGGGTCGGGGCGTCGGGGGGGTCGGGGCGTCGGGGGGGTCGGGGCGTCGGGGGGGGTCGGGGCGTCAGGGGGGTCGGGGCGTCAGGGGGGTCGGGGTGTCGGGGCGTCGGGGGGGGTCGGGGCGTCAGGGGGGTCGGGGCGTCAGGGGGGTCGGGGCGTCAGGGGGCCAGGGGGGTCTTGGCGTCATGGGGGTCGGGGCGTCAGGGGGGTCGGGGCGTCAGGGGGGTCGGGGTGTCGGGGCGTCGGGGGGGGTCGGGGCGTCAGGGGGGTCGGGGCGTCAGGGGGCCAGGGGGGTCTTGGCGTCATGGGGGTCGGGGCGTCGGGGGGGTTGGGGCGTCGGGGGGGGTCGGGGCGTCGGGGGGGGTCGGGGCGTCGGGGGGGTCGGGGCGTCGGGGGGGTCGGGGCGTCGGGGGGGTCGGGGCGTCGGGGGGGTCGGGGCGTCAGGGGGGGTCGGGGGTCAGGGGGGTCGGGGCGTCAGGGGGGTCGGGGCGTCAGGGGGGGTCGGGGCGTCGGGGGGGTCGGGGCGTCGGGGGGGTCGGGGCGTCGGGGGGGTCGGGGCGTCGGGGGGGTCGGGGCGTCGGGGGGGTCGGGGCGTCGGGGGGGTCGGGGTGTCGGGGCGTCGGGGGGGGGTCGGGGCGTCGGGGGGGTCGGGGCGTCAGGGGGGTCGGGGCGTCAGGGGGGGTCGGGCGTCAGGGGGTCAGGGGGGTCTTGGCGTCAGGGGGGTCGGGGCGTCAGGGGGGTCGGGGCGTCAGGGGGGTCGGGGCGTCAGGGGGGTCGGGGCGTCAGTAGGGTCGGGGCGTCAGGGGGGTCGGGGCGTCAGGGGGGTCAGGGTACTCACAGTTCTAGTATGAGGATGACATCAGTCTTGTTCTCGAACACGTCGTGTAGCGTGATGGTGTTAGGATGTTGAATCTCCTTCAGAATGCTGACCTCCCTCTCGATGTCTTCCCGGGTCACGCCACGCCGGCTCGACTTGCTCCGTCGCTTACGGATGAACTTAGCGGCATACTCCAGGCCAGAGCTACGCTCACGACATTTCTTTACCACCGCAAACTGACCACTGCAGGACAAGGGGAGAGGAGATGGTCAAAGAGTTAGACAGATAGAAACAGACTGTTCACATTGAAATTAGTCTGAGCTCAGTTATAGTCTCAGCTATAGTCTCAGCTCAGTTATAGTCTCAGCTATAGTCTCAGTTATAGTCTCAGCTCAGTTATAGTCTCAGCTATAGTCTGAGCTCAGTAAGTCTCAGTTATAGTCTCAGCTCAGTTATAGTCTCAGTTATAGTCTCAGCTCAGTTATAGTCTCAGCTATAGTCTCAGTTATAGTCTCAGCTCAGTTATAGTCTCAGCTATAGTCTGAGCTCAGTAAGTCTCAGTTATAGTCTCAGCTCAGTTATAGTCTCAGCTATAGTGTCAGTCATAGTCTCAGCTCAGTTATAGTCTCAGCTATAGTCTGAGCTCAGTAAGTCTCAGTTATAGTCTCAGCTCAGTTATAGTCTCAGTTATAGTCTCAGCTATAGTCTGAGCTCAGTAAGTCTCAGTTATAGTCTCAGCTCAGTTATAGTCTCAGCTATAGTCTGAGCTCAGTTATAGTCTCAGCTATAGTCTCAGCTCAGTTATAGTCTCAGCTCAGTTATAGTCTCAGCTATAGTCTCAGCTCAGTTATAGTCTCAGTTATAGTATCAGTTATAGTCTCAGCTCAGCTATAGTCTCAGTTATAGTCTCAGCTCAGTTAGAGTCTCAGCTATAGTCTCAGCTCAGTTATAGTCTCAGCTATAGTCTCAGCTCAGTTATAGTCTCAGCTATAGTCTCAGCTCAGTTATAGTCTCAGCTCAGTTATAGTCTCAGCTATAGTCTCAGCTCAGTTATAGTCTCAGCTCAGCTATAGTCTCAGCTCAGTTATAGTCTCAGTTATAGTCTCAGCTCAGTTATAGTCTCAGCTCAGTTATAGTCTCAGTTATAGTCTCAGCTCAGTTATAGTCTCAGTTATAGTCTCAGCTCAGTTATAGTCTCAGCTATAGTCTCAGCTCAGTTATAGTCTCAGCTATAGTCTCAGCTCAGTTATAGTCTCAGTTATAGTCTCAGCTCAGCTATAGTCTCAGTTATAGTCTCAGCTCAGTTATAGTCTCAGCTATAGTCTCAGCTCAGTTATAGTCTCAGCTATAGTCTCAGCTCAGTTATAGTCTCAGTTATAGTCTCAGCTCAGCTATAGTCTCAGTTATAGTCTCAGCTCAGTTATAGTCTCAGCTATGGTCTCAGCTCAGTTATAGTCTCAGCTATAGTCTCAGCTCAGTTATAGTCTCAGCTATAGTCTCAGCTCAGTTATAGTCTCAGCTATAGTCTCAGCTCAGTTATAGTCTCAGCTCAGCTATAGTCTCAGCTCAGTTATAGTCTCAGTTATAGTCTCAGCTCAGTTATAGTCTCAGCTCAGTTATAGTCTCAGTTATAGTCTCAGTTATAGTCTCAGCTCAGTTATAGTCTCAGTTATAGTCTCAGTTATAGTCTCAGCTCAGTTATAGTCTCATTTATAGTCTCAGCTCAGTTATATTCTCAGCTCAGCTATAGTCTCAGCTCAGTTATATTCTCAGCTCAGCTATAGTCTCAGCTCAGTTATAGTCTCATTTACAGTCTCAGCTCAGTTATAGTCTCAGCTCAGTTATAGTCTCAGCTCAGTTATAGTCTCAGCTATAGTCTCAGCTCAGCTATAGTCTCAGCTCAGTTATAGTCTCAGCTCAGTTATAGTCTCAGCTCAGTTATAGTCTCAGTTTTAGTCTCAGTTATAGTCTCAGCTCAGTTATAGTCTCAGCTCAGTTATAGTCTCAGCTATAGTCTCAGCTCAGTTATAGTCTCAGCTCAGTTATAGTCTCAGCTCAGTTATAGTCTCAGGTATAGTCTCAGTTATAGTCTCAGCTCAGTTATAGTCTCAGCTCAGCTATAGTCTCAGCTCAGCTATAGTCTCAGCTCAGTTATAGTCTCAGCTCAGCTATAGTCTCAGCTCAGCTATAGTCTCAGCTCAGCTATAGTCTCAGCTCAGCTATAGTCTCAGCTCAGCTATATTCTCAGCTCAGATATAGTCTCAGCTCAGCTATAGTCTCAGCTCAGACATAGTCTTAGTTATAGTGTCACCAGATTCAATGCTATTTCACGGTTAACAAATTAACAACAGATTTATCATCTCACTTATAGGGAAGGTCATGCAACATGTATAGCACTTACAAAAATGACTGATTGGCTGAGCGAAATTACTAATAGAAATATTGTGGGAGCTGTTTTGTTAGACTTCAGTGCGGCTTTTGTTAGACTTCCATGGGGCGGCGCACAATTTGCCCAGAGCCGTCCGGGGTAGGCCGTCATTGTAAATAAGAATTTGTTCTTAACTGACTTGCCTAGTTAATAAATAAAGGTTAAATAAAATGAATAAATAAAACTCAACAATATACACACCAGCTACTACAGTTTCAGAATAGGTGGCAATGAAGAAGTTAGTACCAAATATTTCAAAAACTAAAAGCATTGAATTTGGGAGAAATCTTTCACTAAGCCCTAAACCTCAACTGGAGAGTGGAGAGTGAGCAAGTTGAGAGGACTAAACAACTTGGAGTAACCTTGGATTGTAAACTGTCATGGTCAAAACATATTGATACAACAGGAGCTAAGATGGGGAGGAGTCTGTCTATAATAAAGCGCTGCTCTGCCTTCTTAACAACACTATCAACAAGGCAGGTCCTACAGGCCCTCGTTTCTACCTTCTTAACAACACTATCAACAAGGCAGGTCCTACAAGCCCTAGTTTCTACCGTCTTAACAACACTATCAACAAGGCAGGTCCTAGTTTCTACCTTCTTAAAACTTATTCTTAATAGGGGGCGCTGTTTTCACTTTGGGAAAGAATCGTGCCCAAATTAAACGGCCTCGTACTCTGTTCTAGATCATACAATATGCATATTATTATTACTATTGGATAGAAAACACTCTGAAGTTTCTAAAATTGTTTTAATTATATCTGTGAGTAAAACAGAACTCATTTGGCAGCAAACTTCCAGACAGGAAAATGGGGCTTTGTGTCAGGGCCTGCCTATTCAACTGGCTTATATTTATGGATCTGTATGCACTTCATACGCCTTCCACTAGATGTCAACAGGCAGTAGAAGGTTGAATGGGTGTCTAGCTTGATGTGAGGCCGAATGAGAGCTTTTGGAGTGACACGTCCGCTCTTTTGTCAGTTTTCAACTGCGCACAAGGGAACTCGACATTATCTATCTTCTGAAATGCGTTACGTATACACGACGAAATGCTCCGGCTCTGATTTTATTGGATACATATGAGAAAAACATCATAAAGTAGGATTTTCAACCGAGTTTGACCAGTTTATTCGACGTTTATTGGGAATTTTGGAATTTTTCGTTCCAGGCGCAACTATTTTTTGGACATGTGCCCTCCACATGGCTAGCCAAAGTTGCTAATTCGACAGAAGAAATGGACATTCTAAAACCAAACAACGATTTATTCTGGAACTAGGACTCCTTGCACAACATTCTGATGGAAGATCATCAAAAGTAAGCGAATATTTATGATGTTATTTCGTATTTTTGTGTTCTATGTTGGCTCCAACAAGGCGGAGAATTGTAGGGCGCTGTCTCACAATATTGCATACTGTATGTTGTACTAAAGTTATTTTAAAAAATCTAACACAGCGGTTGCATTAAGAACCAGTGTATCTTTCATTTGCTGTACAACATGTATTTTCTTAGTAAAGTTTATGATGAGTTCTTTGGTTAGATTAGGTGACTGTCCAAAATATCTCTGGACATTTTGGTGCTATTTGTGACGATGGCTGCGTTGTAAAACCCAGATTTGTAGCTCTAAATATGCACATTTTCGAACAAAACATAAATGTATTGTATAACATGATGTTATAAGACTGTCATCTGATGAAGTTGTCCAAAGGTTAGTGATGAATTTTATCTCTATTTCTGGGTTTTGTGAAAGCTATGTTGGCGGTGAATAAATGGCGTTGTGTGTTTGGCTATTGTGGTGAGCTAATATAAATATATATTGTATTTTCGCTGTAAAACACTTAAAAAATCGGAAAAATTGGCTGGATTCACAAGATGTTTATCTTCCATTTGCTGTATACCATGTATTTTTCATAAATGTTTTATGATGAGTATTTATATATTTCATGTTGCTCTCTAATTATTCTGGCTGTTTTGGTGCTATTTGTGATGGTGGCTGCAATGTAAAACTACGATTTATACCTCAAATATGCACATTTTCGAACAAAACATAAATGTATTGTATAACATGATGTTATAAGACTGTCATCTGATGAAGTTGTTCAAGGTTAGTGACTAATTTTATCTCTATTTGTGGGTTTTGTGAAAGCTACCTATGCGGTGGAAACATGGTGAAAAACATGGCGTTGTGTTTGGCTATTGTGGTGAGCTAATATAAATACATATTGTGTTTTCGCTGTAAAACATTTTAAAAATCGGAAATGATGGGTGGATTCACAAGATGTTTATCTTTCATTTGCTGTATTGGACTTGTGATTTCATGAAATTATATTATATGATATCCCTGTCACGTTAGGCTAGGCTATGCTAGTCAGCTTTTTTGATGAGGAGGATCCCGGATACGGGAGGGAGACTCGTTAAAGGTTTTAACAAAACTATCAACAAGGCAGGTCCTACAGGCCCTAGTTTCTACCTTCTTAACAACACTATCAACAAGGCAGGTCCTACAGGCCCTAGTTTCTACCTTCTTAACAACACTATCAACAAGGCAGGTCCTACAGGCCCTAGTTTCTACCTTCTTAACAACACTATCAACAAGGCAGGTCCTACAGGCCCTAGTTTCTACCTTCTTAACAGCACTATCAACAAGGCAGGTCCTACAGGCCCTAGTTTCTACCTTCTTAACAACACAATCAACAAGGCAGGTCCTACAGGCCCTAGTTTCTACCTTCTTAACAACACTATCAACAAGGCAGGTCCTACAGGCCCTAGTTTCTACCTTCTTAACAACACTATCAACAAGGCAGGTCCTACAGGCCCTAGTTTCTACCTTCTTAACAACACTATCAACAAGGCAGGTCCTACAGGCCCTAGTTTCTACCTTCTTAACAACACTATCAACAAGGCAGGTCCTACAGGCCCTAGTTTCTACCTTCTTAACAACACTATCAACAAGGCAGGTCCTACAGGCCCTAGTTTCTACCTTCTTAACAACACTATCAACAAGGCAGGTCCTACAGGCCCTAGTTTCTACCTTCTCAACAGCACTACCAACAAGGCAGGTCCAACAGGCCCTAGTTTCTACCTTCTTAACAACACTATCAACAAGGCAGGTCCTACAGGCCCTAGTTTCTACCTTCTTAACAACACTATCAACAAGGCAGGTCCTACAGGCCCTAGTTTCTACCTTCTTAACAACACTATCAACAAGGCAGGTCCTATAGGCCTTAGTTTCTACCTTCTTAACAACACTATCAACAAGGCAGGTCCTACAGGCCCTAGTTTCTACCTTCTTAACAACACTATCAACAAGGCAGGTCCTACAGGCCCTAGTTTCTACCTTCTTAACAACACTATCAACAAGGCAGGTCCTACAGGCCCTAGTTTCTACCTTCTTAACAACACTATCAACAAGGCAGGTCCTACAGGCCCTAGTTTCTACCTTCTTAACAACACTATCAACAAGGCAGGTCCTACAGGGCCTAGTTTCTACCTTCTTAACAACACTATCAACAAGGCAGGTCCTACAGGCCCTAGTTTCTACCTTCTTAACAACACTATCAACAAGGCAGGTCCTACAGGCCCTAGTTTCTACCTTCTTAACAACACTATCAACAAGGCAGGTCCTATAGGCCTTAGTTTCTACCTTTTTAACAGCACTATCAACAAGGCAGGTCCTACAGGCCCTAGTTTCTACCTTCTTAACAACACTATCAACAAGGCAGGTCCTACAGGCCCTAGTTTCTACCTTCTTAACAACACTATCAACAAGGCAGGTCCTACAGGCCCTAGTTTCTACCTTCTTAACAGCACTATCAAAAGGCAGGTCCTACAGGCCCTAGTTTCTACCTTCTTAACAACACTATCAACAAGACAGGTCCTACAGGCCCTAGTTTCTACCTTCTTAACACCACTATCAAAAGGCAGGTCCTACAGGCCCTAGTTTCTACCTTCTTAACAGCACTATCAACAAGGCAGGTCCTACAGGCCCTAGTTTCTACCTTCTTAACAACACTATCAACAAGGCAGGTCCTACAGGCCCTAGTTTCTACCTTCTTAACAACACTATCAACAAGGCAGGTCCTAAAGGCCCTAGTTTCTACCTTCTTAACAGCACTATCAACAAGGCAGGTCCTACAGGTTTCTACCTTCTTAACAACACTATCAACAAGGCAGGTCCTACAGGCCCTAGTTTCTACCTTCTTAACAACACTATCAACAAGGCAGGTCCTACAGGCCCTAGTTTCTACCTTCTTAACAACACTATCAACAAGGCAGGTCCTACAGGCCCTAGTTTCTACCTTCTTATTAACACTATCAACAAGGCAGGTCCTACAGGCCCTAGTTTCTACCTTCTTAACAACACTATCAACAAGGCAGGTCCTACAGGCCCTAGTTTCTACCTTCTTAACAACACTATCAACAAGGCAGGTCCTACAGGCCCTAGTTTCTACCTTCTTAACAACACTATCAACAAGGCAGGTTCTACAGGCCCTAGTTTCTACCTTCTTAACAGCACTATCAACAAGGCAGGTCCTACAGGTCCTAGTTTCTACCTTCTTAACAACACTCTCAACAAGGCAGGTCCTACAGGCCCTAGTTTCTACCTTCTTAACAACACTATCAACAAGGCAGGTTCTACAGGCCCTAGTTTCTACCTTCTTAACAACACTATCAAAAGGCAGGTCCTACAGGCCCTAGTTTCTACCTTCTTAACAGCACTATCAACAAGGCAGGTCCTACAGGCCCTAGTTTCTACCTTCTTAACAACACTATCAACAAGGCAGGTCCTACAGGCCCTAGTTTCTACCTTCTTAACAACACTATCCACAAGGCAGGTCCTAAAGGCCCTAGTTTCTACCTTCTTAACAGCACTATCAACAAGGCAGGTCCTACAGGTTTCTACCTTCTTAACAACACTATCAACAAGGCAGGTCCTACAGGCCCTAGTTTCTACCTTCTTAACAGCACTATCAACAAGGCAGGTCCTACAGGCCCTAGTTTCTACCTTCTTAACAACACTATCAACAAGGCAGGTCCTACAGGTTTCTACCTTCTTAACAGCACTATCAACAAGGCAGGTCCTACAGGCCCTAGTTTTGTCACACCTGGACTACTGTTCAGTCATGTGATCAGGTGCCAAAAATAGGGAAAATTACAATTGGCTCAGAACAGGGCAGCACATCTGGCCCTTAAATCTACACAGAGAGCTAACATTAATAATATGCATATAAATCTCTCCTGGCTCAAAGTGGAGGAGAGATTGACTTCATGTCACTCCCTGACCCTAGAGAGCCTTGTTATTCTCTATTTTGGTTAGGTTGGGGTTGTGCCTGGGGGGGTGTTGTATCTAGTGTGTGCATTTCTTTGTTGGCCTGGTATGGTTCCCAATCAGAGGCAGCTGTTTAGCGTTGTCTCTGATTGGGGATCATCCTTAGGCAGCCATTTCCCCACTGTGTTTTGTGGGATCTTGTTTCTGTGTAGTTGCCTGTGAGCACTGCTTGAGCTTCACGTATCGTTTCTTCTTTATTGTTTTGTTGTTCGGTTCTCTTCAAATAAAACCGGTTCCACGCTGCGCTTTGGTCTGAATATGATTACAACGACGATCGTGACACTTCATCACTACTTGTATTTATGATAAATAAATAAATAAAGATAAATAAAGATAGATAAATAAAGTGGAGGAGAGATTGACTTCATCACTACTTGTATTTATGATAAATAAATAAATAAAGATAAATAAAGATAGATAAATAAAGTGGAGGAGAGATTGACTTCATCACTACTTGTATTTATGATAAATAAATAAATAAAGATAAATAAAGATAGATAAATAAAGTGGAGGAGAGATTGACTTCATCACTACTTGTATTTATGAGAGGTATTGACATGCTGAATGCACCCAGCTGTCTGTCTAAACTACTGGCACACAGCTTGGACACCCATGCATACCCTACAAGACGTGCCACCAGAGGTCTCTTCACAGTCCCCAAGTCCAGAACAGACTATGGGAGGGGCACAATACTACATAGAGCCATGGTTGAGATGGGAAGGAGGATGATACAGGGATGTACAGTTGAAGTTGGAAGTTTACATACACTTAGTCATTAAAACTCGTTTTTCAACCACCACACATTTCTTGTTAACAAATTATAGTTTTGGCAAGTCGATTAGGACATCTACTTTGTGCATGACACAATTAATTTTTCCAAAAATTGTTTACAGACATATTATTTCAATTAACATTAACCCTATCACAATTCCAGTGGGTCAGAAGTTTACATACACTAAGTTGACTGTGCCTTTAAACAGCTTGGAAAATTCCAGAAAAATATGTCATGGCTTTAGAAGCTTCTGATTGGCTAATTGACATAATATGAGTCAATTGGAGGTGTATCTGTGGATGTATTTCAAGGCCTACCTTCAAACTCAGTGCCAATGAATTTTTTTTAGACCTCCACAAGTTTTGTTCATCTTTGGTAGAAATTTCCAAACGCCTGAAGGTACCACGTTCATCTGTAAAAGTGCAAATCAATCCCAGAACAACAGCAGAGGACCTTGTGAAGATGCTGACGGAAACAGGTACAAAAGTATCTATATCCACAGTAAAACGAGTCCTATATCGACATAACCTGAAAGGCCGCTCAGCAAGGAGGAAGCCACTGCTCCAAAACTGCCAAAGAAAAGCCAGACTACGGTTTGCAACTGAATCTGGGGACAAAGATCGTACTTTTTGGAGAAATGTCCTCTGGTCTGATGAAACAAAAATAGAACTGTTTGGCCATAATGACCATCATTATGTTTGGATGAAAAAGGGAGAGGCTTGCAAGCCGAAGAACACCATCCCAACCGTGAAGCACGGGGGTGGCAGCATCATGTTGTGGGGGTGCTTTGCTGCAGGAGGGACTGGTGCACTTCACTAAATAGATGGCATCATGAGGGGGAAAATGATGTGGATATATTGAAGCAACATCTCAAGACATCAGTCAGGAAGTTAAAGCTTGGTCGCAAATGGGTCTTCCAAATGAACAATGACCCCAAGCATACTTCCAAAGTTGTGGCAAAATGGCTTTAGGACAACAAAGTCAAGGTATTGGAGAGGCCATCACAAAGCCCTGACCTCAATAGTATAGAACGTTTGTGGGCAGAACTGAAAAAGTGTATGCGAGCAACGAGGTCTACAAACCTGACTCAGTTACACCAGCACTGTCAGGAGGAATGGGCCAGAATTCACCCAACTTATTGTGGGAAGCTTGTGGAAGGCTACCTGAAACATTTGACCCAAGTTAAACAATTTAAATGCGATGCTACCAAATACTAATTGAGTGTATGTAAACTTCCAACTTCAACTGTACAGGCCTTTCTCGTGTTAATAGGAACAGCAGATGGTTCCCCAGAAGCTGCAGGCAGAGACCAGATTTTAGAAGAGAAGAGACAACAGAGGAGACTAGGGAGAGGCCTGCATGTCAATATGCTCTGAGAGGAACTGACATTCAACTGTAAGACCGGATTTCAAATCTCTCCTTCCTCATTCATTCATTCATTAACCACGGTGTGTCTGACTGTAGAGAGCTGCATTCCCGTGGGCAACTGGCGTGACCTGCGGGCCCCAACATGCTGCGCGCCCCGACATGCTGCGAGCCCCGACATGCTGCGCGCCCCGACCTGCGGGCCCCGACACAGGTGTGAGGTGGTCAGAGAGACAACTTTTGGATGAAAATATGTTTTAGACCCACAGATTATTTTGAACATTTGTCTTTGTATGTGTTATTTAATGTATTAAAGCATTATGCACAAACTAACATGATAATTCTGTATGTTGCAGACCAGTGATTAAAATATATTTGAAGAATATTAAAAAGGGGTAAGCCGTTAGTGACGGAGTTGACAAGCCACTGATGTAGGTGACAACAGATACTCAAAACAGACATATTTTTGCCTCTAAAAATAAATGTTCAATAAAAGTCGCTATAAAATTGAAGAGGTTTAGGTCGATCACCACGTATCTGGTGCCTACCTGTAGCATCAGCTGGTAGAACACCCAGTAATACTACCCAGGGCAGCGGGCCCATCTAGCATATATCACATCACAGTAGAATAGCATATCATCCAATTTGTAAGTCGCTCTGGATAAGAGCGTCTGCTAAATGACTTAAATGTAAATGTCATTTTTTTTTTATCTTTGCCCTGTGGCAAAATGTCTAGAAATGCAACAAGTGGTAATATGTAACTCATAGAAATGTGAGTTATAGATCTGTAATTCTCATTGACAGCCAGTCTAAGAAGAGGTAGATCGGTTCTGTGTGCTTTTTCTATGCTTCCCGTTCTTAGATTTTGTTTTTGTGTCTTTTACTTTCGGTTTTGTACCCCAGCTTCAAACAGCTGAAACAACAATATTTTTTGGTAATGGAAGATATATTTCACAGCGGTTTAGAAGGTATATTGATTCTCTACACGACACTCTATTTTTTCACATCAACTGCAATTAGGCAAACTATTAGAGAGTTCTAGCAACCAGGAAATGGAGAAGCGATTTCTGCATAGTAAACGTTTAATGCTTGCTTAGTAAACACACGTGCTGAGGAACACAGTCAGAGTGGTTTCTCTCTCCCCTGTCTAAAACACTCCCTGACAGCATTCTGTTTCTCCCTATCTGAAGCCAACAGTCAGAGGGATCAAGTTGCTTGTTCTCTTTTGTCATGTTTTTGGAATGATCGTAGCTTCCAACTTGTTTCAAAAGAGCAACTGGAGAAGATGAGGGGAGGAGAGAAAGGAAGTAGAGAGGAGAGAAACAGCCTTTGAGTCAGCTGGTGGTTCAAATAGAGCTCTACTCCAGTCTTCTGGTTGTTCAAATAGAGCTCTACTCCAGTCAACTGGTTGTTTAAATAGAGCTCTAATCCAGTCAACTGGTTGTTTAAATAGAGCTCTAATCCAGTCAACTGGTTGTTTAAATAGAGCTCTAATCCAGTCAACTGGTTGTTTAAATAGAGCTCTAATCCAGTCAACTGGTTGTTTAAATAGAGCTCTAATCCAGTCAACTGGTTGTTTAAATAGAGCTCTAATCCAGTCAACTGGTTGTTTAAATAGAGCTCTAATCCAGTCAACTGGTTGTTTAAATAGAGCTCTAATCCAGTCAACTGGTTGTTTAAATAGAGCTCTAATCCAGTCAACTGGTTGTTTAAATAGAGCTCTAATCCAGTCAACTGGTTGTTTAAATAGAGCTCTAATCCAGCCAACTGGTTGTTTAAATAGAGCTCTAATCCAGTCAACTGGTTGTTTAAATAGAGCTCTAATCCAGCCAACTGGTTGTTTAAATAGAGCTCTAATCCAGCCAACTGGTTGTTTAAATAGAGCTCTACTCCAGTCAACTGGTTGTTCAAATAGAGCTCTACTCCAGTCAGCTGGTTGTTGTTGTCTGTTTTTAAATAGAGCTCTACTCCAGTCAGCTGGTTGTTGTTGTCTGTTTGTAAATAGAGCTCTACTCCAGTCAGTGGCGAATTTGCCAATCTTGGTGTTCTCTGGCAAATGCCAAACGTCCTGCACGGTGTTGGGCTGTAAGCACAACCCCCACCTGTGGACGTCAGGCCCTCATACCACCCTCATGGAGTCTGTTTCTGACCGTTTGAGCAATGCAGAGACCTGCAAATGACCTCCAGCAGGCCACAAATGTGCATGTGTCTGAACATTTATGTGCCATCCTGGATGAGCTGCAATACCTGAGCCACTTGTGTGGGTTGTAGACTCCGTCTCATGCTACCACTAGAGTGAAAGCACCGCCAGCATTCAAAAGTGACCAAAACATCAGCCAGGAAGCATAGGAACTGAGAAGTGGTCTGTGGTCACCACCTGCAGAACCACTCCTTTATTGGGGGTGTCTTGCTAATTGCCTATAATTTCCACCTTTTGTCTATTCCATTTGCACAACAGCATGTGAAATTTATTGTCAATCAGTGTTGCTTCCTAAGTGGACAGTTTGATTTCACAGAAGTGTGATTGACTTGGAGTTACATTGTGTTGTTTAAGTGTTCCCTTTATTTTTTTGAGCAGTGTACTAACATTCAAAGCATCCATCCTCCACACTACCAGCTCCCACGACAACGCTAGCCAGCTCCCACGACAACGCTAGCCAGCTCCCACGACAACGCTGGCCAGCTCCCACGACAACGCTGGCCAGCTCCCACGACAACGCTGTTAGTACCCACGGTAACGGTGAGATACAGATGAGGAATGACTCTGGCTTGTCTCCCAGAAACTAACACTATAGACAGACAGGCAGACTAGTGCTGCTAGACGACAGACAGGCAGACTAGTGCTGCTAGACAGACAGACTAGTGTTGCTAGACAAGACAGACTAGTGTTGCTAGACAGACAGACTAGTGCTGCTAGACAAGACAGACTAGTGCTGCTAGACAGGCAGACTAGTGCTGCTAGACAAGACAGACTAGTGCTGCTAGACAAGACAGACTAGTGCTGCTAGACAAGCAGACTAGTGCTGCTAGACAGGCAGACTAGTGCTGCTAGACAAGACAGACTAGTGCTGCTAGACAAGACAGACTAGTGCTGCTAGACAAGCAGACTAGTGCTGCTAGACAGGCAGACTAGTGCTGCTAGACAAGACAGACTAGTGCTGCTAGACAAGACAGACTAGTGCTGCTAGACAGACAGACTAGTGCTGCTAGACAGGCAGACTAGTGCTGCTAGACAGGCAGACTAGTGCTGCTAGACAAGACAGACTAGTGCTGCTAGACAAGACAGACTAGTGCTGCTAGACAAGCAGACTAGTGCTGCTAGACAGGCAGACTAGTGCTGCTAGACAAGACAGACTAGTGCTGCTAGACAAGACAGACTAGTGCTGCTAGACAGACAGACTAGTGCTGCTAGACAGGCAGACTAGTGCTGCTAGACAGACAGACTAGTGTTGCTAGACAGACAGACTAGTGTTGCTAGACAGACAGACTAGTGTTGCTAGACAGACAGACAGACAGACTAGTACCGCTAGACAGACAGACCAACAAATCAGGCCTAGCTTCCACAGTGCTTTTAGTCTTGCTGTTTTGTGGTTAAGGTAGGGGTCTATATAACAGTGAGTTGGGGGGGGGGGGGGGGGGGGGGGGGGGGGGGGGGGGTCAGCATTGAGGTGGGGAGAAAGGGAAAGCAGCTGGAGAGAGGGGGAGGCAAGGAGACCCACCCTCCTAATCTCTGACCTCAATCTGTAGTAATCCATCCAGCTATCATAGAGCAGACACACTGACTGACTGAGGTGCAGTAGGATTGGTGTGTACAGGGCAACAACAACAAAAACACTTTAAAACAGCTGCCCTGAAATGCCAGTATGTGGGCTCTTGTTTGGACACTCTCCACCAACTGTTCAGTGGTTCTCAACCTCTGTGGGTTACTGTATCCCCCTTCAGTAGCTCCAGGGCAAAACACCAGGGTGGGAAGTACTGTTCTAGATCACAGAACATTAAGTTATGTCAGTTTTGTATTTATTATGGATCCCGATTAGTTCCTGTCAAGACAGCAGCTACTCTTCCTGGGGTTTATTATGGATCCCCATTAGTTCCTGCCAAGGCAGCAGCTACTCTTCCTGGGGTTTATTATGGATCCCCATTAGTTCCTTCCAAGGCAGCAGCTACTCTTCCTGGGGTTTATTATGGATCCCCATTAGTTCCTGCCAAGGCAGCAGCTACTCTTCCTGGGGTTTATTAGGGATCCCCATTAGTTCCTGCCAAGGCAGCAGCTACTCTTCCTGAGTCTGAACACATTAAAGCACTATACTACTACCTACAGTAACCCTACAGTAAATCTGTAGGAGTGGTTCTCCCATGTAGTCTAGTCTACAGACTATTAAAGACTCCTCCCATATAGTCTAGTCTACAGGCTATTAAAGACTCCTCCCATGTAGTCTAGTCTACAGACTATTAAAGACTCCTCCCATGTAGTCTAGTCTACAGACTATTAAAGACTCCTCCCATGTAGTCTAGTCTACAGGCTATTAAAGACTCCTCCCATGTAGTCTAGTCTACAGGCTATTAAAGACTCCTCCCATGTAGTCTAGTCTACAGACTATTAAAGACTCCTCCCATGTAGTCTAGTCTACAGACTATTAAAGACTCCTCCCATGTAGTCTAGTCTACAGGCTATTAAAGACTCCTCCCATGTAGTCTAGTCTACAGACTATTAAAGACTCCTCCCATGTAGTCTAGTCTACAGACTATTAAAGACTCCTCCCATGTAGTCTAGTCTACAGACTATTAAAGACTCCTCCCATGTAGTCTAGTCTACAGACTATTAAAGACTCCTCCCATGTAGTCTAGTCTACAGACTATTAAAGACTCCTCCCATGTAGTCTAGTCTACAGACTATTAAAGACTCCTCCCATGTAGTCTAGTCTACAGACTATTAAAGACTCCTCCCATGTAGTCTAGTCTACAGACTATTAAAGACTCCTCCCATGTAGTCTAGTCTACAGACTATTAAAGACTCCTCCCATGTAGTCTAGTCTACAGACTATTAAAGACTCCTCCCATGTAGTCTAGTCTACAGACTATTAAAGACTCCTCCCATGTAGTCTAGTCTACAGACTATTAAAGACTCCTCCCATGTAGTCTAGTCTACAGACTATTAAAGACTCCTCCCATGTAGTCTAGTCTACAGACTATTAAAGACTCCTCCCATGTAGTCTAGTCTACAGACTATTAAAGACTCCTCCCATGTAGTCTAGTCTACAGACTATTAAAGACTCCTCCCATGTAGTCTAGTCTACAGACTATTAAAGACTCCTCCCATGTAGTCTAGTCTACAGACTATTAAAGACTCCTCCCATGTAGTCTAGTCTACAGACTATTAAAGACTCCTCCCATGTAGTCTAGTCTACAGACTATTAAAGACTCCTCCCATGTAGTCTAGTCTACAGACTATTAAAGACTCCTCCCATGTAGTCTAGTCTACAGACTATTAAAGACTCCTCCCATGTAGTCTAGTCTACAGAATATTAAAGGCTCTACTCCAGTCAGCTGGTTGTTGTCTAACTCTACAGTAAGTGTTTCTCCTCCCATGTAGTCTAGTCTACATGCTGTTACATCTAGTAATCTAGTCTACTCTGTCAGTGCTGAAAGATCTGATAGAATGGTTGTGTGTTTCGGGTTTCAAATGAATCATTTTCTATATTTTACAAATGTTTTTATTGAACATTTATTATTATTATATTATTTTAGAGGCAAAAATATGTCTGTTTTGAGTATCATGTTGTCACCTACGTCAGTGGCTTGTCAACTCCGTCACTAACGGCTTACCCCTTTTTATTATTCTTCAAATATATTTTAATCACTGGTCTGCAACATACAGAATTATCATGTTAGTTTGTGCATAATGCTTTAATACATTAAATAACACATACAAAGACAAATGTTCAAAATAATCTGTGGGTCTAAAACATATTTTCATCCAAAAGTTGTCTCTCTGACCACCTCACACCTGCGTCGGGGCGCGCAGCATGTCGGGGCGCGCAGCATGTCGGGGCCCGCAGGTCACGCCAGTTGCCCACGGGAATGCAGCTCTCTACAGTCAGACACACCGTGGTTAATGAATGAATGAATGAGGAAGGAGAGATTTGAAATCCGGTCTTACAGTTGAATGTCAGTTCCTCTCAGAGCATATTGACATGCAGGCCTCTCCCTAGTCTCCTCTGTTGTCTCTTCTCTTCTAAAATCTGGTCTCTGCCTGCAGCTTCTGGGGAACCATCTGCTGTTCCTATTAACACGAGAAAGGCCTGTACATCCCTGTATCATCCCCTTCCCGTCTCAACCATCCCCTTCCCTTCCCAACCATCCCCTTCCCTTCCCAACCATCCCCTTCCCTTCCCAACCATCCCCTTCCCTTCCCAACCATCCCCTTCCCTTCCCAACCATCCCCTTCCCGTCTCAACCATCCCCTTCCCGTCTCAACCCTCCCCTTCCCGTCTCAACCCATCCCCTTCCCTTCCCAACCATCCCCTTCCCGTCTCAACCATCCCCTTCCCGTCTCAACCATCCCCTTCCCGTCTCAACCATCCCCTTCCCGTCCCAACCATCCCCTTCCCTTCCCAACCATCCCCTTCCCGCCTCAACCCTCCTCTTCCCGCCTCAACCCTCCTCTTCCCGCCTCAACCATCCCCTTCCCTTCCCAACCATCCCCTTCCCGTCCCAACCATCCCCTTCCCTTCCCAACCATCCCCTTCCCGCCTCAACCCTCCTCTTCCCGCCTCAACCCTCCTCTTCCCGCCTCAACCATCCTCTTCCCGCCTCAACCATCCTCTTCCCGCCTCAACCCTCCTCTTCCCGCCTCAACCCTCCTCTTCCCGCCTCAACCCTCCTCTTCCCGCCTCAACCCTCCTCTTCCCGCCTCAACCCTCCTCTTCCCGCCTCAACCATCCTCTTCCCGCCTCAACCATCCCCTTCCCGTCTCAACCCATCCCCTTCCCGCCTCAACCCTCCTCTTCCCGCCTCAACCATCCCCTTCCCGTCTCAACCCATCCCCTTCCCTTCCCAACCATCCCCTTCCCGTCCCAACCCATCCCCTTCCCGTCTCAACCATCCCCTTCCCGCCTCAACCCATCCCCTTCCCGCCTCAACCCTCCCCTTCCCGTCTCAACCCATCCCCTTCCCGTCTCAACCATCCCCTTCCCGTCTCAACCCATCCCCTTCCCGTCCCAACCCATCCCCTTCCCGCCTCAACCCATCCCCTTCCCGTCTCAACCCATCCCCTTCCCGTCTCAACCCATCCCCTTCCCGTCTCAACCCATCCCCTTCCCGCCTCAACCCATCCCCTTCCCGCCTCAACCCATCCCCTTCCCGTCTCAACCATCCCCTTCCCGTCCCAACCATCCCCTTCCTGTCCCAACCATCCCCTTCTCAACCACGGCTCTATGTAGTATTGTGCCCCTCCCATAGTCTGTTCTGGACTTGGGGACTGTGAAGAGACCTCTGGTGGCATGTCTTGTAGGGTCATGGGTGCCTGAGCTGTGTGCCAGTAGTTTAGACAGACAGCTTGGTGCATTCAACATGTCAGTACCTCTCATAAATACAAGTAGTGATGAAGTCAATCTCTCCTCCACTTTCAGCCAGGAGAGATTGACATGCATATTATTAATATTAGCTCTCTATGTACATCCAAGAGCCAGCCGTGCTGCCCTGTTCTGAGCCAGTTGAAATTTGTGGCACCTGACCACACGACTGAACAGTAGTCAAGGTGCGACTAAACTAGGGCCTGTAGGACCTGCCTTGTTGATAGTGTTGTTAAGAAGGTAGAAACTAGGGCCTGTAGGACCTGCCTTGTTGATAGTGTTGTTAAGAAGGTAGAAACTAGGGCCTGTAGGACCTGCCTTGTTGATAGTGCTGTTAAGAAGGTAGAAACTAGGACCTGTAGGACCTGCCTTGTTAATAGTGCTGTTAAGAAGGTAGAAACTAGGGCCTGTAGGACCTGCCTTGTTGATAGTGTTGTTAAGAAGGTAGAAACTAGGGCCTGTAGGACCTGCCTTGTTTATAGTGGTGTTAAGGTAGAAACTAGGGCCTGTAGGACCTGCCTTGTTGATAGTGTTGTTAAGAAGGTAGAAACTAGGGCCTGTAGGACCTGCCTTGTTGATAGTGTTGTTAAGAAGGTAGAAACTAGGGCCTGTAGGACCTGCCTTGTTGATAGTGTTGTTTAGAAGGTAGAAACTAGGGCCTGTAGGACCTGCCTTGTTGATAGTGCTGTTAAGAAGGTAGAAACTAGGACCTGTAGGACCTGCCTTGTTGATAGTGTTGTTAATAAGGTAGAAACTAGGGCCTGTAGGACCTGCCTTGTTGATAGTGTTGTTAAGAAGGTAGAAACTAGGGCCTGTAGGACCTGCCTTGTTGATAGTGTTGTTAAGAAGGTAGAAACTAGGGCCTGTAGGACCTGCCTTGTTGATAGTGTTGTTAAGAAGGTAGAAACTAGGGCCTGTAGGACCTGCCTTGTTGATAGTGTTGTTAAGAAGGTAGAAACTAGGGCCTGTAGGACCTGCCTTGTTGATAGTGTTGTTAAGAAGGTAGAAACTAGGGCCTGTAGGACCTGCCTTGTTGATAGTGTTGTTAAGAAGGTAGAAACTAGGGCCTGTAGGACCTGCCTTGTTGATAGTGTTGTTAAGAAGGTAGAAACTAGGGCCTGTAGGACCTGCCTTGTTGATAGTGTTGTTAAGAAGGCAGAGCAGAGCTTTATTATGGACAGACTTCTCCCCATCTTAACTACTGTTGTATCAATATGTTTTGACCATGACAGTTTACAATCCAGGGTTACTCCAAGCAGTTAAGTCTCCTCAACTTGCTCAATTTCCACATTATTGATTACAATATTTAGTTGAGGTTTTTGTGTTTAGTGAGTTATTTGTCCCAAATACAAATATAATGCTTTTAGTTGTATAAATATTTAGGACTAACTTATTCCTTGCCACCCACTCTGAGACTAACTGCAGCTCTTTGTTGAGTGTTGCAGTCATTTCAGTTGCTGTAGTAGGTGACGTGTATAGTGTTGAGTCATCCTCATTTTTTACTTCACCTTTATTTAACCAGGTAGACTAGTTGAGAACAAGTTCTCATTTACAACTGCGACCTGGCCAAGATAAAGCAAAGCAGTGTGGACAGACAACAACACAGAGTTACACATGGAGTAAACAAACATACAGTCAATAACACAATAGAAAAGAAAAGTCGATATACATTGTGTGCAAATGAGGTAAGATAAGAGAGGTAAGGCAATAAATAGGCCATGGTGGTGAAGTAATTACAATATAGCAATTAAACACTGGAGTGATAGATGTGCAGAAGATCAATGTGCAAGTAGAGATACTGGGGTGCAAAGGATCAAGATAAATAACAGTATGGGGATGAGGTAGTTGGATGGGCTGTTTACAGATGGGCTGTGTACAGGTGCAGTGATTTGTGAACTGCTCTGACAGCTGGTGCTTAAAGTTAGTGAGGGACATATGAGTCTCCAGCTTCAGTGATTTTTGCAATTCGTTCCAGTCATTGGCAGCAGGGAACTGTAAGGAGAGGTGGCTTTGGGGATGACCAGTGAAATATACCTGCTGGAGCGCGTGCTACAGGTAGGTGCTGCTATGGTGACCAGTGAGCTGAGATAAGGCAGGGCTTTACCTAGCAGAGACTTATAGATGTGCTCACACATGAACTGCAGAGACAGCAGAGATTCTAGAGCAGGTAGATGTTCCCAAACAACCAACAGGACTGGAGTCTACGGACGTTTCAGCCAACCTCAGAGTGAATCAACAGGACTGGAGTGTGTTGAGTCTACGGACGTTTCAGCCTCAGAGTGAATCAACAGGACTGGAGTGTGTTGAGTCTACGGACATTTCAGCCTCAGAGTGAATCAACGGGACTGGAGTGTGTTGAGTCTACGGACGTTTCAGCCTCAGAGTGAATCAACAGGACTGGAGTGTGTTGAGTCTACGGACGTTTCAGCCAACCTCAGAGTGAATCAACAGGACTGGAGTGTGTTGAGTCTACGGACGTTTCAGCCTCAGAGTGAATCAACAGGACTGGAGTGTGTTGAGTCAGATGGTCTCACGTCTGAATCCTGATTGGTCATGGTCTGATTTAGCCCTAACGAATAGTCTGCCTCTATGACGGCTGGCAGTGGTGCAACAGAAACACTGCAATTTGGCAAAAGTGTCGACTTGATTGTGTGTGAGTCTGTGCGCGGACGCCTACGCCTGTCTGTGTGACAAGGTCAACCAGACATCAATACTTTGTTTACAGCCTGACCACACTGAACAGAGTCCCCTCAGCCTGACCACACTGAACAGAGTCCCCTCAGCCTGACCATAATGAACAGAGTCCCCTCAGCCTGACCATAATGAACAGAGTCCCCTCAGCCTGACCACACTGAACAGAGTCCCCTCAGCCTGACCATAATGAACAGAGTCCCCTCAGCCTGACCATAATGAACAGAGTCCCCTCAGCCTGACCATAATGAACAGAGTCCCCTCAGCCTGACCATAATGAACAGAGTCCCCTCAGCCTGACCATAATGAACAGAGTCCCCTCAGCCTGACCATAATGAACAGAGAGAGACCCCTCAGCCTAACCATAATGAACAGAGTCCCCTCAGCCTGACCATAATGAACAGAGTCCCCTCAGCCTGACCATAATGAACAGAGTCCCCTCAGCCTGACCATAATGAACAGTCCCCTCAGCCTGACCATAATGAACAGAGTCCCCTCAGCCTGACCATAATGAACAGAGTCCCCTCAGCCTGACCATAATGAACAGAGTCCCCTCAGCCTGACCATAATGAACAGAGACCCCTCAGCCTGACCATAATGAACAGAGTCCCCTCAGCCTGACCATAATGAACAGAGTCCCCTCAGCCTGACCATAATGAACAGAGTCCCCTCAGCCTGACCATAATGAACAGAGTCCCCTCAGCCTGACCATAATGGACAGAGTCCCCTCAGCCTGACCATAATGAGCAGTCCCCTCAGCCTGACCATAATGAACAGAGTCCCCTCAGCCTGACCATAATGAACAGAGTCCCCTCAGCCTAACCATAATGAACAGAGTCCCCTCAGCCTGACCATAATGAACAGAGTCCCCTCAGCCTGACCATAATGAACAGAGTCCCCTCAGCCTGACCATAATGAACAGAGTCCCCTCTCTCTGCTCATTATGGTAGATATGACTGTAGGTGATGAACAGGCTGGTTACTATTCAACTGGTTCCTCTTCTAAAAAGTATTTCAGAGGGAGAGAGCGAGAGAGAGAGGGGTAAACTGGTGAAATATCTTGGAAACTTGGCCGTCTGTTGGTTTAGTCTCTGGTTAAATGACTTGTGTCAGAGGATACAAACAGACTGGCTACGTACCAAACGGTACCTCTTCTAAACAGTATTTCAGAGCGAGCGAGAGCGAGAGCGAGAGCGAGAGCGAGCGAGAGAGAGAGAGAGAGAGAGAGAGAGAGAGAGAGAGAGAGAGAGAGAGAGAGAGAGAGGGGTAAACTGGTGAATTATCTTGGTAACTTGGCAGGCTGTTGGTTTAGTCTCTGGTGAAATGAGTTGTTTTTGGCTCAGAGGATACAAACAGACTGAATAGGCTGCCATAGGGCTCTGGTCTAAAGTAGTACACTATATAGGGAATAGGGTGACATAGGGCTCTGGAGTAAAGTAGAGCACTATATAGGGAATAGGGTGCCGTTTGGAAAGCACACTCAGACAGAGTCAGATTACAGATGCTAACTGTTAGCAGCCAAACCATCCAATCAAATGTAAACCCACTCTCTGTTACCAGCACATCTGACTCCTCGCTGACAGGGAGACAGAGAACATAATCTCTGCTCATCTGACTCCTCACTGACAGGTAAGGAGAGAGTGTTATAGAGGAGACGGACCCACTGGTTGCCCTCTAGGTTACAGAGAGCTGGGAGTCCCATCCACCACACTACCAGGTGGGTGGTATAGAGGAGATGGACCCACTGGTTAACCTCTAGGTTACAGAGAGCTGGTAGTCCCATCCACCACACTACCAGGTGGGTGGTATAGAGGAGACTGACCCACTGGTTGTCCTCTAGGTTACAGAGAGCTGGTAGTCCCATCCACCACACTACCAGGTGGGTGGTATAGAGGAGACGGACCCACTGGTTGTCCTCTAGGTTACAGAGAACTGGTAGTCCCATCCACCACACTACCAGGTGGGTGGTATAGAGGAGACGGACCCACTGGTTGTCCTCTAGGTTACAGAGAGCTGGTAGTCCCATCCACCACACTACCAGGTGGGTGGTATAGAGGAGACGGACCCACTGGTTGTCCTCTAGGTTACAGAGAACTGGTAGTCCCATCCACCACACTACCAGGTGGGTGGTATAGAGGAGATGGACCCACTGGTTGTCCTCTAGGTTACAGAGAGCTGGTAGTCCCATCCACCACACTACCAGGTGGGTGGTATAGAGGAGACGGACCCACTGGTTGCCCTCTAGGTTACAGAGAACTGGTAGTCCCATCCACCACACTACCAGGTGGGTGGTATAGAGGAGACGGACCCACTGGTTGCCCTCTAGGTTACAGAGAGCTGGTAGTCCCATCCACCACACTACCAGGTGGGTGGTATAGAGGAGATGGACCCACTGGTTGCCCTCTAGGTTACAGAGAGCTGGTAGTCCCATCCACCACACTACCAGGTGGGTGGTATAGAGGAGACGGACCCACTGGTTGTCCTCTAGGTTACAGAGAGCTGGTAGTCCCATCCACCACACTACCAGGTGGGTGTCATAGAGGAGACAGACCCACTGGTTGCCCTCTAGGTTACAGACAGCTGGTAGTCCCATCCACCACACTACCAGGTGGGTGGTATAGAGGAGATGGACCCACTGGTTGTCCTCTAGGTTATGGAGAACTGGTAGTCCCATCCACCACACTACCAGGTGGGTGGTATAGAGGAGACAGACCCACTGGTTGTCCTCTAGGTTACAGAGAGCTGGGAGTCCCATCCACCACACTACCAGGTGGGTGGTATAGAGGAGACGGACCCACTGGTTGCCCTCTAGGTTACAGAGAGCTGGTAGTCCCATCCACCACACTACCAGGTGGGTGGTATAGAGGAGACGGACCCACTGGTTGTCCTCTAGGTTACAGAGAGCTGGTTGTCCCATCCACCACACTACCAGGTGGGTGGTATAGAGGAGACGGACCCACTGGTTGTCCTCTAGGTTACAGAGAGCTGGTAGTCCCATCCACCACACTACCAGGTGGGTGGTATAGAGGAGACGGACCCACTGGTTGCCCTCTAGGTTACAGAGAGCTGGTAGTCCCATCCACCACACTACCAGGTGGGTGGTATAGAGGAGACGGACCCACTGGTTGCCCTCTAGGTTAGAGAGCTGGTAGTCCTATCCACCACACTACCAGGTGGGTGGTATAGAGGAGATGGATCCACTGGTTGCCCTCTAGGTTACAGAGAGCTGGTAGTCCCATCCACCACACTACCAGGTTTGAAACAGGGAAGGGACTCAGGGGTATGCTAATTTGGTACAGAACAGACCTATCTCCCTCTATTAAATTAATCAAAACGGGAACATTTTACATTCGGCTAGTAATTCAAAAATAAATTATCGTAACAGAGAAAAATGTCCTCCTGTGTGCTACCTATATCCCCCCCCCCCCCCCACTAGAATCCCCAAACTTTAATAAAGACAGCTTCTCCATCCTGGAGGGGAGATCAATCATTTCTAGTCCCAGGGACATGTACTAGTCTGTGGCGACCTAAATGCCAGAACTGGACAAGAACCTGACACCCTCAGCACACAGGGGGATAAACACCTGCCTGCAGGTGACAGCATTCCCTCCCCCATATGCCCCCATAGACACACCTATGACAACCAACAAAAACGGGTCACAACTCCTGCAGCTCTGTCGCATGCTGGGTATGTACATAGTCAATGGTAGGCTTTGAGGGGACTCCTATGGTAGGTTCACCTATAGCTCATCTCTTGGTAGTAATGCTGTTGACTACTTTATCACTGACCTCAACCCAGAGTCTCTCAGAGCGTTCACAGTCAGCCCACTGACACCCCTATCAGATCACAGCAAAATCAGTCTACTTGAACGGAGCTTTGCTCAAATTACGATGTTATAGTTTGGCCAACAACAAATCCCTTCTAGACAACTTCCTGGACAAAATGTTGTCCTGTAATAGTTTTTATTTAACCTTTATTTAACTAGGCAAGTCAGTTAAGAACAAATTATTATTTTCAATGACGACCTAGGAACAGTGGGTTAACTGCCTTGTTCAGGGGCAGAACGACAGATTTATACCTTGTCAGCTCGGGGATTTCATCAAGCAACCTTTCGGTTACTGGCCCAATGCTCTAACCACGAGGCTAACTGCTGGTTACTAGTCCAACGCTCTAACCACTAGGCTACCTGCTGGTTACTAGTCCAACGCTCTAACCACTAGGCTACCTGCTGGTTACAGGCCCAACTCTGTAACCACTAGGCTACCTGCTGGTTACTAGTCCAACGCTCTAACCACTAGACTACCTGCTGGTTACTGGCCCAACACTCTAACCACTAGGCTACCTGCTGGTTACTGGCCCAACGCTCTAACCACTAGGCTACCTGCTGGTTACTGGCCCAACGCTCTAACCACTAGGCTACCTGCTTCTAACCACTAGGCTACCTGCTGGTTACTGGCCCAACGCTCTAACCACTAGGCTACCTGCTTCTAACCACTAGGCTAACTGCCTCTAACCACTAGGCTACCTGCTGGTTACTGGCCCAACGCTCTAACCACTAGGCTACCTGCTGGTTACTAGTCCAACGCTCTAACCACTAGGCTACCTGCTGGTTACTAGTCCAACACTCTAACCACTAGGCTACCTGCTGGTTACTAGTCCAACACTCTAACCACTAGGCTACCTGCTGGTTACAGGCCCAGCTCTCTAACCACTAGGCTACCTGCTGGTTACTAGTCCAACGCTCTAACCACTAGGCTACCTGCTAGTTACTAGTCCAACGCTCTAACCACTAGGCTACCTGCTTCTAACCACTAGGCTACCTGCCTCTAACCACTAGGCTACCTGCTGCTTACTGGCCCAACGCTCTAACCACTAGGCTACCTGCTTCTAACCACTAGGCTACCTGCCTCTAACCACTAGGCTACCTGCTGGTTACTGGCCCAACGCTCTAACCACTAGGCTACCTGCTGGTTACTAGTCCAACGCTCTAACCACTAGGCTACCTGCTGGTTACTAGTCCAACGCTCTAACCACTAGGCTACCTGCTGGTTACTAGTCCAGCGCTCTAACCACTAGGCTACCTGCTGGTTACAGGCCCAACTCTGTAACCACTAGGCTACCTGCTGGTTACTAGTCCAACGCTCTAACCACTAGGCTACCTGCTGGTTACTAGTCCAACACTCTAACCACTAGGCTACCTGCTGGTTACTGGCCCAACACAATAACCACTAGGCTACCTGCTGGTTACTGGCCCAACACAATAACCACTAGGCTACCTGCTGGTTACTAGTCCAACACTCTAACCACTAGGCTACCTGCTGGTTACTAGTCCAACGCTCTAACCACTAGGCTACCTGCTGGTTACAGGCCGAACTCTGTAACCACTAGGCTACCTGCTGGTAACTGGCCCAACGCTCTAACCACTAGACTACCTGCTTCTAACCACTAGGCTACCTGCCTCTAACCACTAGGCTACCTGCTGGTTACTAGTCCAACGCTCTAACCACTAGGCTACCTGCTGGTTACTAGTCCAACGCTCTAACCACTAGGCTAACCGCTGGTTACTGGCCCAACGCTCTAACCACTAGGCTACCTGCTGGTTACTAGTCCAACGCTCTAACCACTAGGCTACCTGCTGGTTACTAGTCCAACGCTCTAACCACTAGGCTAGCTGCTGGTTACTAGTCCAACGCTCTAACCACTAGGCTACCTGCTGGTTACAGGCCGAACTCTGTAACCACTAGGCTACCTGCTGGTTACTAGTCCAACGCTCTAACCACTAGGCTACCTGCTGGTTACTAGTCCAACACTCTAACCACTAGGCAACCTGCTGGTTACTAGTCCAACACTCTAACCACTAGGCTACCTGCTGGTTACTGGCACAACTCTCTAACCACTAGGCTACCTGCTGGTTACTGGCCCAACGCTCTAACCACTAGGTTACCTGCTGGTTACTTGCCAAACTCTCTAACCACTAGGCTAACTGCTGGTTACTAGCCCAACGCTCTAACCACTAGGCTACCTGCTGGTTACTAGTCAAACGTTCTAACCACTAGGCTACCTGCTGGTTACTAGTCCAACGCTCTAACCACTAGGCTACCTGCTGGTTATTGGTCCAACACTCTAACCACTAGGCTACCTGCTGGTTACTAGTCCAACGCTCTAACCACTGGGCTACCTGCTGGTTACTAGCCCAATGCTCTAACCACTAGGCTACCTGCTGGTTACTGGTCCACCACTCTAACCACTAGGCTACCTGCTGGTTACTAGTCCAACGCTCTAACCACTAGGCTACCTGCTGGTTATTGGTCCAACACTCTAACCACTAGGCTACCTGCTGGTTACTAGTCCAACGCTCTAACCACTGGGCTACCTGCTGGTTACTAGCCCAATGCTCTATCCACTAGGCTACCTGCCTCTAACCACTAGGCTACCTGCCTCTAACCACTAGGCTACCTGCTGGTTACTGGCCCAACAGACTAACCACTAGACTACCTGCTGGTTGCTGGCCCACCTGCTGGTTACTGGCCCAATGCTCTAACCACTAGGCTACCTGCTGGTTACTAGTCCAACCAATAGGCTACCTGCATCTAACCACTAGAATACTTGCTGGTTACTAGTCCAACCCTCTAACCACTAGACTACCTGCCTTTAACCACTAGGCTACCTACCTCTAACCACTAGGCTAACTGCCTCTAACCACTAGGCTAACTGCCTCTAACCACTAGACTACCTGCCTCTAACCACTAGACTACCTGCCTCTAACCACTAGACTACCTGCCTCTAACCACTAGACTACCTGCCTCTGACCACTAGACTACGTGCCTCTGACCACTAGACTACGTGCCTCTGACCACTAGACTCCCTGCTGGTTACTAGTCCAACCCTCTAACCACTAGGCTACCTGCCTCTGACCACTAGACTAACTGCTGGTTACTAGTCCAACCCTCTAACCACTAGACTACCTGCCTCTGACCACTAGACTACGTGCCTCTGACCACTAGACTCCCTGCTGGTTACTAGTCCAACCCTCTAACCACTAGGCTACCTTCCTCTAACCACTAGGCTACCTGCCTCTAACCACTAGACTACCTGCCTCTAACCACTAGACTAACTGCCTCTAACCACTAGACTAACTGCCTCTAACCACTAGACTACCTGCCTCTAACCACTAGACTACCTGCCTCTAACCACTAGACTACCTGCCTCTAACCACTAGACTACCTGCCTCTAACCACTAGACTACCTGCCTCTAACCACTAGGCTACCTGCCTCTAACCACTAGGCTACCTGCCTCTAACCACTAGGCTACCTGCCTCTAACCACTAGGCTACCTGCCTCTAACCACTAGACTAACTGCCTCTAACCACTAGACTAACTGCCTCTAACCACTAGGCTACCTGCCTCTAACCACTAGGCTACCTGCCTCTAACCACTAGACTAACTGCCTCTAACCACTAGACTACCTGCCTCTAACCACTAGACTAACTGCCTCTAACCACTAGACTAACTGCCTCTAACCACTAGACTAACTGCCTCTGACCACTAGACTAACTGCTGGTTACTAGTCCAACCCTCTAACCACTAGGCTACCTGTTGGTTACTAGTCCAACACTAACCACTAGGCTACCTGCTGGTTACTAGTCCAACACTAACCACTAGGCTACCTGCTGGTTACTAGTCCAACACTGTAACCACTAGACTACCTGCTGGTTACTAGTCCAACACTAACCACTAGGCTACCTGCTGGTTACTAGTCCAACACTCTAACCACTAGACTACCTGCTGGTTACTAGTCCAACACTCAAACCACTAGGCTACCTGCTGGTTACTAGTCCAACGCTCTAACCACTAGGCTACCTGCTGGTTACTAGTCCAACGCTCTAACCACTAGGCTACCTGCTGGTTACTAGTCCAACACTCAAACCACTAGGCTACCTGCTGGTTACTAGTCCAACACTCTAACCACTAGACTACCTGCTGGTTACTAGTCCAACACTCTAACCACTAGACTACCTGCTGGTTACTAGTCCAACACTCTAACCACTAGGCTACCTGCTGGTTACTAGTCCAACCACTAGGCTACCTGCATCTAACCACTAGAATACTTGCTGGTTACTAGTCCAACCCTCTAACCACTAGACTACCTGCCTCTAACCACTAGACTAACTGCCTCTAACCACTAGACTAACTGCCTCTAACCACTAGACTAACTGCCTCTAACCACTAGACTAACTGCCTCTAACCACTCGACTAACTGCCTCTAACCACTAGACTAACTGCTGGTTACTGGCCCAACCCTCTAACTACTAGACTACCTGCCGTGAAGGTGTAATAGTGAAAGTGTAAATTTAGCAGTAGGAAACATGAACAGTATATTTGACCTATCAGCTAACATATCACATTTTAAATTCTGGCAGAAAAACCTAAGACAACAAACAACAATGACAAATGGTTGAAGAATGTAAAAATCTTAGAAAGAAATTAAACACACAGAAGCAGAAAACCTTAGCTTGCTACTTCACTATGGTGAATCACTAAAACAATACAGAAAACCTTAGCTTGCTACTTCACCATGGTGAATCACTAAAACAATACAGAAATACACTGTGGAAAAAGAAGGAACAGGACGTCAGAAATCAAAAACCCCAAAAGATGCAGAGCAGAATTAGGACTATACTCACTATTTATCAAACTCCAGAAAAGAGACGTCAGATTCTGCAACCACCTAAAAGGAAGCGATGCCCACAGATTCCATCACAAAGCCCTCACTAACAGAGAGATGACCCTAAAGAAGAGTGTCCTCAACCAACTGGTTCTGGGGCTCTGTTCACAAACACAACAAGACCCCCAGGACAGCAACCCTTTTAGACCCCACAGAGCTCCAGGACAGCAACACAACTAGACCCCACAGAGCCCCAGGACAGCAACACAACTAGACCTCACAGAGCCCCAGGACAGCAACACAACTAGACCTCACAGAGCCCCAGGACAGCAACACAACTAGACCCCACAGAACCCCAGGACAGCAACACAACTAGACCTCACAGAGCCCCAGGACAGCAACACAACTAGACCCCACAGAACCCCAGGACAGCAACACAACTAGACCTCACAGAGCCCCAGGACAGCAACACAACTAGACCTCACAGAGCCCCAGGACAGCAACACAACTAGACCCCACAGAGCCCCAGGAAGAAAACACAACTAGACCCCACAGAGCCCCAGGACAACAACACATTTAGACCCCACAGAGCCCCAGGACAGCAACACATTTAGACCCCACAGACCCCCAGGACAGCAACACAACTAGACCCCACAGAGCCCCAGGACAGCAACACAACTAGACCCCACAGAGCCCCAGGAAGAAAACACAACTAGACTCCACAGAGCCCCAGGACAGCAACACAACTAGACCCTACAGAGCCCCACGACAACAACACATTTAGACCCCACAGAGCCCCAGGACAGCAACACAACTAGACTCCACAGAGCCCCAGGACAGCAACACAACTAGACTCCACAGAGCCCCAGGAAGAAAACACAACTAGACCCCACAGAGCCCCAGGACAGCAACACAACTAGACCCCACAGAGCCCCAGGACAGCAACACAACTAGACCCCACAGACCCCCAGGACAGCAACACAACTAGACTCCACAGACCCCCAGGACAGCAACACAACTAGACTCCACAGACCCCCAGGACAGCAACACATTTAGACCCCACAGACCCCCAGGACAGCAACACAACTAGACCCCACAGAGCTCCGGGACAGCAACACAACTAGACCCCACAGAGCCCCAGGACAGCAACACAACTAGACCCCACAGAGCCCCAGGACAGCAACACATTTAGACCCCACAGAGCCCCAGGACAGCAACACAACTAGACCCCACAGAGCCCCAGGACAGCAACACAACTAGACCCCACAGAGCCCCAGGAACGCAACACATTTAGACCCCACAGAGCCCCAGGACAGCAACACAACTAGACCCCATAGAGCCCCAGGACAGCAACACATTTAGACCCCACAGAGCCCCAGGACAGCAACACATTTAGACCCCACAGAGCCCAAGGACAGCAACACAACTAGACCCCACAGAGCCCCAGGACAGCAACACAACTAGACCCCACAGAGCCCCAGGACAGGAACACAACTAGACTCCACAGAGCCCCAGGACAGCAACACATTTAGACCCCACAGAGCCCCAGGAAGAAAACACAACTAGACCCCACAGAGCCCCAGGACAGCAACACAACTAGACCCCACAGAGCCCCAGGACAGCAACACAACTAGACCCCACAGAGCCTCAGGACAGCAACACAACTAGACCTTATAGAGCCCCAGGACAGCACCACATTTAGACCCCACAGAGCCCCAGGACAGCAACACAACTAGACTCCACAAAGCCCCAGGACAGCAACACATTTAGACCCCAGAGAGCCCCAGGACAGCAACACATTTAGACCCCACAGAGCCCCAGGAAGAAAACACAACTAGACCCCACAGAGCCCCAGGACAGCAACACAACTAGACCCCACAGAGCCCCAGGACAGAAACACAACTAGACCCCACAGAGCCCCAGGACAGCAACACAACTAGACCCCACAGAGCCCCAGGACAGCAACACATTTAGACCCCACAGAGCCCCAGGACAGCAACACATTTAGACCCCACAGAGCCCCAGGACAGCAACACATTTAAACCCAGAAAGCAAAAAGTGAACTATGACACACTGGAAAGAATCAACCAAAAGCCAGAGCAGTGTGGGATGTTATCTGGCCCAAAACAGAGTTCACAGAGGTATAATGAATAGCCACTGTGCCGGACACCAAATGAAGGAAATCCTTGACGTCGTACAGACTCAGTGACCATAGCCTTGCTATTGACAGGCCGCCACCGCCTGTCTCCTCTTCAGAGTCAGGTCTGCCTATGTGCCCACAAACTGAGCTGTACTTCCTAACCTCCTGCCAAATGTGTGACCCACATTAGAGACACAGATTTCCCTCAGATCACACAAATAATTTGAAAACAAATCAAACATTGTTAAACTACCATATCTGTTAGGTGAAATACCGCAGTGTGCCATCACAGCAACAAGACGTGTGGCCCGTTGCCATGAGAACAGGGCAACCAGTGGAGAACAAACACCATTGTAATTACAACCTATATTTATCTATTGATTTTCCCTTTCCTACTTCAACTACTTGCACATTGTTACAACACTGTACACAGCCAATAATATAACACTTGAAATGTCTATATCCGTTTAACTTTTGTGAGTGTAATGTTTCCCTTGTTTATTTCCCTTTTGTTTGTCTATTCCATTTGCTGTGGCGATGTAAACATGTTTCCCATGCCAATAAAGACCGTCAACTGAACTGAGAGACAGGCGCACATCACATGACTGAAAGGGGAAGACTGGTGTGGGAGGAAACACTATTGTACACACTAAACACAACTAATACTTCTAAAGTGCATATGTGCGTAGTCTTAGGCATCAGTAAACAGCTCTGGGATCAGTTAGTATGCCTGACTCACTGCTCATCTCTGAAGGCTGAAGACACACTTCCCCTGTTACAGCTGAAGCCTTTTGAGGAAGTGAAAATGAGAGCATGTCCCAAACTATAGGTCAGGGTGGACTCTGGGTTCTGCTTTGGTGTTGATTCTGCTACTGTAGACTGAAGAACTGTAGTTACTTCCTGTCACGAAAACCGATAGCTCCTGCGCCTTGAACTGTTGTTTCGGCATGTTGTTTCACTTTGTTTTATTTTAAATTTGTTCATAAGTGTGTTTGTGTCAACACCTGCTACCAACTAGCCAGCAGGCTAGGTTGCAATGGAGCCCACTTCTCCTGGAATAACTAACAAATGTTTCCAGCGAGGTAGAAGCTGTGTGTATTACGTTCTTGTCCAGGACAGTATTGACAATCCGGAGGTCCAATGTGGCAATTGTTTGATAGCGGGGAAATACAGGAATGAAGTGGCTACGCTTAACTAGCAAATCTCAGTTCTACCAAATTTATGGGGAAAGGACGGTAGGACGCCACTCGCCTTGTCATATGTCCCAATCTGAACCCAAGTGTAACCTGGAACTAGTCTGCTAAGGAAGTCCTCTCCATCTGTCCCAATCTGAATGGCCTGTTACCTGGAACTAGCCTGCTAAGGAAGTCCTCTCCATCTGTCCCAATCTGAATGGCCTGTTACCTGGAACTAGCCTGCTAAGGAAGTCCTCTCCATCTGTCCCAATCTGAATGGCCTGTTACCTGGAACTAGCCTGCTAAGGAAGTCCTCTCCATCTGAATGGCCTGTTACCTGGAACTAGTCTGCTAAGGAAGTCCTCTCTCTATCTGTCCCAATCTGAATGGCCTGTTACCTGGAACTAGTCTGCTAAGGAAGTCCTCTACATCTGTTCCTATCTGAATGGCCTGTTACCTGGAACTAGTAGCACAGGCCAATACTTATTTTCCACCATAATTTGCAAATAAATTCATTAAAAATCCTACAATGTGATTTTTTGGATTTTTTTTTCTCATTTTGTCTGTCATAGTTGAAGTGTACCTATGATGAAAATTACAGGCCTCTCTCATCTTTTTAAGTTGGAGAACTTGCACAATTGGTTGCTGACTAAATACTTTTTTGCTCCATTGTATAGGGAAAGACATTCAACAAGCAAAGAACTTACACAAATGACTGATGATTGGCTGAGAGAAATTTATAAAATAATTGTGGGGGCTGTCTTGTTAGACCTCAGTACGTGGATAAAGAGTTATCTGTCTAATAGAACACAGAGGGTGTTATTTAATGGAAGCCCCTCCAACATAATCCAAGTAGAATCAGGAATTCCCCAGGGCAGCTGTCTAGGCCCCCAACTTTTTTCTATCTTTACTAATGAATAAAGCCAGCATGACTCCACACTATACACGTCAGCTACTACAGCATATTAAGTCACTGCAACGCTTAACAAAGAGCTGCAGCTAGTTTCAGAATGGGTGGCAAGGAATAACTCAGTCCTAAATATTTCAAAAACAAAAAGCATTGTGTTTTGGACAAATCACTCAATAAATCATAAACGTCAACTGAATCTTTCAATAAATCATGTGGAAGTTGAGCAAGTTGAGATGACTAAACTACTTGGAGTAACCCGGGATTGTAAACTGTCATGGTCAAAACATATTGATACAACAGGAGCTAAGATGGGGAGAAGTCTGTCTATAATAAAGTGGTGCTCTGCCTTCTTAACAGCACTATCAACAAGGCAGGTCCTACAGGCCCTAGTTTTGTCTCACCTGGACTACTCTTCAGTCGTGTGGTCAGGTGCCACAAAAAGGGACTTAGGAAAATTTCAATTGGCTCAGAACAGAGCAGCACGGCTGGCCATTGGATGTACACAGAGAGCTAACATTAACAATATGCATGTCAATCTCTCCTGGCTCAAGGTGGAGGAGAGATTGACTTCATCACTACTTATATTTGTAAGAGGTACATGTTGAATGTACCGAGCTGTCTGTTTAAACTACTGGCACACAGCTCAGACACCCATGACCCTACAAGACATGCCACCAGAGGTCTCTTCACAGTCCCCAAGTCCAGAACAGACTATGGGAGGTGAACAGTACTACATAGAGCCATGACTACATGGAACTCTATTCCACATCAGGTAACTGATGCAGCAGTAGAATCAGATTTAAATAACAGATTAAAAAAACACCTTATGGAACTGAACAGAGACACACAAGACATGAACTCCACACACACACGGATGTTGTACTGTAAATATGTGGTGGTGGAGCGGTGGCCTGAGGGAACACACTGAATGTGTTGTGTAAAGTGTTATGAAATGTACTGTCGTATATTAAACTGCATGTAACTGTCTTGTGTTGCTGGACCCCAGGAAGAGTCGCTGCTGCCTTGACAGGAACTAATGAAGATCCATAATAAACCCCAGGAAGAGTAGCTGCTGCCTTGACAGGAACTAATGGGGATCTTTAATATACCCCAGGAAGAGTAGCTGCACCCTTGACAGGAACTAATGGGGATCCATAATAAACCCCAGGAAGAGTAGCTGCTGCCTTGGCAGGAACTAATGGGGATCCATAATAAACCCCAGGAAGAGTAGCTGCTTCCTTGACAGGAACTAATGGGGATCTTTAATAAACCCCAGGAAGAGTCGCTGCTGCCTTGACAGGAACTAATGGTGATCCATAATAAACCCCAGGAAGAGTAGCTGCTGCCTTGGCAGGAACTAATGGGGATCCATAATGAACCCCAGGAAGAGTAGCTGCTGCCTTGACAGGAACTAATGGGGATCCATAATAAACCCCAGGAAGAGTAGCTGCTGCCTTGACAGGAACTAATGGGGATCCATAATAAATCCCAGGAAGAGTAGCTGCTGCCTTGGCAGGAACTAATGGGGATGCATAATAAACCCCAGGAAGCGTAGCTGCTGCCTTGACAGGAACTAATGGGGATCCATAATAAACCCCAGGAAGAGTCGCTGCTGCCTTGACAGGAACTAATGGGGATCTTTAATAAACCCCAGGAAGAGTCGCTGCTGCCTTGACAGGAACTAATGGTGATCCATAATAAACCCCAGGAAGAGTAGCTGCTGCCTTGGCAGGAACTAATGGGGATCCATAATAAACCCCAGGAAGAGTAGCTGCTGCCTTGACAGGAACTAATGGGGATCCATAATAAACCCAGGAAGAGTAGCTGCTGCATTGGCAGGAACTAATGGGGATGCATAATAAACCCCAGGAAGCGTAGCTGCTGCCTTGGCAGGAACTAATGGGGATCCATAATAAACCCCAGGAAGAGTAGCTGCTGCCTTGACAGGAACTAATGGGGATCCATAATAAACCCCAGGAAGAGTAGCTGCTGCCTTGGCAGGAACTAATGGGGATCCATAATAAACCCCAGGAAGAGTAGCTGCTGCCTTGGCAGGAACTAATGGGGATCCATAATAAATCCCAGGAAGAGTAGCTGCTGCCTTGGCAGGAACTAATGGGGATCCATAATAAACCCCCGGAAGAGTAGCTGCTGCCTTGGCAGGAACTAATGGGGATCCATAATAAACCCCAGGAAGAGTAGCTGCTGCCTTGGCAGGAACTAATGGGGATCCATAATAAATCCCAGGAAGAGTAGCTGCTGCCTTGGCAGGAACTAATGGGGATCCATAATAAACCCCCGGAAGAGTAGCTGCTGCCTTGGCAGGAACTAATGGGGATCCATAATAAACCCCAGGAAGAGTAGCTGCTGCCTTGGCAGGAACTAATGGGGATCATAATAAACCCCAGGAAGAGTAGCTGCTGCCTTGGCAGGAACTAATGGGGATCCATAATGAACCCCAGGAAGAGTAGCTGCTGCCTTGACAGGAACTAATGGGGATCCATAATAAACCCCAGGAAGAGTAGCTGCTGCCTTGACAGGAACTAATGGGGATCCATAATAAACCCCAGGAAGAGTAGCTGCTGCCTTGGCAGGAACTAATGGGGATGCATAATAAACCCCAGGAAGCGTAGCTGCTGCCTTGACAGGAACTAATGGGGATCCATAATAAACCCCAGGAAGAGTAGCTGCTGCCTTGACAGGAACTAATGGGGATCCATAATAAACCCCAGGAAGAGTAGCTGCTGCCTTGGCAGGAACTAATGGGGATGCATAATAAACCCCAGGAAGCGTAGCTGCTGCCTTGGCAGGAACTAATGGGGATCCATAATAAACCCCAGGAAGAGTAGCTGCTGCCTTGGCAGGAACTAATGGGGATCCATAATAAACCCCAGGAAGAGTAGCTGCTGCCTTGGCAGGAACTAATGGGGATCCATAATAAATCCCAGGAAGAGTAGCTGCTGCCTTGACAGGAACTAATGGGGATCCATTATAAACCCCAGGAAGAGTAGCTGCTGCCTTGGCAGGAACTAATGGGGATCCATAATAAACCCCAGGAAGAGTAGCTGCTGCCTTGACAGGAACTAATGGCGATCCATAATAAACCCCAGGAAGAGTAGCTGCTGCCTTGGCAGGAACTAATGGGGATCCATAATAAATACAAATACAGCTAGATAGCACACTCCTTCTCTGCCGGCTGGGCTACACACTTTCCACCAGAACTGGCTTTTCTGGCTCAGCACCTAGACCACAGACAGCAGGGTAAAGGTCAAAACACAGGACCAGAGACAGCAGGGTAAAGGTCAAAACACAGGACCACAGAGAGCAGGGTAAAGGTCAAAACACAGGACCACAGACAGCAGGGTAAAGGTCAAAACACAGGACCACAGACAGCAGGGTAAAGGTCAAAACACAGGACCAGAGACAGCAGGGTAAAGGTCAAAACACAGGACCACAGACAGCAGGGTAAAGGTCAAAACACAGGACCACAGACAGCAGGGTAAAGGTCAAAACACAGGACCAGAGACAGCAGGGTAAAGGTCAAAACACAGGACCACAGAGAGCAGGGTAAAGGTCAAAACACAGGACCACAGACAGCAGGGTAAAGGTCAAAACACAGGACCAGAGAGAGTAGGGTAAAGGTCAAAACACAGGACCACAGACAGCAGGGTAAAGGTCAAAACACAGGACCACAGACAGCAGGGTAAAGGTCAAAACACAGGACCAGAGAGAGTAGGGTAAAGGTCAAAACACAGGACCAGAGAGAGTAGGGTAAAGGTCAAAACACAGGACCAGAGACAGCAGGGTAAAGGTCAAAACACAGGACCAGAGACAGCAGGGTAAAGGTCAAAACACAGGACCACAGACAGCAGGGTAAAGGTCAAAACACAGGACCAGAGACAGCAGGGTAAAGGTCAAAACACAGCACCACAGACAGCAGGGTAAAGGTCAAAACACAGGACCAGAGACAGCAGGGTAAAGGTCAAAACACAGGACCAGAGAGAGTAGGGTAAAGGTCAAAACACAGGACCACAGACAGCAGGGTAAAGGTCAAAACACAGGACCAGAGACAGCAGGGTAAAGGTCAAAACACAGGACCACAGACAGCAGGGTAAAGGTCAAAACACAGGACCAGAGACAGCAGGGTAAAGGTCAAAACACAGCACCACAGACAGCAGGGTAAAGGTCAAAACACAGGACCAGAGACAGCAGGGTAAAGGTCAAAACACAGGACCAGAGAGAGTAGGGTAAAGGTCAAAACACAGGACCACAGACAGCAGGGTAAAGGTCAAAACACAGGACCAGAGACAGCAGGGTAAAGGTCAAAACACAGGACCACAGACAGCAGGGTAAAGGTCAAAACACAGGACCAGAGACAGCAGGGTAAAGGTCAAAACACAGGACCAGAGAGAGCAGGGTAAAGGTCAAAACACAGGACCACAGAGAGTAGGGTAAAGGTCAAAACACAGGACCACAGAGAGTAGGGTAAAGGTCAAAACACAGGACCAGAGCAGGGTAAAGGTCAAAACACAGGACCAGAGCAGGGTAAAGGTTGTAGTTGTGTTATTTCTAGGTGTATCGTGCCTAGCTGTGTTTTGATGGAAAGTCTGGCTGTGTGTAGTTGTGTGTTCCAGCAAAGGTTGAGTCATGGAGACAGGCCCTGCTTTCACAACATACCCTCAGCAGCCAAACCAAACAATCATGGCATGACAAGAAACTGCTTACAGACATTTACACATGCTTACTAGCCACACACTGAAGGACAGTCATATCCACAGTCATCTGTGAACGTGAGCAGCCTGACCAGTAGTTCTGTTCAGATGAAGGTTATGTGAGTGAGTTACAGTGTGTATGACTAATCAAAGATTGGATTTGACCAGGTCACTCTACTTGGAGCCAGTAAGTGTTTGTCTTTAATGACAGAGGTAATCAACATATCAATGGAATGTCTCCGAGTCTGATACACAGGATTTAAGACAACAAAGAACACATTTTTCAGAAGGAACATGGAGTTAGTTAGGACAGGAGAGTTAAACATGGAGTTAGTTAGGACAGGAGAGTTAAACATGGAGTTAGTTAGGACAGGAGAGTTAAACATGGAGTTAGTTAGGACAGGAGAGTTAAACATGGACAATGGACAGGAGAGTTAAACATGGAGCCTGAACAGGAGAGTTAAACATGGACACTGGACAGGAGAGTTAAACATGGAGCCTGGACAGGAGAGTTAAACATGGAGCCTGGACAGGAGAGTTAAACATGGACACTGGACAGGAGAGTTAAACATGGAGCCTGGACAGGAGAGTTAAACATGGAGCCTGGACAGGAGAGTTAAACATGGAGTTAGTTAGGACAGGAGAGTTAAACATGGAGCCTGGACAGGAGAGTTAAACATGGAGTTAGTTAGGACAGGAGAGTTAAACATGGAGCCTGGACAGGAGAGTTAAACATGGAGTTAGTTAGGACAGGAGAGTTAAACATGGAGACTGGACAGGAGAGTTAAACATGGAGTTAGTTAGGACAGGAGAGTTAAACATGGAGCCTGGACAGGAGAGTTAAACATGGAGTTAGTTAGGACAGGAGAGTTAAACATGGAGTTAGTTAGGACAGGAGAGTTAAACATGGAGCCTGGACAGGAGAGTTAAACATGGAGCCTGGACAGGAGAGTTAAACATGGACCCTGGACAGGAGAGTTAAACATGGACCCTGGACAGGAGAGTTAAACATGGAGCCTGGACAGGAGAGTTAAACATGGAGTTAGTTAGGACAGGAGAGTTAAACATGGAGCCTGGACAGGAGAGTTAAACATGGAGTTAGTTAGGACAGGACAGTTAAACATGGACCCTGGACAGGAGAGTTAAACATGGAGCCTGGACAGGAGAGTTAAACATGGAGCCTGGACAGGAGAGTTAAACATGGAGCCTGGACAGGAGAGTTAAACATGGAGTTAGTTAGGACAGGAGGGTTAAACATGGACCCTGAACAGGAGAGTTAAACATGGACCCTGGACAGGAGAGTTAAACATGGACCCTGGACAGGAGAGTTAAACATGGAGCCTGGACAGGAGAGTTAAACATGGAGCCTGGACAGGAGAGTTAAACATGGAGTTAGTTAGGACAGGAGAGTTAAACATGGACCCTGGACAGGAGAGTTAAACATGGACCCTGGACAGGAGAGTTAAACATGGAGTTAGTTAGGACAGGAGAGTTAAACATGGAGTTAGTTAGGACAGGAGAGTTAAACATGGAGCCTGGACAGGAGAGTTAAACATGGAGCCTGGACAGGAGAGTTAAACATGGAGCCTGGACAGGAGAGTTAAACATGGAGCCTGGACAGGAGAGTTAAACATGGAGTTAGTTAGGACAGGACAGTTAAACATGGACCCTGGACAGGAGAGTTAAACATGGAGCCTGGACAGGAGAGTTAAACATGGAGTTAGTTAGGACAGGAGAGTTAAACATGGACCCTGGACAGGAGAGTTAAACATGGAGTTAGTTAGGACAGGAGAGTTAAACATGGAGTTAGTTAGGACAGGAGAGTTAAACATGGAGTTAGTTAGGATAGGAGAGTTAAACATGGAGTTAGTTAGGACAGGAGAGTTAAACATGGACCCTGGACAGGAGAGTTAAACATGGACCCTGGACAGGAGAGTTAAACATGGAGCCTGGACAGGAGAGTTAAACATGGAGTTAGTTAGGACAGGAGAGTTAAACATGGAGTTAGTTAGGACAGTAGAGTTAAACATGGAGCCTGGACAGGAGAGTTAAACATGGAGTTAGTTAGGACAGGAGAGTTAAACATGGAGTTAGTTAGGACAGGAGAGTTAAACATGGAGTTAGTTAGGACAGGAGAGTTAAACATGGAGTTAGTTAGGACAGGAAAGAGGGCGCAGTACAAACCTTGAGCCCGTGGCTTTTACTGAACCTGTGAGCAGGTAGTCATCATCACTACTGGGACCAACGATGAGTCGACACTATGTGGCCAAGCTAGGGGGACTAGCCTAACCACATAATAGCCTATACTGCAGGTAGGCCATCTAATGCAGTAATCCATGGAGCGTATACTGCAGGTAGGCCATCTAATGCAGTAATCCATGGAGTCTATACTGCAGGTAGGCCATCTAATGCAGTAATCCATGGAGCCTATACTGCAGGTAGGCCATCTAATGCAGTAATCCATGGAGCCTATACTGCAGGTAGACCATCTAATGCAGTAATCCATGGAGTCTATACTGTAGGTAGGCCATCTAATGCAGTAATCCATGGAGTCTATACTGTAGGTAGGCCATCTAATGCATTAATCCATGGAGTCTATACTGCAGGTAGGCCATCTAATGCAGTAATCCATGGAGTCTATACTGCAGGTAGGCCATCTAATGCAGTAATCCATGGAGTCTATACTGCAGGTAGGCCATCTAATGCAGTAATCCATGGAGCCTATACTGCAGGTAGGCCATCTAATGCAGTAATCCATGGAGTCTATACTGCAGGTAGGCCATCTAATGCAGTAATCCATGGAGTCTATACTGCAGGTAGGCCATCTAATGCAGTAATCCATGGAGTCTATACTGCAGGTAGGCCATCTAATGCAGTAATCCATGGAGTCTATACTGCAGGTAGGCCATCTAATGCAGTAATCCATGGAGTCTATACTGCAGGTAGGCCATCTAATGCAGTAATCCATGGAGTCTATACTGCAGGTAGGCCATCTAATGCAGTAATCCATGGAGCCTATACTGCAGGTAGGCCATCTAATGCAGTAATCCATGGAGCCTATACTGCAGGTAGGCCATCTAATGCAGTAATCCATGGAGTCTATACTGTAGGTAGGCCATCTAATGCAGTAATCCATGGAGCCTATACTGCAGGTAGGCCATCTAATGCAGTAATCCATGGAGTCTATACTGTAGGTAGGCCATCTAATGCAGTAATCCATGGAGCCTATACTGCAGGTAGGCCATCTAATGCAGTAATCCATGGAGCCTATACTGCAGGTAGGCCATCTAATGCAGTAATCCATGGAGTCTATACTGCAGGTAGGCCATCTAATGCAGTAATCCATGGAGTCTATACTGCAGGTAGGCCATCTAAAGCAGTAATCTCGGTTGTCATATGAAGCATATTTTTATCCGTTGCTTGTTTGTATCAATTGCAAAGACATGGGTAACTTTGTATTTTGTAGCTAACTTGGTTGTGAAGTTATCGGCGGTCACAGAGAGACGTCTTGATTCTACGTTTAGCGGACATCTTCTGTGTATAAAGTGACGCGAAAGCATCCAACGACGCACTCAGCTGTTCTACGATCTGAGGCAGCCGTTAGATTACGATCGTTTTCAAATCCAAAGTTAATAATGATGTTTTTTTGGGGAAACAGCTCTGAGATTTAATGATGCTCCTTTGAAGGTTAACGATGAACACGCACCCTCTGATTTGGCCTCCTTTTTTTGACTTCCTCCTCGAAGGAATGCCGGCGGCCATGATAGAAGCCAACCGTGATGTGGGTGTTTGTTGGGTGTGTCGTTGCCACCACCAAGACACACCCATCTGTCAGAACCTTGCCCGCAGCAGTTTCCCCTCCCACTCAGTCACAACAAACCAACTCCCTGCAGGTTGAGTTCAAACTGCTCTTTATACTGTTCAACATACCTTGGTGTCAATTGAAGCTTATCCTCAATACTGACAAAACTAAACTAAAATGGTGTTTTCTAATGCAAGAAATAGACCTCTGAACCTTTCACCTGTTACTACCTGTCAGGGCAAGGAGATTGAGGTTGTAACCTCATATAAATATCTTGAAATTCTAATTGATGACTCTTTTAAATTGCATATTCAACAACTTACAAAAAAATTGAAGCTGAAATTGGGATTTTATTTTAGGAATAAGGCCTGTTTTTCTTTTGAAGCCAGAAGGAGGCTAGTATCAGCTACATTTATGCCTTTACTAGACTATGGTGATATTTTATATATGAATGCTTCCGCTCAGTGTTTGAGATCAATTGACACTCTTTACCATGGCACTTTGAGATTTATTTTAAACTGCAAAACCCTTACGCACCACTGCACTTTGTATACCAGGGTTGTCTGGCCCTCTCTAGTCACTCGTAGGCTCAGTCACTGGTATACCTTTATTTATAAATCCATGTAGAATAAACAACCTTTTACATAATACCATAGAAGAAGTGTTCCGCCAATATAACAATGTGCAACTTTCATTGTCATTCCCAGCCAATACAGATACTGTGCTCATCAGCATTTTGTCTGGTGGTGATGGGGCTACCGTGGTAACATGTCAGAGTGGTCATTACCTTCCTGTCTGGTGGTAATGGAGTTACCATGGTAACATGTCAGAGTAGTCATAACTTCCTGTGTGTTGCCCCGCACTGAAAAGAAAACATATATGCTTGAAATATTTTTGCTTCCTCTTTTAAAATATAATTAGTCAAATCATGGATGACTCCATTTGTAATGAGTATCTGTAAATTCTTTTTGGTAGCATTTCTATGTTGAAGATTCAAGAAACATTTTACACATTTTCCACAATTTTCCATCCAATTTGCTTTATTTTTGTAATACATTACACTTGATCGTTCTTGAATAAGTACCTCAAATACGTTGTCTTCTAACCTATTTTGTGCCTCTATAGTACAGTTTCCATTACCATCCGCCTGCTCTGTTACTTCCTCTATTTCCTGTATTAGTCAAATCTCTTTTGACCTAAACTGCTTTTGTTTTAATGATGAGTATTCTATTGAATGGCCTCTAAAAGTACATTTGAAAGTCTCCCATACAATAAGGAGATCTGCCGTACCTATGTTGTGCAACAAAAAAAAAAGTTAATTATTAATTATTTTGTCTTAAAATGTCCAATATCCCCATCCATGTGGAAATTCTGTAAGAGTTACATGGAGGCCAAATGACTTTAATCTTGTGACTGAGCTGGCCATGCATATCAAGAAGTTAAACTAATAAAATGGACTGATATGTTGTCAGAATTCAATGAATATTTATAAGACTATAAAGCAGATTGTTTGAAAGAGGTTAAAACACGGACAAAAGGTTATTAAAACAAACATCTTTCCTGCATATTAGATGTCTACATCTCCCTCTTTCCCCCTGTTCAAACAGACCACCTCTACATCTCCCTCTTTCCCCCTGTTCAAACAGACCACCTCTACATCTCCCTCTTTCCCCCTGTTCAAACAGACCACCTCTACATCTTCCAAGCGTTTCTTTCCCCCTGTTCAAACAGACCACCTCTACATCTCCCTCTTTCCCCCTGTTCAAACAGACCACCTCTACATCTCCCTCTTTCCCCCTGTTCAAACAGACCACCGTTCAAGACCAAACCATTAAGATCAGGTGTGGCCAAATACCAGGCGTGGCCAAATACTAGGCGTGGCCAAATACTAGGCGTGGTCAAATACCAGGCGTGGCCAAATACTAGGCGTGGCCAAATACTAGGCGTGGTCAAATACCAGGCGTGGTCAAATACTAGGCGTGGCCAAATACTAGGCGTGGTCAAATACCAGGCGTGGCCAAATACTAGGCGTGGCCAAATACTAGGCGTGGCCAAATACTAGGCGTGGCCAAATACTAGGCGTGGCCAAATACTAGGCGTGGCCAAGACACTGAACACAGTCAAATTGACAAGACAAACTACTGGCTGTTGAGGATGAAGGTAAATGTAAACATATATGGTTAGAATAATGAAAACAGTTTGGGCCCAATTCAAACACAAGAAACAAAAATCACATTCAAAAAAAAAAAAGAAAAAAGTATAAGTGAAGATGCCTCAATAGGACTTCCTGTTGAAATAAAGGGTAAATAAAATACAAGTAATTAAAGATAACAGATCAGGGTGTAATGAGGTATGAATATAACTGGAAGTTGATGAAATATGGATTATGACACTAGCCAGTAGCATAAAGGATAAACAAAAACATTCCAAATTGTACTCTCTCATATTCAGCCATCCCATCTAGACAGATGGCAGCCATCTTGGAGCCTGGGTGGAGCCTGGGTGATGAGATAAATAGTCTGCCACTATGTTGGAGGTGCCTGGCCTATGTCTAAGCTCAAACTTGTAAGGCACAAGAGCCAAGAAACACCAGGTGATACAGTCATTAGTGTTATTCATCTGCAGGAGCCACTGCAGAGTGCGCTGGTCAGTCTCCACCAGGAAGCAGCGCCCGAGAAGGTAGTACTGTTCCACAGTATACCAAAACTTCGGTACTATTTCAATACAAAAGACATGTAAAAAAAAACTGTTTGGTACTAGAACTTCTGTTATGTTTGGTATATCTGTCAAATGTCTCTCATGTGATTGAGGGGATCAAGTCTGTGTCAGTGTAGCCCCTTTACAGCACCAAGAGAAGAGCCTGGTCCACCTACTCATTCATTGTTAGAGCTGTTAGCTCCCCACTCATGCTGATCAAGTCTGTGTCAGTGTAGCCCCTTTACAGCACCAAGAGAAGAGCCTGGTCCACCTACTCATTCATTGTTAGAGCTGTTAGCTCCCCACTCATGCTGAACAGAAGTTAACATGCTGCATTATTCAAGTGTGTTATGTAGAAATATTGAAACGGTTCATTATTGTTCACAAAACAAATGTCCCTACAGGCTACAACACTTTTACAATGCAAGACTATACTGGTAGCTTCCAGCTTTAATTGTAGGCCTAGTTTCCTAGCTTCCAGCTGATTCCCTATCCTAGTACTTTGTTTGTAATAATATGCAAATTCCACAGCCACAAAGTCAGATTCCACAGCCACAAAGTCAGATTCCACAGCCACAAAGTCAGATTCCACAGCCACAAAGTCAGATTCCACAGCCACAAACTGATTCCACAGCCACAAACTGATTCCACAGCCACAAACTGATTCCACAGCCACAAACTGATTCCACAGCCACAAACTGATTCCACAGCCACAAACTGATTCCACAGCCACAAACTGATTCCACAGCCACAAACTGATTCCACAGCCACAAACTGATTCCACAGCCACAAAGTCAGATTCCACAGCCACAAACTGATTCCACAGCCACAAAGTCAGATTCCACAGCCACAAACTGATTCCACAGCCACAAACTGATTCCACAGCCACAAACTGATTCCAAAGCCACAAAATGATTCCACAGCCACAAAGTCAGATTCCACAGCCACAAAGTCAGATTCCACAGCCACAAAGTCAGATTCCACAATTAATAGATTTATTCTACGCAAATGTTGTTAATTAGTACAATAACATATGTTATCTTCTTAGCAGTTGTGTAACAGGCTTTGGTTTTTCCATTTATGTTTTGAGTTCAGACTTTAGCACGTTAGCACGCTCGTTAGCACGTAGGGCGCACCGATTGGTGCTGGCTTGTCCATCTCGTTAGTGGGAAGGTGTTTCACCTGTGCTATTTAAGAGCTGTAGCCTAACACTCTGGACTTGACTGGCAAACATTCTGTGTGATCCTGGGCCATTAGAAACTTTGCTGGATGCAAGAAAGGGTGTTCCTTCTCCCTATATTACCAGCCACCGGGACACTATGGCCCAACTCCATAGCACTGGCCCTGCATTGCACTGGAATCTCAAATAGCTTAGCCGGGCTAGCATTATCTACCTTCTCAAATAGCTTAGCCGGGCTAGCATTATTTACCTTCTCAAATAGCTTAGCGGGCTAGCATTATCTACCTTCTCAAATAGCTTAGCCGGGCTAGCATTATCTACCTTCTCAAATAGCTTAGCTAGCATTATCTACGTTCTCAAATAGCTTAGCTAGCATTATCTACGTTCTCAAATAGCTTAGCCGGGCTAGCATTATTTACCTTCTCAAATAGCTTAGCCGGGCTAGCATTATTTACCTTCTCAAATAGCTTAGCCGGGCTAGCATTATCTACCTTCTCAAATAGCTTAGCCGGGCTAGCATTATCTGCCTTCTGAAACAGCACCATCTGCCTTCTGAAACAGCTTAGCTAAGCTAGCACCATCTACCTTCTCAAACAGCTTAGCCAGGCTAGCATCATATGCCTTCTCAAACATCACCATCTGCCTTCTGAAACAGCTTAGCTAAGCTAGCATCATCTGCCTTTGAAACAGCTTAGCTAAGCTAGCATCATCTACCTTCTGAAACAGCTTAGCTAAGCTAGCATCATCTGCCTTCTGAAACAGCTTAGCTAAGCTAGCATCATCTACCGTCTGAAACAGCTTAGCTAAGATAGCATCATCTACCGTCTGAAACAGCTTAGCTAAGATAGCATCATCTACCTTCTGAAACAGCTTAGCTAAGATAGCATCATCTACCTTCTGAAGCAGCTTAGCTAAGCTAGCATCATCTACCGTCTGAAACAGCTTAGCTAAGCTAGCATCATCTACCTTCTGAAACAGCTTAGCTAAGCTAGCATCATCTACCTTCTGAAACAGCTTAGCTAAGCTTGCATCATCTACCTTCTGAAGCGTCACAATTAAAGCCATCAACAACTTGCCATTTAGAAACCTCACATAGCACTTCCCTAGCAGTGCTTCCCTAACCTGCATTTCACAGGAGTGTAAACTAGACATAGGCAAGTAACACAAATACAACGTAGCTCTGCGCGCCATACACAGTGAGACGTAGCTCTGCGCGCCATACACAGTGAGACGTAGCTCTGCGCGCCATACACAGTGAGACGTAGCTCTGCGCGCCATATACAGTGAGACGTGGCTCTGCGCGCCATACACAGTGAGCCGTAGCTCTGCGCGCCATACACAGTGAGCTGTAGCTCTGCGCGCCATACACAGTGAGCCGTGGCTCTGCGCGCCATACACAGTGAGCCGTAGCTCTGCGCGCCATACAAAGTGAGCCGTGGCTCTGCGCGCCATACACAGTGAGCCGTAGCTCTGCGCGCCATACACAGTGAGCCGTAGCTCTGCGCGCCATACACAGTGAGCCGTGGCTCTGCGCGCCATACACAGTGAGCCGTAGCTCTGCGCGCCATACACAGTGAGCCGTAGCTCTGCGCGCCATACACAGTGAGCCGTAGCTCTGCGCGCCATACACAGTGAGCCGTAGCTCTGCGCGCCATACACAGTGAGCCGTAGCTCTGCGCGCCATACACAGTGAGCCGTAGCTCTGCGCGCCATATGTTACGTTTGGATTGGAAAATGCCTGTTGGGCGAGCAGATATGTAGACCTCTGAGACGTGCCACCTCTCCAGCAGACGTAGGGTCCCTCTCCCAAACTCTGATTTCAGGTGCAACCATCTGAAGGAATTGTTCAAGCATGATAACATCCAGGACTGTTTCAACTGTGTGCTCCGTATCCAGCGCCAGGCCATCTCCTGGAGACCACAAACCATTCCTGTGAGGATTCTCCCGACGTTGCCTTGGCTTCACGGTAGCTCCCAACATTCATACATCTACTCTCTCATACTCAGCCCTCCCCATCTAGACAGAGATGGCAAGCACCCCATGAAGGCCTCCGTTCACAATCCACTCCCCCCCCACGGCAACAAGAAGAATGGTTGACGACAGAAATGTTGCTTCCCCACAGTGTCGCTCCACTGGAACTCTAAAATTAGCATAATAAAAACATCTCCATGGAAATCTGTCTGTTTAAGCGAGAGATAACGCTCGGTCCACTGCATCCGCCTGTGTCACACTTCAGCATCTGAGGTGAAAGGTTGACAGAGCTGTGTTTGTCAGACAATCCGAAAAATCGGTCTTCTCACAACATTGTGTTCAGCATCTAACCTGTATGAAGGTCCCTCTGTGCCAGTGTGAAAAAGGGGTTAAATACATGTAATACAATAAAAACAATCTGGATATTTATTATGTCTCTCAGATACTTCAGAACAAAACTTCCTTTAGATTATCTGTTGTACCATGTAGTGAATTTTATTCAATGCGTTTGTATCAGCTAATAGCAGGAAGGCCATATAAAAATGTTCATCAAACGTTGTATATTATTAGAAGGGCTTAGACTCTTGTGGGTTAAATCAATGTTTATGACAAATACTGCTCTAGAACCAGCCATAGAGCCAGCTGGCTAATCTTTTGAATTAGAATGCAACATAACATGTAACGCAACATAACATTAGCTCTCTAGCTAAGGTTAGCATGATATCTTAGCTACACTGACAGCTGTGCCCCATGTGTTGATGTTAATCGACTGGACGCAGAATTTCCCACACACAATTTGTGAATATTTAGCCTTCATCCTACTTCAGAGCTGGAACCTATTTTTTAATCTCTAGAATGATTAACAGAACTCCTGTAATGAATCAGCCTATAAAAACATACATTTCAAACATTTACCAAAAAAAGTAATTAGCAGGAAAATACTAAACAGCTCACCCAATGCGAGCAGCTCCATGTGTGACAGACGAAAATCTGTTTATAATCTAAAATATGCAACAATTAGGATGTATGATAGGACTAGGATTGTGCCTTTGGCTTCTGGACAATGAAAGAAAGTTCATATGAAAACCAATAGAACTGAAGACAAATGCTATAAAAGAATATAAAAGAATTGCCTCCACGTTTCAATGGCATAGGAAGTCTATAAAAGAATTGCCTCCACGTTTCAATGGCATAGGAAGTCTATAAAAGAATTGCATCCACGTTTCAATGGTCGGATTTTGCCTAGGCTACTTCGAAGCAAGGTAAGACATGCCTCATAAGATGAAGTAAAATGAATGGCAAATGGGAGGCGCGCCACAATTACCAGTCGAGAAATAAAAATAGCCCTTTTTAAAATGGAGGTCATCAAAACTGTTTTAAAAACACGCGATTGCATTTAGAATTGTTACGCAATGACTGGGCTTCTATAGAAACACGTTTCACTCCGGCAGCAACCAGCTCTGTATGCTGTGGTGTCTAATATCAAAAATGCACAATCCACTAAACTAATTAACCTATAGACCGACAAGCATGACTGTCAAATGTATTTCCATCGATGAATAAAAATCATTAATTTGCAATGGGATTGCTTTCTCCCGGTCAATTTGACCGGCAGCAATTTTATTTATCGGCATTTCTTTCTAACTTTTGCGGATTCGTGTCGGCAAAAACTTGATAACAATAGATGGCGAAGTCAAAGATCAGGCCAGTGGTTTCCATCTGTGGTGAAGTTAAAGACCAGCCCAGTGGTTTCCATCTGTGGTGAAGTCAAAGATCAGGCCAGTGGTTTCCATCTGTGGTGAAGTTAAAGACCAGCCCAGTGGTTTCCATCTGTGGTGAAGTCAAAGATCAGGCCAGTGGTTTCCATCTGTGGTGAAGTCAAAGATCAGGCCAGTGGTTTCCATCTGTGGTGAAGTCAAAGATCAGGCCAGTGGTTTCCATCTGTGGTGAAGTCAAAGATCAGGCCAGTGGTTTCCATCTGTGGTGAAGTTAAAGACCAGCCCAGTGGTTTCCATCTGTGGTGAAGTCAAAGATCAGGCCAGTGGTTTCCATCTGTGGTGAAGTTAAAGACCAGCCCAGTGGTTTCCATCTGTGGTGAAGTTAAATATCAGGCCATTGGTTTCCCTCTGTGCTTATGACAAATCCAGCTCCAGAACCAACCATAGAGCTGTTTTGGCCAAAAGCCAGCAATTACTGGCTAACGTAAATCCTGGCGTGTGAGCCAGCAAATACACACCCCCTTCTGCCTCTCCTCCCCTCCACGCTTGGCTGGACAGAACTCTCACTTCACTGCCCCCCCCCCCTCCCCCCACTCACACACATACTTCCTGCTTGAGGTAGTCCATTGCATCCGATGATGACTTCCACTCTACATCCAGTCCTTTTGGGTGGGTGGGGCAACTGACTCCTTGATGGCAGATGAGGCATTTTATGTGAAAGGACAACTGTTGTTTAAGTGTGGGCTGTAGACTGGCCATGTCTCACATCCATAGTAGACTGTAGATACTAGAGCCCGACCGATAAAAATCGCTTGACCGATATCGTCGCAGACCTTTTACAAACATATTTGTATCTGCCTTCATTCCACAGATAAAGCAGCGATATCGTTTAGGTGATGTGTCTAACTGTTCAACGGTTGCCTTAAGAGAGCGCTCTACGAGCTGTTGATTGAACATCATTCAGCCAGTAAGTCACAACATGACAGAGTGTTTTGACATGAGTAGCTTGCCACAGCTAGCGACAGTTACAAAAGTAGACTTCACCAAGTCCTCATCAAATGCTCACTTAGTTGACGTTAGCTGGCTTGCTAGCCAAAAAAGGAAGTTAGGTATCTAGCAAGCAATCTGTGCTACTTACAATGCCTTGCAAAAGTATTCGCCCCCTTGGCATTTTTCCTATTTTGTTGCTTTACAACCTCTAATTTTAAATGGATTTTTATTTAGATCTCATGTAATGGACATACACAAAATAGTCCAAATTGGTGAAGTGAAAAAAATAACTTGTTTAAAAAAAATCTAACAAAAGAAGAAAAAGAAAAGAAGTGGTGTGTATATGTGGTCACCCCCTTGAAGCCCTTAAATAAGATCTGGTGCAACCAATTACCCCTCAGAAGTCATATAATTAGTTAAATAAAGTACACCTGTGTGCAATCTAAGTGTCACATGATCTCAGTATATATACACCTGTTCTGAAAGGCCCCAGAGTCTGCAATACCACCAAGCAAGCGGTACCATGAAGACCACGGAGCACTCCAAACAGGTCAGGGACAAAGTTGAGAAGTACAGATCAGGGTTGGGTTATAAAAAAATATCAAACTTTGAACATCCCACGGAGCACCATTAAATCCATTATTAAAAAATTGAAAGAATATGGCACCACAACAAACCTGCCAAGAGAGGGCCGCCCACCAAAACTCACAGACCAGGCAAGGAGGGCATTAATCAGAGAGTCAACAAAGAGACCAAAGATAACCCTGAAGGAGCTGCACAGTGGAGATTGTGGAGTATCTGTCCATAGGACCACTTTAAGCCGTACACTCCACAGAGCTGGGCTTTATGGAAGAGTGGCCAGAAAAAAAATAAAAATAAATAAGCAAACATGTTCGCCAAAAGGCATGTGGGAGACTCCAAACATACGGAAGGTACTCTGGTCAGATGAGACTAAAATGTAGCTTTTTGGCCATCAAGGAAAACGCCATGTCTGGAGCAAACCCAACACCTCTCAGTACAGTGAGACCGAACATCATCCCCACAGTGAAGCATGGTGGTGGTAGCATCATGCTGTGGGGATGTTTTTCCTCGGCAGGGACTGGGTAACTGGTCAGAATTTAAGAAATGATGGATGGCGTTTCAGTCTTCCAGAGATTTGAGACTGGGACGGAGGTTCACCTTCCAGCAGGACAATGACCCTAAGCATACTGCTAAAGCAACACTCGAATGGTTTAGCGACTGGAACAAGCTGCAACAAACACTCAAACTGGACTGTTTTATCTCCATCGTGGACACTCTTACTGACAGTTGTGGCTGCTTTGCGTGACATATTGTTGTCTCTACCTTTGCGCCCTTTGTGTGGTTGTCTGGGCACATAATGTTCGTACGTATTGAGCTGCTACCATGTTGTGTTACTACCATGTTCTTGTCATGTGTTGCTGCCTTGCTATGTTGTCTTAGGTCTCTCTTTATGTAGTGTTGTCTTGTCGTGATGTGTGTTTTGTTCTATATTTATTCTGTATACACTTTCTTTTGTTATCCCAGCCCCCGTCCCCGCAGGAGGTCTTTTGCCTTTTGGTCGGTCGTCATTGTAAATAAAAATTTGTTCTTAACTGACTTGCCTGCTAAAATAAATCACATAAAAATTAAGGGGAAACATTTAAATGTCTTGGAATGGCCTAGTCAAAGCCCAGACCTCAATCCAATTAAGAATCTGTGGTGTGACTTAAAGATTGCTGTACACCAGAGGAACCCATCCAACTTGAAGGAGCTGGAGCAGTTTTGCCTTGATGAATGGGCAAAAATCCCAGTGGCTAGATGTGCCAAGCTTACAGAGACATATCCCAAGAGACTTGCAGCTGTAATTGCAGCTAAAGGTGGGTCTACAAAGTATTGAATAGTTATGCACGCTCAAGTTCGGTCTTATTTTGTTTCACAATAAAAAAAAATTGCATCTTTAAAGTGGTAGGCATGTTGTGTAAATCAAATGATACAAACCTGCAAAAAATCTATTTTAATTTCCATGTTGTAAGGCAACAAAACAGGAGAAATGCCAAGGGGGGTTGAAAACTTTCGCCACTATGTGGGAACACTGGACTGACGTCAAAGTGAACTCGTCTCACTGAACTCATCCTTGATACAGAAATAGCACTGTTACTGTCTCTGGATCTATTATGTTAGAGGACTTAGTGGAGTTTTCTATGTATGCAATCTGCAAACAGTAAGACAGGTGGGGAAGATCTATCCATTCAGAACATGTGCTTGCTTGCATTCATGGGATAAGATTGTGTACTAGATAACTAAATGAAAAACACGTCTGACTAAAACCAGTTTGGCAAGCATTTTCCTGCATGGATGTTGTCACTCATCTCAGCCATTTTGTATTTGAAATAGCTTCAGGTAACAGACAATATCAACGCCACATGCTACAACTTCAACAAGTTCATCAGGAAATCAGTCTATTTCAATTCATTAGGTCTAAAGACATCACATGACTGGGAATACAGATGCCTTAAAATATACAGTTGGTCACAGATGCCTTAAAAGAGAGAACCAGTCAGTATGTCATCATTTGCCTCATGCAGCATGACAGATCTTGTAGAGTTGATCAGGATGTTGATTGTGGCCTGTGGAATGTTGTCCCACAGCTTTTCAATGGCTGTGCGAAGTTGCTGGATATTGGCGGGAACTAGAACACGCTGTCGTACACAATGATCCAGAGCATCCCAAACATGCTCAATGGATGACATGTCTGGTCACTGTGGAGGCCATGAAAGAACTGGGACATTTTCAGCTTCCAGGAATTGTGTACAGATCCTTGCGACATGGGGCTGTGCATTATCATGCTGCAACATGAGGTGATGGTGGCGGATGAATGGCACGACAATGGACCTCAGGATCTCATCACGGTATCTCTGTGCATTCAAATTGCCATTAATTTGGCAATTTGTGAGTGAGGAGTCAGGTGGACAAGGCAGGCGTTACAGCGGTCAGTACAGTGAGGAGTCAGGACAAGGCAGGCGTTACAGCGGTCAGTACAGTGAGGAGTCAGGACAAGGCAGGCGTTACAGCGGTCAGTACAGTGAGGAGTCAGGTGGACAAGGCAGGCGTTACAGCGGTCAGTACAGTGAGGAGTCAGGTGGACAAGGCAGGCGTTACAGCGGTCAGTACAGTGAGGAGTCAGGTGGACAAGGCAGGTGTTACAGCGGTCAGTACAGTGAGGAGTCAGGTGGACAAGGCAGGCGTTACAGCGGTCAGTACAGTGAGGAGTCAGGACAAGGCAGGCGTTACAGCGGTCAGTACAGTGAGGAGTCAGGTGGACAAGGCAGGTGTTACAGCGGTCAGTACAGTGAGGAGTCAGGACAAGGCAGGCGTTACAGCGGTCAGTACAGTGAGGAGTCAGGTGGACAAGGCAGGCGTTACAGCGGTCAGTACAGTGAGGAGTCAGGTGGACAAGGCAGGCGTTACAGCGGTCAGTACAGTGAGGAGTCAGGTGGACAAGGCAGGCGTTACAGCGGTCAGTACAGTGAGGAGTCAGGACAAGGCAGGCGTTACAGCGGTCAGTACAGTGAGGAGTCAGGTGGACAAGGCAGGCGTTACAGCGGTCAGTACAGTGAGGAGTCAGGACAAGGCAGGCGTTACAGCGGTCAGTACAGTGAGGAGTCAGGTGGACAAGGCAGGCGTTACAGCGGTCAGTACAGTGAGGAGTCAGGTGGACAAGGCAGGCGTTACAGCGGTCAGTACAGTGAGGAGTCAGGTGGACAAGGCAGGCGTTACAGCGGTCGGGTACAGTGAGGAGTCAGGTGGACAAGGCAGGCGTTACAGCGGTCAGTACAGTGAGGAGTCAGGTGGACAAGGCAGGCGTTACAGCGGTCAGTACAGTGAGGAGTCAGGTGGACAAGGCAGGCGTTACAGCGGTCAGTACAGTGAGGAGTCAGGTGGACAAGGCAGGCGTTACAGCGGTCAGTACAGTGAGGAGTCAGGTGGACAAGGCAGGCGTTACAGCGGTCAGTACAGTGAGGAGTCAGGTGGACAAGGCAGGCGTTACAGCGGTCAGTACAGTGAGGAGTCAGGACAAGGCAGGCGTTACAGCGGTCAGTACAGTGAGGAGTCAGGACAAGGCAGGCGTTACAGCGGTCAGTACAGTGAGGAGTCAGGTGGACAAGGCAGGCGTTACAGCGGTCAGTACAGTGAGGAGTCAGGTGGACAAGGCAGGCGTTACAGCGGTCAGTACAGTGAGGAGTCAGGTGGACAAGGCAGGCGTTACAGCGGTCAGTACAGTGAGGAGTCAGGTGGACAAGGCAGGTGTTACAGCGGTCAGTACAGTGAGGAGTCAGGTGGACAAGGCAGGCGTTACAGCGGTCAGTACAGTGAGGAGTCAGGACAAGGCAGGCGTTACAGCGGTCAGTACAGTGAGGAGTCAGGTGGACAAGGCAGGCGTTACAGCGGTCAGTATAGTGAGGAGTCAGGACAAGGCAGGCGTTACAGGTTAACAGACAGACCCATTCTGCTGTATGCTCACACACACACACACACACACACTTGTGACGCACCCTCCATTCACTGTTTGCACAGTTGGCAGAGCTCCAGTTGTCCTCTATTCAATGTAGGAGATGAATGGTTCAAAGTATAAGTAAAGCCTGACTTCTACTATTCTTGTACAAGGCTACATCATGTCTGGAACGGAGACACTACAGGTAGTGCTACCACCACTACTCTCCAATGGATTTCCACCCCCCAGTTTCCCTGCTATAACAGCAGTGCATCTCCCAGACTATGACGTACCCAGACAGACGAGCTGTAGTAACACTCAGCCCTCCTCAATGACACGGGGCATTGTCGTGTCAGGGAAAAGTGGGTCAATGGGTGGGAAACATTGCATGTCTGGGACTGCCCCTCCTCTAGCTCTGCATTAAGAGGTGCTGGGGGTTATTTTAAAGGCTCAGCAACCCACTGTCACTGAAGTACAGGCTTCACCCATGTGTATACTACTGTACACTAAAGAATCAGGGTACAGTACCCTGTGTACGGCCCTTACACTAACTACCACAGACATGATGTACGCTCACTGATCACACACACCCCAATTAGCGCTAGGCAGCTGCAGATCTGACGCAGCGTATTACAGCGACATGCAAACACACACACACACACCGCTGAGATCATGTTACTACAGAGACCAACACACACCGCTGAGATCATGTTACTACAGAGATCAACACACACCACTGAGGTCATGTTACTACAGAAACCAACACACACCACTGAGGTCATGTTACTACAGAGACCAACACACACCACTGAGGTCATGTTACTACAGAGACCAACACACACCACTGAGATCATGTTACTACAGAGACCAACACACACACCACTGAGATCATGTTACTACAGAGACCAACACACACCGCTGAGATCATGTTACTACAGAGACCAACACACACCGCTGAGATCATGGTACGAGAGACCAACACACACACACCGCTGAGATCATGTTACTACAGAGACCAACATACACCACTGAGATCATGTTACTAGAGAGACCAACACACACCACTGAGATCATGGTACGAGAGACCAACACACACACACCGCTGAGATCATGTTACTACAGAGACCAACATACACCACTGAGATCATGTTACTAGAGAGACCAACACACACCGCTGAGATCATGTTACTAGAGACAAACACACACCACTGAGATCATGGTACGAGAGACCAACACACACACACCGCTGAGATCATGTTACTACAGAGACCAACATACACCACTGAGGTCATGTTACTAGAGACCAGCACACACCGCTGAGGTCATGTTACCACAGAGACCAACACACACCGCTGAGGTCATGTTACTACAGAGATCAACACACACCACTGAGATCATGTTACTACAGAGACCAACACACACCACTGAGATCATGTTACTACAGAGACCAACACACACCACTGAGGTCATGTTACTACAGAGACCAACACACACCACTGAGGTCATGTTACTACAGAGACCAACACACACCACTGAGGTCATGTTACTACAGAGACCAACACACACCACTGAGGTCATGTTACTAGAGACCAACACACACCACTGAGGTCATGTTACTAGAGAGATCAACACACACCACTGTGATCATGTTACTACAGAGACCAACACACACCGCTGAGGTCATGTTACTACAGAGACCAACACACACCACTGAGGTCATGTTACTAGAGACCAACACACACCACTGAGGTCATGTTACTAGAGAGATCAACACACACCACTGAGATCATGTTACTACAGAGACCAACACACACCGCTGAGGTCATGTTACTAGAGACCCACACACACACCGCTGAGATCATGTTACTACAGAAACCGATACACACACACACACAGCTGAGATCATGTTACTAGAAACCAACACACACCACTGAGATTATGTTACTAGAGACCAACACACACCCACACCACTGAGATCATGTTACTACAGAGATCAACACACACCATTGAGATCATGTTACTACAGAGACCAACACACGCCACTGAGATTATGTTACTAGAGACCAACACACACCCACACCACTGAGATCATGTTACTACAGAGATCAACACACACCATTGAGATCATGTTACTACAGAGACCAACACACACCACTGAGATCATGTTACTAGAGAGACCAACACACACCGCTGAGATCATGTTACTAGAGACAAACACACACCACTGAGATCATGGTACGAGAGACCAACACACACACACCGCTGAGATCATGTTACTACAGAGACCAACATACACCACTGAGATCATGGTACTAGAGAGACCAACACACACCGCTGAGATCATGTTACTAGAGACAAACACACACCACTGAGATCATGGTACGAGAGACCAACACACACACACCGCTGAGATCATGTTACTACAGAGACCAACATACACCACTGAGATCATGTTACTAGAGAGACCAACACACACCGCTGAGATCATGTTACTAGAGACAAACACACACCACTGAGATCATGGTACGAGAGACCAACACACACACACCGCTGAGATCATGTTACTACAGAGACCAACATACACCACTGAGGTCATGTTACTAGAGACCAGCACACACCGCTGAGGTCATGTTACCACAGAGACCAACACACACCGCTGAGGTCATGTTACTACAGAGACCAACACACACCACTGAGGTCATGTTACTAGAGACCAACACACACCACTGAGGTCATGTAACTAGAGAGATCAACACACACCACTGAGATCATGTTACTACAGAGACCAACACACACCACTGAGATCATGTTACTACAGAGACCAACACACACCACTGAGATCATGTTACTAGAGACCAACACACACCACTGAGATCATGGTACTAGAAAGACCAACACACACACACCGCTGAGATCATGTTACTACAGAGACCAACACACACCACTGAGGTCATGTTACTAGAGACCAACACACACACCACTGAGATCATGTTACTACAGAGACCAACACACACCACTGAGATCATGTTACTACAGAGACCAACACACACCACTGAGATCATGTTACTAGAGAGACCAACACACACCGCTGAGATCATGTTACTAGAGACCAACACACACCACTGAGATCATGGTACTAGAGAGACCAACACACACACACCGCTGAGATCATGTTACTACAGAGACCAACACACACCACTGAGATCATGTTACTAGAGACCAACACACACCACTGAGATCATGTTACTACAGAGATCAACACACACCACTGAGATCATGTTACTACAGAGACCAACACACACCACTGAGATCATGTTACTACAGAGACCAACACACACCACTGAGATCATGTTACTACAGAGACCAACACACACCACTGAGATCATGTTACTACAGAGACCAACACACACCACTGAGATCATGTTACTAGAGACCAACACACACCACTGAGATCATGTTACTACAGAGACCAACACACACCACTGAGATCATGTTACTAGAGACCAACACACACCACTGAGATCATGTTACTAGAGACCAACACACACCACTGAGATCATGAGAGGAACTTCTCACGTCCCAAATGGCACCCTATTCCCTCTATGGAGTGCACTACTTTTCACCAGGACCCACAGAGGGCCCCGCAGAGGAGCCCATAGGGAGACCCATAGGGCTCTGGTCTAAAGTAGTGCACTATATAGGGAACAGGTGCCATTTGGGGCACACAGGAAGACTAATGCTGGGGCTAAATGGGGACGCTATAGGCTGACTGATGACCCTGCACACAGGAAGACTAATGCTGGGGCTAAATGGGGACGCTATAGGCTGACTGATGAGGACCCTGCACACAGGAAGACTAATGCTGGGGCTAAATGGGGACGCTATAGGCTGACTGAGGACCCTGCACACAGGAAGACTAATGCTGGGGCTAAATGGGGACGCTATAGGCTGACTGATGACCCTGCACACAGGAAGACTAATGCTGGGGCTAAATGGGGACGCTATAGGCTGACTGAGGACCCTGCACACAGGAAGACTAATGCTGGGGCTAAATGGGGACGCTATAGGCTGACTGAGGACCCTGCACACAGGAAGACTAATGCTGGGGCTAAATGGGGACGCTATAGGCTGACTGAGGACCCTGCACACAGGAAGACTAATGCTGGGGCTAAATGGGGACGCTATAGGCTGACTGATGAGGACCCTGCACACAGGAAGACTAATGCTGGGGCTAAATGGGGACGCTATAGGCTGACTGATGACCCTGCACACAGGAAGACTAATGCTGGGGCTAAATGGGGACGCTATAGGCTGACTGAGGACCCTGCACACAGGAAGACTAATGCTGGGGCTAAATGGGGACGCTATAGGCTGACTGAGGACCCTGCACACAGGAAGACTAATGCTGGGGCTAAATGGGGACGCTATAGGCTGACTGAGGACCCTGCACACAGGAAGACTAATGCTGGGGCTAAATGGGGACGCTATAGGCTGACTGAGGACCCTGCACACAGGAAGACTAATGCTGGGGCTAAATGGGGACGCTATAGGCTGACTGAGGACCCTGCACACAGGAAGACTAATGCTGGGGCTAAATGGGGACGCTATAGGCTGACTGATGAGGACCCTGCACACAGGAAGACTAATGCTGGGGCTAAATGGGGACGCTATAGGCTGACTGATGAGGACCCTGCACACAGGAAGACTAATGCTGGGGCTAAATGGGGACGCTATAGGCTGACTGAGGACCCTGCACACAGGAAGACTAATGCTGGGGCTAAATGGGGACGCTATAGGCTGACTGATGAGGACCCTGCACACAGGAAGACTAATGCTGGGGCTAAATGGGGACGCTATAGGCTGACTGATGAGGACCCTGCACACAGGAAGACTAATGCTGGGGCTAAATGGGGACGCTATAGGCTGACTGAGGACCCTGCACACAGGAAGACTAATGCTGGGGCTAAATGGGGACGCTATAGGCTGACTGATGAGGACCCTGCACACAGGAAGACTAATGCTGGGGCTAAATGGGGACGCTATAGGCTGACTGATGACCCTGCACACAGGAAGACTAATGCTGGGGCTAAATGGGGACGCTATAGGCTGACTGATGAGGACCCTGCACACAGGAAGACTAATGCTGGGGCTAAATGGGGACGCTATAGGCTGACTGAGGACCCTGCACACAGGAAGACTAATGCTGGGGCTAAATGGGGACGCTATAGGCTGACTGATGAGGACCCTGCACACAGGAAGACTAATGCTGGGGCTAAATGGGGACGCTATAGGCTGACTGATGAGGACCCTGCACACAGGAAGACTAATGCTGGGGCTAAATGGGGACGCTATAGGCTGACTGATGAGGACCCTGCACACAGGAAGACTAATGCTGGGGCTAAATGGGGACGCTATAGGCTGACTGATGAGGACCCTGCACACAGGAAGACTAATGCTGGGGCTAAATGGGGACGCTATAGGCTGACTGAGGACCCTGCACACAGGAAGACTAATGCTGGGGCTAAATGGGGACGCTATAGGCTGACTGATGAAGACCTTGCAGCGTTCTCCCCACAGAGCAGACTCATCAATATCTATTATACAAAGAGCTCCTCTGAGCAATCCAGTCGATTATTTAGTAACAAAACATGGAAAATCAAAGTGGATAGATCCCAACTCTAATGTACGGATGTAGGTAACTAATGTACGGATGTAGGTAACTAATGTACGGATGTAGGTAACTAATGTACGGATGTAGGTAACTAATTCAAAGTTTATAGATCCCAACTCTAATGTACGGATGCCACACACCACGGTCAGTCGACTGCAGCTTAACAAATGGCACCTCATTCCCTATGACCAACACTAAGACCAGGCTCTATGTCCAGAGACTAAGACCAGGCTCTATGTCCAGAGACTAAGACCAGGCTCTATGTCCAGAGACTAAGACCAGGCTCTATGTCCAGAGACTAAGACCAGGCTCTATGTCCAGAGACTAAGACCAGGCTCTATGTCCAGAGACTAAGACCAGGCTCTATGTCCAGAGACTAAGACCAGGCTCTATGTCCAGAGACTAAGACCAGGCTCTATGTCCAGAGACTAAGACCAGGCTCTATGTCCAGAGACTAAGACCAGGCTCTATGTCCAGAGACTAAGACCAGGCTCTATGTCCAGAGACTAAGACCAGGCTCTATGCCCAGAGACTAAGACCAGGCTCTATGTCCAGAGACTAAGACCAGGCTCTATGTCCAGAGACTAAGACCAGGCTCTATGTCCAGAGACTATGAACATAATATGGCAGCCCCCTCACCACCTGGTCCGGCCCATCAGGAAGTCCAGGATCCAGTTGTAGAGGGAGGTGTACAGTCCCAGAGTCCTTACCTTAGTGATGAGTTTAGAGGGCACTTTAAAAAGTGCCACAGTATGAGTCATTATACCCATAAAACCTAGCGGTCAAACAGAGAAATGGTTCCATTCATTTTTCACATTGGGGATTTTAGAAACACTTAAATAAGGACTGTGTTTTGTGGAGGATAACCCTGGTGTGATGTTTTGATAACCATGGAAATCTCTCTCGGTCATGGTGACTGATTCAGCTCTATTTACTGCTTCGAATTAGCATCAAAGTACACATCATGCAAAACTTTGCTATGAGACTCGAAATTGAGCTCAGGTGCATCCTGTTTCCATTTATCATCCTTGAGATGTTTCTGCAACTTGATTAGAGTCCACCTGTGGTAAATTCAATTGATTGGACATGATTTGGAAAGGCACACACCGGTCTATATAAAGGTCCCACAGTTGACAGTGCATGTCAGAGCAAAAACCAAGTCATGAGGTCGAAGGAATTGTCTGTAGAACTCCGACACACAGATCTGGGGAAGGGTACCAAAACATTTCTGCAGCATTGAAGTGGCAGCATTATGCTGTGGGTATGTTTTTCAGAGGCAGAGAGACTAGTCAGGATTGAGGGAAAGATAAATGGAGCAAAGTACAGAGATCCTTGATGAAAACCTGCTCCAGAGCGCTCAGGACCTCAGACTGGGCCGAAGGTTCACCTTCCAACAGGACAACGACCCCAAGCACACAGACAAGAGAACGCAGGAGTGGCTTCGGGACAAGTCTCTGAATGTCCTTGAGTGGCCCAGCCAGAGCCCAGACTTGAACCCGATCTAACATCTCTGGAGAGACCTGAAAATAGCTGTGCAGCGACACTCCCCATCCAACCTGAAAGAGCTTGAGATGATCTGCTGAGAATAATGGGAGAAACTCCCCAAATACAGGTGTGCCAAGCTTTTAGCTTCAGGTGGTAATCGCTGCCAAAGGTCCTGAATACATTTTTTGCAAGAATTTCTAAAAACCTGCTTTTGTTTTGTCATTATGGGTTATTGTATGTAGATTGATGAAGGAATAAACTAATTGAATCAATTTTAGAATAAGGCTATAACGTAACAAAATGTGGAAAAGGTCAAGGGGTTTGAATACTTTCCGAATGCACTGTATTTGCCTGTACCCCCCCCCCCCCCCCCCAATAAATTGAATGCTAATTAGCTGCTAATGTAGCTACCATAAAGATCTACAAATGCCATGATTATCTGGATGAGATCGAGACAAAGAATCTCTGGATTAACTCTAAATGTAGTAATGAATAAATCTGCAAAATTTTTCAAAAATTGGCAATTCTGTAATCTTTAAACTGTTAGCAAGACACGCAGGAGGATTACAGGGATTTGTAGTTTTGCATGATGTGTACTTTGCTGCTAATTCGAAGCAGTAAAGAGCCGAATCAGTCACCATGTCCGAGAGAGATTTCCATGGTTATCAAAACATCACACCAGGGTTATCCTCCACAAAACACAGTCCTTATTTAAGCGTTTCTAAAATCCCCAATGTGAAAAATAAATGGAACCATTTCTCCGTTTGACTGCTAGGTTTTATGGGTATTATGACACCGTTACTGTGGGGCTCTATGGTGTTGAATGCTGAGTTGTAGTCAATGAATAGCATTCTCACATAGGTGTCCCACTTATCCAGGTGGGAAAGGGCAGTGTGGAGAGCAATAGAGATTGTGTCATCTGTGGTTCTGTTGAGTCGGTATGTGAAATGGAGTATGTCCAGGGATGATGGTGTTGATGTGAACCACAAACAGCCTTTCAAAGCATGTTATGGCTACAGATGTGAGTCATTTAGACAGGTTACCTTGGAGTACTTTGGGCACAGGGTCTATAGTGGTTGAAATTAGTCACCCCTTGATTTTTTTCACACATTATGTTGTGAAAATTGATTGAGATGTGTCATCACTTCCCTATACACATTACCCCCATAATGTCAAAGTGAAATGATGTTTAATTAATAAAACATTTTAAGGTGAAATTTCTCGAGTCAACTAATTCAACACCTTCCTAAATACACAAAAATATGGTGAAAATAAAAACACATGTAAAGTTGGTTTCATGAGCTGAAATAAAAGATCCCAGAAATGTTCCATAAACACAACACACTTATTTCTCTCATATTTTGAGCACATACTTGTTTACACCCGTTAGTGAGCATTTCTCCTTTGCCAAGATAATCCATCCACCTGACAGCTGTGGCATTTTCAAGAAGCTGGTTAAACATCATGGTCATGACACAGGTGCACCTTGTGCTGGGGACAATTAAAAGCCACTAAAATATGCAGTTTTGTGACACAACTCAATGCCACAGATGCAAATTGACTGACAGCAGGAAAACCCACCAGTGCCGGAGAATGTTCATTATTCTACCATAATCTGCCTCCAACGTTATTTTTGAGAATTTGGCAGTACACCCAACCGGCCTCACAACTGCAGACCACGGATCTCCACATCCAGTGGGTTCGTCTGATAAAACTCGGTTTTAACCAAAGAATTACTGTACAAACTGTCAGAAACCCTCTCAGGGAAGCTCATCTGCTCGTCGTCCTCACCAGGGTCTTGACCTGACTGCAGTTCAGCGTCGTAACTGACTTCAGTGAGCAAATGTTCACCTTCGATGGTGGTGTGCTCTTCAAGGATGATTTCCAGTTTCAACTGTACCGGGTAGATGGCGTGTATGGTGTCGTGTGGGCGAGCGGTTTTGTGATGTCAACGTTGTGAACAGAGTGCCCCATGGTGGCGGTGGGGTTATGGTATGGGGCAGGCATAAGCTACGGACAACAAACACAGTTGCATTTTATCGATGGCAATTTGAATGCACAGAGATACCGTGATGAGATCCTGAGGTCCATTGTCGTGCCATTCATCCACCGCCATCAACTCATGTTTCAGTATGATAATGTACGGCCCCATGTTGCAAGGATCTGTACACAACTCCTGGAAGCTGAAAATGTCCCAGTTCTTCCATGGCCTGCATACTCACCAGACATGTCACCCATTGAGCAAGTTTGGGATGCTCTGGATCGATGTGTACGACAGTGTGTTCCAGTTCCCGCCAATATCCAGCAACTTCCCACAGCCATTGAAGAGGAGTGGGACAACATTCCACAGGCCACAATCAACAGCCTGATCAACTCTATGTGAAGGAGATGTGTCGCGCTGCATGAGGCAAATGGTGGTCACACCAGATACTGACTGGTTTTCTAATTCAGACCCCTACTTTTTTTTAAAGGTATCTGTGACCAACAGATGTATATCTGTATTCCCAGTCATGTTAAATCCATAGATTAGGGCCTAATTTATTTATATCAATTGACTGATTCCTTATATGAACTGTAACTCAGTAAAATGTTTGAAATTGTAGCATGTTGTGTTGAACATGATGTGAATGACCTCTGTACCCCACACATACAGCTATCTGTAAGGTTCCTTAGTCGAGAATTTCAAACAGATTCAACCAAAGACCAGAGACGTTTTCCAATGCCTCGAAGGGTACTTATTGGAAGAAGAAAAAAAGCAGACTGAATATCCCTTTGAGCATGGAGAAATTATTAATTACACTTTGGATGGTGTATCAATACACCCAGTCACTACAAAAATACAGGTGTATCCGGCAAATACAACTCATTTGCCAGAGGGGAAAGGAAACCACTCAGGGATTTCACCATGAGGCCAATGTTGACTTTACATCAGTTTAACGGCTGTGATAGGAAAAAACTGAGGTTGGATCAACATTGTAGTTACTACACAATACTAACCTAAATGACAGAGTGAAAAGAAGGAAGCCTGTAAAGAATAACAAAAATATTCCAAAACATGCATCCTGTTTGCAAGAAGACATTAAAGTAAAAATAATTGTGAGAAATTAACTTTAATGTCCTGAATACAAAGTGTTGTGTTTGGGGCGAATCCATCAGAACACATCACTGAGTACCACTCCTCATATTTTCAAGCATGGTGGTGGCTGCATCATGTTATGGGTATGCTTGTCATCAGCAAGGACTAGGGAGTTAAGAACAAAAAGAAACAGAATAAAGCTAAGCACAGGAAAAACTCCTAGCGGAGAACCTGGTTCAGTCTGCTTTCCACCAGACACTGGGAGCATTTCAGCAGGACAATAGCCTAAAACACAAGGCCAAATCTATACTGGAGTTGCTTATCAAGATGACATTGAATGTTCCCGAGAGGCCCAGTTACAGTTGACTTAAAAATCGGTGTGAAAAGACTTGAAAATTGCTGTCTAGCAATGATGAACAAACAACTTCAAAGAGAATTAATATTTTTTTTAAAGAATAATAAAAGCAAATAATAGCAAATATTGTACAATCCAGGTGTGCAAAACTCTTAGACTCACAGCTGCCAAAGGTGATTCTAATATTGACTCAGGGTTGAATACTTATCTAATCAAGAGTGTTTTTTCTCTCGCAATGTTAGAATATTTCTTTCACATCAGTATTTTGTGTAGATCGTTGACACAAAAATACACAATTCAATCCGTTTTAATGTAACACAAAATGCAGAAAAACTAAAAGGGTGTGATTACTTTATGGCACTGTAGCTATTAGACTGGGTCCTGGTAATAGTATGCGTCCTGGTAATCAGTCTAGCCCCGCGGCCTTGTTAATGTTTGTAATCGAAGATAGTTTGCAAGCTGTCACGATCGTCTGAGAGAGAGTGGACCAAGGCGCAGCGTGTGCAAAATACTCTTTTATTTTAGAGAAAGGAAAAAAACACACAACGAACACTTTAACAAACTGAAACAAAACAACAAACGATCGTGAAGCTATAGACGTACATGCACACACAAGCTACAAACGTACAACATAGACAATTACCCACATTAACCTAGTGCCCATGGCTGTCTTAAATATGGCTCCCAATCAGAGACAATTAATGACATCTGTCTCTGATTGAGAACCATTCAGGCAACCATAGACACAGCTAGACACCTACACTAAACACAAACCCATCTACTCTACTTAACCCCATAAACCATACAACCACCCTAGACAATACAAAAACACATACCTTCCCCATGTCACACCCTGACCTAACTAAAATAATAAAGGAAACAAAGAATACTAAGGCCAGGGCGTGACACAAGCCTTGCAACATCCGACGAGTGTCAAACCCGGCTTAGTAGGATTGGATGTTAGTCCTGAATTTATGTTTTGACTGTTTGATGGCTCGTAACAGCGCGTAGCGAGATTTATTATAAGCGTCCGGATTGGTGTCTTGTTCCTTGAAAGTGGCAGCTCTAGCCTTTAGCTCAGTGCGGATGTTGCATGGCTTCTGGTTGGGATCTGTACGTACGGTCACAGTGGGGACGACGTCGTCGATGCACTTGTTATTAAATGAACCCCGGAACATATTCCAGTCTGTGCTAGCAAAACAGTCCTGTAGCTTAGCATCCTCTTCATCAGACCACTTCCATACTGAGCGTGTCACTGGTACTTTCTGTTTGAGTTTTTGCTTGTAAGCAGGAATCAGGAGGATAGAGTTATGGTCTGATCTGCCAAATGGAGGGCGAGTGAGAGCTTTGTACGCATCTCTGTGTGTGGAGTAAAGGTGGTCTAGAGTTTTTCACCTCTGGTTACACAGGTGACATGCTGGTAGAAATGAGGTAAAATGGATTTCAGTTTTCCTGCATTAAAATCACCAGCCACTAGGAGCGTCGCCTCAATGTGCATTGTCTTGTTTGCTTATGGCCGTATACAGCTCGTTGAGCGCGGTCTTAGAGCCAGCATCGGTTTGTGGTGGTAAATGGACAGCAAGAAAAAATATAGATGAAGTCTCTTGGTAAATAGCATGGTCATGAGGTATTCTAACTCAGGCAAGTAAAACCTCAAGATCGCGCACCAGCTGTTATTAACAAAGAGACACACACCTCCCCCGAAGCTGCAGTTCAGTCTTGATGAGGCAAACCAGCTAGAAGTATATTATCTATGTCCTTGTTCACCCATGACCCCGACAAACATTGGGTATGTCTTCCGGTCCCGTTGGTAGGATAGTCTCGAACGGAGTTCATCCAGTTTGCCAATAGAACTTGGTCTCGTCTAGGAGCCCACTCGTCTTCCTCTTGCGCCGTCTCTTCCTCTTTCGAGTCCCGGGAATTAGGGCCTTGGCCCGGAATGAGCAGTACATCAAATCAAATTTGTCACATGCACCGAATAAAACAGGTGTAGAACTTACAGTGAAATGCTTACTTACAAGCACTTAACTCTATTTAAAGTGACTATACATAGATAATAAACAGCGAGTAGCAGCAGCTGGTGACCTCAATGCCATTGGATGTATCCCGGAACATATTCTAGTCTATGCTAGCAAAACAGTCCTGTAGCTTAGCATCTGCGTCATCTGACCACTTCAACAACAGCGGTCGACTCATTGAAGTAGAAATCTTCATCCAAATGGAGTTTAGTGATATCTGTTCTGATGTCCAGAAGCTGTTTTCAGGAAATGTACAAAACAAGATCAGCGTAAATAAAAACAGTACATAGCAGAATAGGTCATGAGGCCATTAGACTGCAGCCTTCAATGGGCTGATGGGGACTGACATCTGAGGCTCTATTCAGGAGACAGCCTCCAGATCTGGGGGACCCACCATGACAGTGCTGGGAGAACGGGCCGTGCCCCCTCATATCCACCCTACGCAGGGATTCAAAAGTGGGCTGTGTGTGTGTCTGTTTAACCCAAGCAGCACGCCACCACCGCGGGGCTATTTAAACGCTTCAACACCACTAAAGGGGCCGTACAAAAGATCTGGCCCCGCCTACACAACCGTTCTTATCAAGCATAGGCTGCGTTCCAATAATCTCTTTCCTGAAGTGTGTGCACTTGTTCACTACATCCCACAAATCTAAAAGCACTGGATTGGTTGAGGCTAGTGGGAGTTTCCTCCATATTTCTGATTTATAACAGTCATTTCCTTTCAAAATTAGTGAAGTGAACAAGTGCAGACTTTAGGAAGGAGCAATAAATGAGTTGTCGCCCCAGAGTAGGAGGATGTGTAACAGAATGATATAACTCCCTAGACTCAGAATCAACCAAGTACCTTGAAACCCTCCGATTAGTAATTAGCCAAGGCCTCAGCCAGTCAGTCCGTGTCTTTCCAAGGTTTTATCAGCCTTGGGGATTTCTGGAGGATCTACAACTTTTTATCAGTACAGACAGCAGAGATACACTTTATTACCAAAAGTATGTGGATGCCCCTTTCTGCTATAACAGCCTCCACTCTTCTGGGAAGGCTTTCCACTAGATGTTGGAACATGTTGGAACAAGAGCATTAGTGAGGTTGGGCTATAAGGCCTGGCTCGAAGTCGGCGTTCCAATTCACCCCAAAGGTGTTCGATGGGGTTGAGGTCAGGGCTCTATGCAGGCCAGTCAAGTTCTTCCACACCGATCTCGACACACCATTTCTGTATGGACCTCAACCCTTCTGTATGGAATTACATATAGAATCCCTATTAATGTAGTATGATCTCAGTGGGTCTAATCATAGAATTACATATAGAACCTCTTAATGTAGTATGATCTCAGTGGGTCTAATCATAGAATTACATATAGAACCTCTATTAATGTAGTATGATCTCAGTGGGTCTAATCATAGAATTACATATAGAACCCCTATTAATGTAGTATGATCTCAGTGGGTCTAATCATAGAATTACATATAGAACCCCTATTAATGTAGTATGATCTCAGTGGGTCTAATCATAGAATTACATATAGAACCCCTATTAATGTAGTATGATCTCAGTGGGTCTAATCATAGAATTACATATAGAACCCCTATTAATGTAGTATGATCTCAGTGGGTCTAATCATAGAATTACATATAGAACCCCTATTAATGTAGTATGATCTCAGTGGGTCTAATCATAGAATTACATATAGAACCCCTATTAATGTATTATGATCTCAGTGGGTCTAATCATAGAATTACATATAGAACCCCTATTAATGTAGTATGATCTCAGTGGGTCTAATCATAGAATTACATATAGAACCCCTATTAATGTAGTATGATCTCAGTGGGTCTAATCATAGAATTACATATAGAACCTCTATTAATGTAGTATGATCTCAGTGGGTCTAGGAGGACTAGTAAAGATGTGTCATGAATGTGATCATGTATTAGCTTTTAATAATGTGGCATAAACACAACCAGTCCTGATGTTGTCAAACAACCACTTGGAACGTCACTCCTGTTGGCTACACGTTTGTCCCCTTCACAAAGTCAGTCCAGCGTCCAAACAGTGCACTGCGATGACGACACATCTGCTCCTAAAAGAAAATAGCCTTGTAATGTCATCAGGCCCGCTACACCGGTAGCGTCACGGTCTCGGCCACTTGTCTCTACCTCGGGGGAATAGAAGTGGTCTAGTTGAACCCTACGTGGTGCACTACTGTTGACCAGAACCCTGTGGACAATACAAGACAATATGGTGCACTACTGCTGACCAGAACCCAAATGGACAATACAAGGCAATATGGTGCACTACTGCTGACCAGAACCCAAATGGACAATACAAGGCAATATGGTGCACTACTGCTGACCAGAACCCAAATGGACAATACAAGGCAATATGGTGCACTACTGCTGACCAGAACCCAAATGGACAATACAAGGCAATATGGTCCACTACTGTTGACCAGAACCCAATGGACAATACAAGACAATATGGTCCACTACTGTTGACCAGAACCCAATGGACAATACAAGACAATATGGTGCACTACTGTTGACCAGAACCCAATGGACAATACAAGGCAATATGGTTCACTACTGTTGACCAGAACCCAATGGACTATACAAGGCAATATGATGCACTAGTTGACCAGAATTCAATGCCATTTTGGATGCACACCATATAGAGAGGAACAGTGAAGCTATACGGAGAGAGGAGACATGACTGTAAATGAACTGTGAGATAAAGATTCACTACAGTAGGGCTGATAGAGGGGCGCTGTCAGCCGCTTCATGAGGAACACTGTCAGTCTGACACAATAAGAGTCATGGTAACAAGCCAGTACATCAAGCCATCAGCTTAAAACTTCATTAAGGATTCGTAACTCAGAGATGTGAGAAATATTTCAGGAAAAGTTGCTGTCTTTCTGGTCATAAATCAGGAACTCATAATCGTATTCAGTATTATATTCGTCTGGTTACAACATCTATCCATCAATCAGAGATAATATAGTCACGATGCTTTGCGTAACTAAAGAGGTTTTGACAGAGAGAGCCTTTAAAAGGGGTTGCAAGCCGGTCTTTGGCTAATATAACTGATCACACGGTCACTATTCCATAATGTAACACACAAATGTAATAGTATGATATCGTGGTTGCATAGAAAAGCACACCACCAGACCACCACAGTATAGACTCAGACCCGGTTGGTAGTGTTCATTTACAGCATTTATAAAAACTCACCTCCCCAGCTCATCTCCCATCTCATAATATTCCTCCACATTCTGCTGGTTGAACCCAGTCATGTTGTCAGGCGGTTCTTGCTCCCAAGCTGAGGATCCCAAAACAGCTGCATACAGCCTTCTTTCAGCAGTCTCCCATCCCGGTCCCGGTTAACCGACCCAGCCGTACCTGGCCACGGACCCTCTTCATATCTGCTCCTTTATTAATTCTAAGAGGTTAAAATGCAAGATGGTTAGTGTACATATTGTTGTGTAACGGTTCAATGGTACACCGAGTTGGCATAAACACATTCTTCAACAAAGAGAGGGTTCACTTGGAGAGGGGGAAAAAGCTGCACCTTGCTTTGTGAGACGTCACGACTTTCACTCACTGGTCTCGCTTTTCGCTCTCTAGTTTTCCACGAAGCACGTCTACCATGAAGCACGTCTACCATGAAGCACGTCTACCTTTCAGTAATGTGCCACTAATAAGAAAATGGAGTAGTGTACACAGTCGTCGGCTCCAGGTGAAACATAGATAGTCGACTGGCAGGATTGGAGTAGCCAAGGAAACGACTGGTATGTGTCCGGGAGTAGCTCTCGCTGCCAGTCAACGAAATGCGACTATATTATTCTTGTCAAGTCAAATCGTTATTTTCTACCCCCCAGAGCAGGTGTTTAGCCGTTTTAGAAGCGGACAAAACGCCCCAGTAAACAAATACAACTGCGTTATTTAATATAGCTTAATTGGTAATCAAATAAAATAGATTTTGGCCCTTCTTATCACCCAATAATTGGGAGAGTAACCCCCGACTAAGCTGCTCACATTCGTTGGAAAAATGTAAACGTATCGATAATAGAATAACGCGTTTTACCGTCTCCCAGCAGTCCGTGTCAATATAGAAGACAGGCTAATATATTATCCGAGGCGGTGAAACAAAGTACCGTTTCCTTTCGGAGAACATAAAAAGGGAATGTTGCAGGAAATGGACGGATTGTAACAATGTAGCTCCTCATGGTGTGTGGGCTGCGTGTTCCACTACATGTAGTAGCGGCCTGGACCGCTAGGGGCGGCAGAGAACGACTGACTCATACAACTCTACATTTAGTCATTATTACACTCCTATACAATAGTGATGTGAGCGTTGAACTGACTCTGACATAGATGCAGCTGCAAACAAGTTAAGAACAATGGATCCAGAGATGAGCATTTACAAAATGTACAGATATGAAAATAGTTTACAAAATATAGAGATAAATTCACTGTTTTAAAAAAAAGTTACTTGGCCAAAATAGTAGGCATATTAACGTGACGCAGGTAAAAAGGCAAACCTAGTAGGCTAATTGACAGATCATCAATACAAAACTCCCATAGTTGAGTATAATCTGGTAGAGCTCTTTAACACCATCCTGTCTCTAGTCTATCCAGAGAGGCAAAGCAAGAGGTTTTACTGCGCCCAAAATCTTCCCACAAACTGAAGAATTGTTCTATGGATGTCTCTAACCACGTTTCCATCCACAGTTTTTATGCAAGTAAAGTCATACCGTTAACAACAAAGAATCACAACATCTGTGACGGAAACAGGACGTTTCGGAACAATTTGTTCGTTCCTCATGGTGGGATCTTTAAGTATCGGGTAAAATGAAGTACGCAAGACATGGCGGTGGAAACGCTTTTATGCGCAAAATGTGAAATAATAACCATCATATAGAAGTAAACTTGGAGTCACGCGATGACATGGTCTGTGTTCCTCCCACTACGACTTGGCAGCAGTTTATTAGGCGACAGATTTAAATACATTATGATCAACTTCACAGGGTGGTCAAAGTGCAAGGTGATGAGCTTGATGCTCATTTCAATACATATTGAGTGTCTTATTCTGGTGACAAAAACAAATGATCTTGCTCCTTTGTCCATAATAATCTCACCATGTACGCTTTAATCGCGCTGTAACGAATGGTGCTAGAACGTACGTGACAATACCAGCGTGGGCCCACTCGATATATAACGCAACATTGTTTTGGAGAGAAACCCATCATTCGACATGGTGGGACGGATGCCTGACTGCCGTTTGACAAATATAAATATTCTCGCTCTTCTCCATAATAATATCATCATGTAGACGAGCCTACCCGTACTGTATCTGCGAGACTAGAGTAGGCACATTTACTTTTTAACCTAACAGTTTTTGTGACAACTATCGATAGAGTTGAACATTAGATGTGTATTCAGTAAGTTACATGAAAAGTTAAGTGAAACATTGTGTGTGCATTATGTCATCAGGAACTTGATCCGCAACAAGTCAGTTTGATGAAAAATGTGCATATTTCGAATATTTTAAAATATGTCACCAATTGGATGGAAACAACTCATTTGCCACGAGGTTTATTTGATCGAATATAAGTTTAATAATCGTTAAGTTGTTAGGAATGACCTGATATAAGTGGACCACGTGGCATTTCGGTAACTTTGAAAAAAGCAACTTTATATCGGAGTTTTGTCTTTTTTCATAGAGCTAGATAGAGGACTCATCATGGACATAACCTATTTTAGCATGATTTTAGCCATCCAGGGTCTCCACCGTTTAAAAAGTAGTCAACTAGGTGGCGATTCCTATGAGTTGGGAGAAATCAGCCAATGAAGGAGAAGACAATTATGAGTCTTCTATCTATCTCTATGGCCTGTTGTCCACACACGTCTCTGCCTTCTCAATGGCTAGAATAGTCCCACCAGATCTCGCCTCCCACCTACCATTCATCTTTGAGGATATGTGATTTCTATTGTTAGACCGGTCACTTGACTATCTTGTCAATGTAATATCATCTTTGCTCTAGCGCAGTTCTTACAGAATGGGGAGAACTGGCATCGTAAAAGACCATAACCTGGCATGAACCATTCATACCTTTTAAACAGGCCAATTATTTAATGAACAGTGATACACTTTAACTGAAATAGTATTGCACACTTTACATGACAATGGTTAATACCTCACACGTTAATTAAATCAAAGGCATAATTTCCATAAACATCAGCATTTTCTGATAAAATATGAAAGCACCCCCCGAAATGGGAGAAACCAATTAACAAGAAGTGTGAAACCTGTGGATAAAGCCTTCAATTGACTGGCATGCACGGTAGACAACTTCGAAACCAGTTTGATTTCAACAGCAGTGGTGAGTAGGGCCAGAGTGGAAGAGGTAAAACCCTAAATCTGTCCACCAGATTAAGCAGACTTGGATCTCACATCGACTCTCAGATAACCATTGTATTAACTATTTAGCAGTGTTATTGCTATGTAGCAGTCTTTTGGCTCGGGGGTAGAAGCTGTCTCGGAGCCTGTTGGTCCGCTAGCCGATGCTCCGGTACCGTTTGCAGGACAGTAGCAGAGAGAACAGTCTATGGCTTGGGGGTAGAAGCTGTCTCGGAACCTGTTGGTCCGCTAGCTGATGCTCCGGTACCGTTTGCCGTACTGTAGCAGTTTGAACCGTCTATGGCTTGGGTGGCTGGAGTCTTTGACAATTTTTCAGGCCTTCCTCTGACACCGTTTGATATAGAGGTCCTGGATGGCAGGGAGCTCGGCCCCAGTGATGTACTGGGTTGTTCTCACCATCCTCTGTAGCGCTTTGCGGTGTATTTACCATACCAAGCGGTGATGCCAGTCGAAATACACTCGATGGTGCAGCTGTATTACTTTTTGAGGCCCATGCCAAATCTTTTCAGCCTCCAGAGGGGGAAGAGGCGGTGTCATGCCCTCATCACGACTGTGCGGTTGTGTGTGGACCATATTAAGTATGTAGTGATGTGGACGTAAAGGAACTTGAAGCTCTCGACCCGCTCCACAACAGCCTTGTCGACGTGGATGGAGGCCTGCTATTTCCTCTAGTCCACCATCAACTCCTTCTTCTTACTGACGTTGAGGGAGAGGTTGTTGTCATGGCACCACACTGTCTCTGACCTCTCTATAGGCTGTCTCATCGTTGAGGGAGAGGTTGTTGTCATGGCACCACACTGTCCTCTGACCTCTCTATAGGCTGTCTCATCGTTGAGGGAGAGGTTGTTGTCATGGCACCACACTGTCTCTGACCTCTCTATAGGCTGTCTCATCGTTGAGGGAGAGGTTGTTGTCATGGCACCACACTGTCTCTGACCTCTCTATAGGCTGTCTCATCGTTGAGGGAGAGGTTGTTGTCATGGCACTACACTGTCTCTGACCTCTCTATAGGCTGTCTCATCGTTGAGGGAGAGGTTGTTGTCCTGGCACCACACTGTCTCTGACCTCTGACCTCTCTATAGGATGTCTCATCGTTGAGGGAGAGGTTGTTGTCCTGGCACCACACTGTCTCTGACCTCTGACCTCTGACCTCCCTACACTGATTAGAAGTAGACTACACCGCTTGTCTAATCAAATTCAATGATAAATCCAGTCTTGTTATAAATTATGGTTGATATTACCTGATATGACCTGGAACACTGAGACATAAAGCAGCACTATATTATATGATATGACCTGGAACACTGAGACATAAAGCAGCACTGTATTATATGATATGACCTGGAACACTGTCATAAAGCAGCACTATATTATATGATATGACCTGGAACACTGTCATAAAGCAGCACTATAATATATGATATGACCTGGAACACTGTCATAAAGCAGCACTATATTATATGATATGACCTGGAACACTGAGACATAAAGCAGCACTGTATTATATGATATGACCTGGAACACTGTCATAAAGCAGCACTATATTATATGATATGACCTGGAACACTGAGAGATAAAGCAGCACTATATTATATGATATGACCTGGAAAACTGAGAGATAAAGCAGCACTATTATATGATAAGACCTGGAACACTGTCATAAAGCAGCACTATTATATGATATGACCTGGAACACTGAGACATAAAGCAGCACTGTATTATATGATATGACCTGGAACACTGAGACATAAAGCAGCACTATATTATATGATATGACCTGGAACACTGTCATAAAGCAGCACTATATTATATGATATGACCTGGAACACTGTCATAAAGCAGCACTATTATATATGATATGACCTGGAACACTGTCTGTCATAAAGCAGCACTATATTATATGATATGACCTGGAACACTGTCATAAAGCAGCACTATATTATATGATATGACCTGGAACACTGTCTGTCATAAAGCAGCACTATATTATATGATATGACCTGGAACACTGAGAGATAAAGCAGCACTATATTATACGATATGACCTGGAACACTGAGACATAAAGCAGCACTATATTATATGATATGACCTGGAACACTGTCATAAAGCAGCACTATATTATATGATATGACCTGGAACACTGAGAGAGAAAGCAGCACTATTATATGATATGACCTGGAACACTGTTTTAAAGGAGCACTATATTATATGATATGACCTGGAACACTGAGAGAGAAAGCAGCACTATTATATGAAATGACCTGGAACACTGTTTTAAAGCAGCACTATATTATATGCTATGACCTGGAACACTGAGACATAAAGCAGCACTATATTATATAATATGACCTGGAACACTGTCATAAAGCAGCACTATATTATATGATATGACCTGGAACACTGTCATAAAGCAGCACTATATTATATGATATGACCTGGAACACTGAGACATAAAGCAGCACTATATTATATGAAATGACCTGGAACACTGTCATAAAGCAGCACTATATTATATGATATGACCTGGAACACTGTCATAAAGCAGCACTATATTATATGATATGACCTGGAACACTGAGACATAAAGCAGCACTATATTATATGATATGACCTGGAACACTGTCATAAAGCAGCACTATATTATATGATATGACCTGGAACACTGTCATAAAGCAGCACTATATTATATGATATGACCTGGAACACTGAGACATAAAGCAGCACTATATTATATGATATGACCTGGAACACTGAGACATAAAGCAGCACTATATTATATGATATGACCTGGAACACTGTCATAAAGCAGCACTATATTATATGATATGACTTGGAACACTGTCATAAAGTAGCACTATATTATATGATATGACCTGGAACACTGAGACATAAAGCAGCACTATATTATATGATATGACCTGGAACACTGAGACATAAAGCAGCACTATATTATATGATATGACCTGGAACACTGAGACATAAAGCAGCACTATATTATATGATATGACCTGGAACACTGAGACATAAAGCAGCACTATATTATATGATATGACCTGGAACACTGAGACATAAAGCAGCACTATATTATATGATATGACCTGGAACACTGAGACATAAAGCAACACTATATTATATGATATGACCTGGAACACTGTCATAAAGCAACACTATATTATATGATATGACCTGGAACACTGTCATACAGCAGCACTATATTATATGATATGACCTGGAACACTGAGTCATAAAGCAGCACTATATTATATGATATGACCTGGAACACTGAGACATAAAGCAGCACTATATTATATGATATGACCTGGAACACTGAGACATAAAGCAGCACTGTATTATATGACCTGGAACACCCTGACATAAAGCAGCACTATATTATATGATATGACCTGGAACACTGTCATAAAGCAGCACTATAATATATGATATGACCTGGAACACTGAGACAAAAAGCATTACTATATTATATGATATGACCTGGAACACTGAGACATAAAGCAGCACTATATTATATGATATGACCTGGAACACTGTCATAAAGCAACACTATATTATATGATATGACCTGGAACACTGTCATAAAGCAGCACTATATTATATGATATGACCTGGAACACTGAGACATAAAGCAGCACTTTATTATATGATATGACCTGGAACACTGTCATAAAGCAGCACTATAATATATGATATGACCTGGAACACTGAGACATAAAGCAGCACTATATTATATGATATGACCTGGAACACTGTCATAAAGCAGCACTATATTATATGATATGACCTGGAACACTGAGACATAAAGCAGCACTATAATATATGATATGACCTGGAACACTGAGACATAAAGCAGCACTATATTATATGATATGACCTGGAACACTGAGACATAAAGCAGCACTGTATTATATGACCTGGAACACCCTGACATAAAGCAGCACTATATTATATGATATGACCTGGAACACTGTCATAAAGCAGCACTATAATATATTATATGACCTGGAACACTGAGACAAAAAGCATTACTATATTATATGATATGACCTGGAACACTGAGACATAAAGCAGCACTATATTATATGATATGACCTGGAACACTGTCATAAAGCAACACTATATTATATGATATGACCTGGAACACTGTCATAAAGCAGCACTATATTATATGATATGACCTGGAACACTGAGACATAAAGCAGCACTGTATTATATGATATGACCTGGAACACTGTCATAAAGCAGCACTATAATATATGATATGACCTGGAACACTGAGACATAAAGCAGCACTATATTATATGATATGACCTGGAACACTGTCATAAAGCAGCACTATATTATATGATATGACCTGGAACACTGAGACATAAAGCAGCACTATAATATATGATATGACTTGGAACACTGAGACATAAAGCAGCACTATAATATATGATATGACCTGGAACACTGAGACATAAAGCAGCACTATATTATATGATATTACCTGGAACACTGAGACATAAAGCAACACTATATTATATGATATGACCTGGAACACTGAGACATAAAGCAGCACTATATTATATGATATGACCTGGAACACTGAGACATAAAGCAACACTATATTATATGATATGACCTGGAACACTGAGACATAAAGCAGCACTATATTATATGATATGACCTGGAACACTGAGACATAAAGCAGCACTATATTATATGATATGACCTGGAACACTGTCATAAAGCAGCACTATATTATATGATATGACCTGGAACACTGACATAAAGCAGCACTATATTATATGATATGACCTGGAACACTGAAACATAAAGCAGCACTATATTATATGATATGACCTGGAACACTGAGACATAAAGCAGCACTATATTATATGATATGACCTGGAACACTGTCATAAAGCAGCACTATATTATATGATATGACCTGGAACACTGTCATAAAGCAACACTATATTATATGATAAGACCTGGAACACTGTCATAAAGAAACACTATATTATATGATATGACCTGGAACACTGTCATAAAGCAGCACTATATTATATGATATGACCTGTAACACTGTCATAAAGCAGCACTATATTATATGATATGACCTGGAACACTGAGACATAAAGCAGCACTATATTATATGATATGACCTGGAACACTGTCATAAAGCAGCACTATAATATATGATATGACCTGGAACACTGTCATAAAGCAGCACTATATTATATGATATGACCTGGAACACTGAGACATAAAGCAGCACTATATTATATGATATGACCTGGAACACTGAGACATAAAGCAGCACTATATTATATGATATGACCTGGAACACTGAGACATAAAGCATCACTATATTATATGATATGACCTGGAACACTGAGACATAAAGCATCACTATATTATATGATATGACCTGGAACACTGAGACATAAAGCAGCACTATAATATATGATATGACCTGGAACACTGTCATAAAGCAGCACTATATTATATAATATGACCTGGAACACTGAGAGATAAAGCAGCACTATATTATATGATATGACCTGGAACAATATCATAAAGCAGCACTATATTATATGATATGACCTGGAACACTGAGACATAAAGCAGCACTGTATTATATGATATGACCTGGAACACTGTCATAAAGCAACACTATATTATATGATATGACCTGGAACACTGAGAGATAAAGCAGCACTATTATATGATATGACCTGGAACACTGAGACATAAAGCATCACTATATTATATGATATGACCTGGAACACTGAGACATAAAGCAACACTATATTATATGATATGACCTGGAACACTGAGACATAAAGCAGCACTATATTATATGATATGACCTGGAACACTGTCATAAAGCAACACTATATTATATGATAAGACCTGGAACACTGTCATAAAGAAACACTATATTATATGATATGACCTGGAACACTGTCATTAAGCAGCACTATATTATATGATATAACCTGGAACACTGAGACATAAAGCAGCACTATATTATATGATATGACCTGGAACACTGAGACATAAAGCAGCACTATATTATATGATATGACCTGGAACACTGAGACATAAAGCAGCACTATATTATATGATATGACCTGGAACACTGAGACATAAAGCAGCACTATAATATATGATATGACCTGGAACACTGAGACATAAAGCAGCACTATATTATATGATATGACCTGGAACACTGAGACATAAAGCAGCACTATATTATATGATATGACCTGGAACACTGAGACATAAAGCAGCACTATATTATATGATATGACCTGGAACACTGAGACATAAAGCAGCACTATATTATATGATATGACCTGGAACACTGTCATAAAGCAGCACTATATTATATGATATGACCTGGAACACTGACATAAAGCAGCACTATATTATATGATATGACCTGGAACACTGAGACATAAAGCAGCACTATATTATATGATATGACCTGGAACACTGAGACATAAAGCAGCACTATATTATATGATATGACCTGGAACACTGTCATAAAGCAGCACTATATTATATGATATGACCTGGAACACTGTCATAAAGCAACACTATATTATATGATAAGACCTGGAACACTGTCATAAAGAAACACTATATTATATGATATGACCTGGAACACTGTCATAAAGCAGCACTATATTATATGATATGACCTGGAACACTGTCATAAAGCAGCACTATATTATATGATATGACCTGGAACACTGAGACATAAAGCAGCACTATATTATATGATATGACCTGGAACACTGTCATAAAGCAGCACTATAATATATGATATGACCTGGAACACTGTCATAAAGCAGCACTATATTATATGATATGACCTGGAACACTGAGACATAAAGCAGCACTATATTATATGATATGACCTGGAACACTGAGACATAAAGCAGCACTATATTATATGATATGACCTGGAACACTGAGACATAAAGCATCACTATATTATATGATATGACCTGGAACACTGAGACATAAAGCATCACTATATTATATGATATGACCTGGAACACTGAGACATAAAGCAGCACTATAATATATGATATGACCTGGAACACTGTCATAAAGCAGCACTATATTATATAATATGACCTGGAACACTGAGAGATAAAGCAGCACTATATTATATGATATGACCTGGAACAATATCATAAAGCAGCTCTATATTATATGATATGACCTGGAACACTGAGACATAAAGCAGCACTGTATTATATGATATGACCTGGAACACTGAGACATAAAGCAACACTATATTATATGATATGACCTGGAACACTGAGAGATAAAGCAGCACTATTATATGATATGACCTGGAACACTGAGACATAAAGCACCACTATATTATATGATATGACCTGGAACACTGAGACATAAAGCAACACTATATTATATGATATGACCTGGAACACTGAGACATAAAGCAGCACTATATTATATGATATGACCTGGAACACTGAGACATAAAGCAGCACTATATTATATGATATGACCTGGAACACTGTCATAAAGCAGCACTATATTATATGATATGACCTGGAACACTGTCATAAAGCAACACTATATTATATGATAAGACCTGGAACACTGTCATAAAGAAACACTATATTATATGATATGACCTGGAACACTGTCATTAAGCAGCACTATATTATATGATATAACCTGGAACACTGAGACATAAAGCAGCACTATATTATATGATATGGCCTGGAACACTGAGACATAAAGCAGCACTATATTATATGATATGACCTGGAACACTGAGACATAAAGCAGCACTATATTATATGATATGACCTGGAACACTGAGACATAAAGCAGCACTATAATATATGATATGACCTGGAACACTGAGACATAAAGCAGCACTATATTATATGATATGACCTGGAACACTGAGACATAAAGCAGCACTATATTATATGATATGACCTGGAACACTGAGACATAAAGCAGCACTATATTATATGATATGACCTGGAACACTGTCATAAAGCAGCACTATAATATATGATATGACCTGGAACACTGTCATACAGCAGCACTATATTATATGATATGACCTGGAACACTGAGACATAAAGCAGCACTATATTATATGATATGACCTGGAACACTGAGACATAAAGCAGCACTATATTATATGATATGACCTGGAACACTGAGACATAAAGCAGCACTGTATTATATGACCTGGAACACTGAGACATAAAGCAGCACTATATTATATGATATGACCTGGAACACTGTCATAAAGCAGCACTATAATATATGATATGACCTGGAACACTGAGACATAAAGCAGCACTGTATTATATGATATGACCTGGAACACTGTCATAAAGCAGCACTATAATATATGATATGACCTGGAACACTGAGACATAAAGCAGCACTATATTATATGATTTGACCTGGAACACTGTCATAAAGCAGCACTATATTATATGATATGACCTTGAACACTGAGACATAAAGCAGCACTATAATATATGAATGACCTGGAACACTGAGACATAAAGCAGCACTATAATATATGATATGACCTGGAACACTGAGACATAAAGCAGCACTGTATTATATGATATGACCTGGAACACTGAGAGATAAAGCAGCACTATTATATGATATGACCTGGAACACTGAGACATAAAGCCGCACTATATTATATGATATGACCTGGAACACTGAGACATAAAGCAGCACTATAATATATGATATGACCTGGAACACTGAGACATAAAGCAGCACTATATTATATGATATGACCTGGAACACTGAGACATAAAGCAGCACTATATTATATGATATGACCTGGAACACTGAGACATAAAGCAGCACTATAATATATGATATGACCTGGAACACTGAGACATAAAGCAGCACTGTATTATATGATATGACCTGGAACACTGTCATAAAGCAGCACTATATTATATGATATGACCTGGAACACTGTCATACAGCAGCACTATATTATATGATATGACCTGGAACACTGAGACATAAAGCAGCACTATATTATATGATATGACCTGGAACACTGAGACATAAAGCAGCACTATATTATATGATATGACCTGGAACACTGAGACATAAAGCAGCACTATATTATATTATATGATCTGGAACACTGTCATACAGCAGCACTATATTATATGAAATGACCTGGAACACTGAGACATAAAGCAGCACTATATTATATGATATGACCTGGAACACTGAGACATAAAGCAGCACTGTATTATATGATATGACCTGGAACACTGAGACATAAAGCAGCACTGTATTATATGATATGACCTGGAACACTGTCATAAAGCAGCACTGCATTATATGATATGACCTGGAACACTGAGACATAAAGCAGCACTGTATTATATGATATGACCTGGAACACTGTCATACAGCAGCACTATAATATATGATATGACCTGGAACACTGAGACATAAAGCAGCACTATATTATATGATATGACCTGGAACACTGAGACATAAAGCAGCACTATATTATATGATATGACCTGGAACACTGTCATAAAGCAACACTATATTATATGATATGACCTGAAACACTGTCATTAAGCAGCACTATATTATATGATATGACCTGGAACACTGAGACATAAAGCAGCACTATATTATATGATATGACCTGGAACACTGTCATTAAGCAGCACTATATTATATGATATGACCTGGAACACTGAGACATAAAGCAGCACTATATTATATGATATGACCTGGAACACTGAGACATAAAGCAGCACTATATTATATGATATGACCTGGAACACTGAGACATAAAGCAACACTATATTATATGATATGACCTGAAACACTGTCATAAAGCAGCACTATAATATATGATATGACCTGGAACACTATCATAAAGCAGCACTGTATTATATGATATGACCTGGAACACTGAGACATAAAGCAGCACTATAATATATGATATGACCTGGAACACTGTCATAAAGCAGCACTATAATATATGATATGACCTGGAACACTGTCATAAAACAGCACTATATTATATGATATGACCTGGAACACTGTCATGAAGCAGCACTGTATTATATGATATGACCTGGAACACTGAGACATAAAGCAGCACTATAATATATGATATGACCTGGAACACTGTCATACAGCAGCACTATATTATATGATATGACCTGGAACACTGAGACATAAAGCAGCACTATATTATATGATATGACCTGGAACACTGTCATAAAGCAGCACTATATTATATGATATGACCTGGAACACTGAGAGATAAAGCAGCACTATATTATATGATATGACCTGGAACACTGTCATAAAGCAGCACTATATTATATGATATGACCTGGAACACTGAGACATAAAGCAGCACTATATTATATGATATGACCTGGAACACTGAGACATAAAGCAGCATTATATTATATGATATGACCTGGAACACTGTCATAAAGCAGCACTATATTATATGATATGACCTGGAACACTGTCATAAAGCAGCACTGTATTATATGATATGACCTGGAACACTGAGACATAAAGCAGCACTATAATATATGATATGACCTGGAACACTGTCATACAGCAGCACTATATTATATGATATGACCTGGAACACTGAGACATAAAGCAGCACTATATTATATGATATGACCTGGAACACTGTCATAAAGCAGCACTATATTATATGATATGACCTGGAACACTGAGAGATAAAGCAGCACTATATTATATGATATGACCTGGAACACTGTCATAAAGCAGCACTATATTATATGATATGACCTGGAACACTGAGACATAAAGCAGCACTGTATTATATGATATGACCTGGAACACTGAGACATAAAGCAGCACTGTATTATATGATATGACCTGGAACACTGTCATAAAGCAGCACTGTATTATATGATATGACCTGGAACACTGAGACATAAAGCAGCACTGTATTATATGATATGACCTGGAACACTGTCATACAGCAGCACTATAATATATGATATGACCTGGAACACTGAGACATAAAGCAGCACTATATTATATGATATGACCTGGAACACTGAGACATAAAGCAGCACTATATTATATGATATGACCTGGAACACTGTCATAAAGCAACACTATATTATATGATATGACCTGAAACACTGTCATTAAGCAGCACTATATTATATGATATGACCTGGAACACTGAGACATAAAGCAGCACTATATTATATGATATGACCTGGAACACTGTCATTAAGCAGCACTATATTATATGATATGACCTGGAACACTGAGACATAAAGCAGCACTATATTATATGATATGACCTGGAACACTGAGACATAAAGCAGCACTATATTATATGATATGACCTGGAACACTGAGACATAAAGCAGCACTATATTATATGATATGACCTGGAACACTGAGACATAAAGCAACACTATATTATATGATATGACCTGGAACACTGAGACATAAAGCAGCACTATATTATATGATATGACCTGGAACACTGAGACATAAAGCAGCACTATATTATATGATATGACCTGGAACACTGTCATAAAGCAGCACTATATTATATGATATGACCTGGAACACTGACATAAAGCAGCACTATATTATATGATATGACCTGGAACACTGAGACATAAAGCAGCACTATATTATATGATATGACCTGGAACACTGAGACATAAAGCAGCACTATATTATATGATATGACCTGGAACACTGTCATAAAGCAGCACTATATTATATGATATGACCTGGAACACTGTCATAAAGCAACACTATATTATATGATAAGACCTGGAACACTGTCATAAAGAAACACTATATTATATGATATGACCTGGAACACTGTCATAAAGCAGCACTATATTATATGATATGACCTGGAACACTGTCATAAAGCAGCACTATATTATATGATATGACCTGGAACACTGAGACATAAAGCAGCACTATATTATATGATATGACCTGGAACACTGTCATAAAGCAGCACTATAATATATGATATGACCTGGAACACTGTCATAAAGCAGCACTATATTATATGATATGACCTGGAACACTGAGACATAAAGCAGCACTATATTATATGATATGACCTGGAACACTGAGACATAAAGCAGCACTATATTATATGATATGACCTGGAACACTGAGACATAAAGCATCACTATATTATATGATATGACCTGGAACACTGAGACATAAAGCATCACTATATTATATGATATGACCTGGAACACTGAGACATAAAGCAGCACTATAATATATGATATGACCTGGAACACTGTCATAAAGCAGCACTATATTATATAATATGACCTGGAACACTGAGAGATAAAGCAGCACTATATTATATGATATGACCTGGAACAATATCATAAAGCAGCACTATATTATATGATATGACCTGGAACACTGAGACATAAAGCAGCACTGTATTATATGATATGACCTGGAACACTGTCATAAAGCAACACTATATTATATGATATGACCTGGAACACTGAGAGATAAAGCAGCACTATTATATGATATGACCTGGAACACTGAGACATAAAGCATCACTATATTATATGATATGACCTGGAACACTGAGACATAAAGCAACACTATATTATATGATATGACCTGGAACACTGAGACATAAAGCAGCACTATATTATATGATATGACCTGGAACACTGAGACATAAAGCAGCACTATATTATATGATATGACCTGGAACACTGTCATAAAGCAGCACTATATTATATGATATGACCTGGAACACTGTCATAAAGCAACACTATATTATATGATAAGACCTGGAACACTGTCATAAAGAAACACTATATTATATGATATGACCTGGAACACTGTCATTAAGCAGCACTATATTATATGATATAACCTGGAACACTGAGACATAAAGCAGCACTATATTATATGATATGGCCTGGAACACTGAGACATAAAGCAGCACTATATTATATGATATGACCTGGAACACTGAGACATAAAGCAGCACTATATTATATGATATGACCTGGAACACTGAGACATAAAGCAGCACTATAATATATGATATGACCTGGAACACTGAGACATAAAGCAGCACTATATTATATGATATGACCTGGAACACTGAGACATAAAGCAGCACTATATTATATGATATGACCTGGAACACTGAGACATAAAGCAGCACTATATTATATGATATGACCTGGAACACTGTCATAAAGCAGCACTATAATATATGATATGACCTGGAACACTGTCATACAGCAGCACTATATTATATGATATGACCTGGAACACTGAGACATAAAGCAGCACTATATTATATGATATGACCTGGAACACTGAGACATAAAGCAGCACTATATTATATGATATGACCTGGAACACTGAGACATAAAGCAGCACTGTATTATATGACCTGGAACACTGAGACATAAAGCAGCACTATATTATATGATATGACCTGGAACACTGTCATAAAGCAGCACTATAATATATGATATGACCTGGAACACTGAGACATAAAGCAGCACTGTATTATATGATATGACCTGGAACACTGTCATAAAGCAGCACTATAATATATGATATGACCTGGAACACTGAGACATAAAGCAGCACTATATTATATGATTTGACCTGGAACACTGTCATAAAGCAGCACTATATTATATGATATGACCTTGAACACTGAGACATAAAGCAGCACTATAATATATGAATGACCTGGAACACTGAGACATAAAGCAGCACTATAATATATGATATGACCTGGAACACTGAGACATAAAGCAGCACTGTATTATATGATATGACCTGGAACACTGAGAGATAAAGCAGCACTATTATATGATATGACCTGGAACACTGAGACATAAAGCCGCACTATATTATATGATATGACCTGGAACACTGAGACATAAAGCAGCACTATAATATATGATATGACCTGGAACACTGAGACATAAAGCAGCACTATATTATATGATATGACCTGGAACACTGAGACATAAAGCAGCACTATATTATATGATATGACCTGGAACACTGAGACATAAAGCAGCACTATAATATATGATATGACCTGGAACACTGAGACATAAAGCAGCACTGTATTATATGATATGACCTGGAACACTGTCATAAAGCAGCACTATATTATATGATATGACCTGGAACACTGTCATACAGCAGCACTATATTATATGATATGACCTGGAACACTGAGACATAAAGCAGCACTATATTATATGATATGACCTGGAACACTGAGACATAAAGCAGCACTATATTATATGATATGACCTGGAACACTGAGACATAAAGCAGCACTATATTATATTATATGATCTGGAACACTGTCATACAGCAGCACTATATTATATGATATGACCTGGAACACTGAGACATAAAGCAGCACTATATTATATGATATGACCTGGAACACTGAGACATAAAGCAGCACTGTATTATATGATATGACCTGGAACACTGAGACATAAAGCAGCACTGTATTATATGATATGACCTGGAACACTGTCATAAAGCAGCACTGTATTATATGATATGACCTGGAACACTGAGACATAAAGCAGCACTGTATTATATGATATGACCTGGAACACTGTCATACAGCAGCACTATAATATATGATATGACCTGGAACACTGAGACATAAAGCAGCACTATATTATATGATATGACCTGGAACACTGAGACATAAAGCAGCACTATATTATATGATATGACCTGGAACACTGTCATAAAGCAACACTATATTATATGATATGACCTGAAACACTGTCATTAAGCAGCACTATATTATATGATATGACCTGGAACACTGAGACATAAAGCAGCACTATATTATATGATATGACCTGGAACACTGTCATTAAGCAGCACTATATTATATGATATGACCTGGAACACTGAGACATAAAGCAGCACTATATTATATGATATGACCTGGAACACTGAGACATAAAGCAGCACTATATTATATGATATGACCTGGAACACTGAGACATAAAGCAACACTATATTATATGATATGACCTGAAACACTGTCATAAAGCAGCACTATAATATATGATATGACCTGGAACACTATCATAAAGCAGCACTGTATTATATGATATGACCTGGAACACTGAGACATAAAGCAGCACTATAATATATGATATGACCTGGAACACTGTCATAAAGCAGCACTATAATATATGATATGACCTGGAACACTGTCATAAAACAGCACTATATTATATGATATGACCTGGAACACTGTCATGAAGCAGCACTGTATTATATGATATGACCTGGAACACTGAGACATAAAGCAGCACTATAATATATGATATGACCTGGAACACTGTCATACAGCAGCACTATATTATATGATATGACCTGGAACACTGAGACATAAAGCAGCACTATATTATATGATATGACCTGGAACACTGTCATAAAGCAGCACTATATTATATGATATGACCTGGAACACTGAGAGATAAAGCAGCACTATATTATATGATATGACCTGGAACACTGTCATAAAGCAGCACTATATTATATGATATGACCTGGAACACTGAGACATAAAGCAGCACTATATTATATGATATGACCTGGAACACTGAGACATAAAGCAGCATTATATTATATGATATGACCTGGAACACTGTCATAAAGCAGCACTATATTATATGATATGACCTGGAACACTGTCATAAAGCAGCACTGTATTATATGATATGACCTGGAACACTGAGACATAAAGCAGCACTATAATATATGATATGACCTGGAACACTGTCATACAGCAGCACTATATTATATGATATGACCTGGAACACTGAGACATAAAGCAGCACTATATTATATGATATGACCTGGAACACTGTCATAAAGCAGCACTATATTATATGATATGACCTGGAACACTGAGAGATAAAGCAGCACTATATTATATGATATGACCTGGAACACTGTCATAAAGCAGCACTATATTATATGATATGACCTGGAACACTGAGACATAAAGCAGCACTGTATTATATGATATGACCTGGAACACTGAGACATAAAGCAGCACTGTATTATATGATATGACCTGGAACACTGTCATAAAGCAGCACTGTATTATATGATATGACCTGGAACACTGAGACATAAAGCAGCACTGTATTATATGATATGACCTGGAACACTGTCATACAGCAGCACTATAATATATGATATGACCTGGAACACTGAGACATAAAGCAGCACTATATTATATGATATGACCTGGAACACTGAGACATAAAGCAGCACTATATTATATGATATGACCTGGAACACTGTCATAAAGCAACACTATATTATATGATATGACCTGAAACACTGTCATTAAGCAGCACTATATTATATGATATGACCTGGAACACTGAGACATAAAGCAGCACTATATTATATGATATGACCTGGAACACTGTCATTAAGCAGCACTATATTATATGATATGACCTGGAACACTGAGACATAAAGCAGCACTATATTATATGATATGACCTGGAACACTGAGACATAAAGCAGCACTACATTATATGATATGACCTGGAACACTGAGACATAAAGCAACACTATATTATATGATATGACCTGAAACACTGTCATAAAGCAGCACTATAATATATGATATGACCTGGAACACTATCATAAAGCAGCACTGTATTATATGATATGACCTGGAACACTGAGACATAAAGCAGCACTATAATATATGATATGACCTGGAACACTGTCATAAAGCAGCACTATAATATATGATATGACCTGGAACACTGTCATAAAACAGCACTATATTATATGATATGACCTGGAACACTGTCATGAAGCAGCACTGTATTATCTGATATGACCTGGAACACTGAGACATAAAGCAGCACTATAATATATGATATGACCTGGAACACTGTCATACAGCAGCACTATATTATATGATATGACCTGGAACACTGAGACATAAAGCAGCACAATATTATATGATATGACCTGGAACACTGTCATAAAGCAGCACTATATTATATGATATGACCTGGAACACTGAGAGATAAAGCAGCACTATATTATATGATATGACCTGGAACACTGTCATAAAGCAGCACTATATTATATGATATGACCTGGAACACTGAGACATAAAGCAGCACTATATTATATGATATGACCTGGAACACTGAGACATAAAGCAGCATTATATTATATGATATGACCTGGAACACTGTCATAAAGCAGCACTATATTATATGATATGACCTGGAACACTGTCATAAAGCAGCACTGTATTATATGATATGACCTGGAACACTGAGACATAAAGCAGCACTATAATATATGATATGACCTGGAACACTGTCATACAGCAGCACTATATTATATGATATGACCTGGAACACTGAGACATAAAGCAGCACTATATTATATGATATGACCTGGAACACTGTCATAAAGCAGCACTATATTATATGATATGACCTGGAACACTGAGAGATAAAGCAGCACTATATTATATGATATGACCTGGAACACTGTCATAAAGCAGCACTATATTATATGATATGACCTGGAACACTGAGACATAAAGCAGCACTGTATTATATGATATGACCTGGAACACTGAGACATAAAGCAGCACTATATTATATGATATGACCTGGAACACTGTCATAAAGCAGCACTGTATTATATGATATGACCTGGAACACTGAGACATAAAGCAGCACTATATTATATGATATGACCTGGAACACTGTCATAAAGCAGCACTATATTATATGATATGACCTGGAACACTGTCATGTAGCAGCACTATATTATATGATATGACCTGGAACACTGAGACATAAAGCAGCACTATATTATATGATATGACCTGGAACACTGTCATAAAGCAGCACTATATTATATGATATGACCTGGAACACTGTCATAAAGCAACACTATATTATATGATATGACCTGGAACACTGTCATAAAGCAGCACTATATTATATGATATGACCTGGAACACTGAGACATAAAGCAGCACTATATTATATGATATGACCTGGAACACTGAGACATAAAGCAGCACTATATTATATGATATGACCTGGAACACTGAGACATAAAGCAGCACTATATTATATGATATGACCTGGAACACTGAGACATAAAGCAGCACTATATTATATGATATGACCTGGAACACTGAGACATAAAGCAGCACTATAATATATGATATGACCTGGAACACTGAGACATAAAGCAGCACTATATTATATGATATGACCTGGAACACTGAGACATAAAGCAGCACTATATTATATGATATGACCTGGAACACTGAGACATAAAGCAGCACTATATTATATGATATGACCTGGAACACTGTCATAAAGCAGCACTATAATATATGATATGACCTGGAACACTGTCATACAGCAGCACTATATTATATGATATGACCTGGAACACTGAGACATAAAGCAGCACTATATTATATGATATGACCTGGAACACTGAGACATAAAGCAGCACTATATTATATGATATGACCTGGAACACTGAGACATAAAGCAGCACTGTATTATATGACCTGGAACACTGAGACATAAAGCAGCACTATATTATATGATATGACCTGGAACACTGTCATAAAGCAGCACTATAATATATGATATGACCTGGAACACTGAGACATAAAGCAGCACTGTATTATATGATATGACCTGGAACACTGTCATAAAGCAGCACTATAATATATGATATGACCTGGAACACTGAGACATAAAGCAGCACTATATTATATGATATGACCTGGAACACTGTCATAAAGCAGCACTATATTATATGATATGACCTGGAACACTGAGACTAAAGCAGCACTATAATATATGAATGACCTGGAACACTGAGACATAAAGCAGCACTATAATATATGATATGACCTGGAACACTGAGACATAAAGCAGCACTGTATTATATGATATGACCTGGAACACTGAGAGATAAAGCAGCACTATTATATGATATGACCTGGAACACTGAGACATAAAGCAGCACTATATTATATGATATGACCTGGAACACTGAGACATAAAGCAGCACTATATTATATGATATGACCTGGAACACTGTCATAAAGCAGCACTATATTATATGATATGACCTGGAACACTGTCATAAAGCAACACTATATTATATGATAAGACCTGGAACACTGTCATAAAGAAACACTATATTATATGATATGACCTGGAACACTGTCATAAAGCAGCACTATATTATATGATATGACCTGGAACACTGAGACATAAAGCAGCACTATATTATATGATATGACCTGGAACACTGAGACATAAAGCAGCACTATATTATATGATATGACCTGGAACACTGAGACATAAAGCAGCACTATATTATATGATATGACCTGGAACACTGAGACATAAAGCAGCACTATAATATATGATATGACCTGGAACACTGAGACATAAAGCAGCACTATATTATATGATATGACCTGGAACACTGAGACATAAAGCAGCACTATATTATATGATATGACCTGGAACACTGAGACATAAAGCAGCACTATATTATATGATATGACCTGGAACACTGAGACATAAAGCAGCACTGTATTATATGATATGACCTGGAACACTGTCATAAAGCAGCACTATATTATATGATATGACCTGGAACACTGTCATACAGCAGCACTATATTATATGATATGACCTGGAACACTGAGACATAAAGCAGCACTATATTATATGATATGACCTGGAACACTGAGACATAAAGCAGCACTATATTATATGATATGACCTGGAACACTGAGACATAAAGCAGCACTATATTATATGATATGACCTGGAACACTGTCATACAGCAGCACTATATTATATGATATGACCTGGAACACTGAGACATAAAGCAGCACTATATTATATGATATGACCTGGAACACTGAGACATAAAGCAGCACTATATTATATGATATGACCTGGAACACTGAGACATAAAGCAGCACTATATTATATGATATGACCTGGAACACTGTCATAAAGCAGCACTATATTATATGATATGACCTGGAACACTGTCATAAAGCAGCACTATATTATATGATATGACCTGGAACACTGAGACATAAAGCAGCACTATATTATATGATATGACCTGGAACACTGTCATAAAGCAGCACTATATTATATGATATGACCTGGAACACTGAGACATAAAGCAGCACTATATTATATGATATGACCTGGAACACTGAGACATAAAGCAGCACTATATTATATGATATGACCTGGAACACTGAGACATAAAGCAGCACTATATTATATGATATGACCTGGAACACTGTCATAAAGCAGCACTATAATATATGATATGACCTGGAACACTATCATAAAGCAGCACTGTATTATATGATATGACCTGGAACACTGAGACATAAAGCAGCACTATAATATATGATATGACCTGGAACACTGTCATAAAGCAGCACTATATTATATGATATGACCTGGAACACTGTCATAAAGCAGCACTATATTATATGATATGACCTGGAACACTGAGACATAAAGCAGCACTATATTATATGATATGACCTGGAACACTGAGACATAAAGCAGCACTATATTATATGATATGACCTGGAACACTGAGACATAAAGCAGCACTATATTATATGATATGACCTGGAACACTGTCATAAAGCAGCACTATATTATATGATATGACCTGGAACACTGAGACATAAAGCAGCACTATATTATATGATATGACCTGGAACACTGAGACATAAAGCAGCACTATATTATATGATATGACCTGGAACACTGTCATAAAGCAGCACTATATTATATGATATGACCTGGAACACTGTCATAAAGCAGCACTATATTATATGATATGACCTGGAACACTGAGACATAAAGCAGCACTATATTATATGATATGACCTGGAACACTGTCATAAAGCAGCACTATATTATATGATATGACCTGGAACACTGAGACATAAAGCAGCACTGTATTATATGATATGACCTGGAACACTGAGACATAAAGCAGCACTATATTATATGATATGACCTGGAACACTGAGACATAAAGCAGCACTATATTATATGATATGACCTGGAACACTGTCATAAAGCAGCACTATAATATATGATATGACCTGGAACACTGATCATAAAGCAGCACTATATTATATGATATGACCTGGAACACTGAGACATAAAGCAGCACTATATTATATGATATGACCTGGAACACTGTCATAAAGCAGCACTATATTATATGATATGACCTGGAACACTGAGACATAAAGCAGCACTATATTATATGATATGACCTGGAACACTGAGACATAAAGCAGCACTATATTATATGATATGACCTGGAACACTGAGACATAAAGCAGCACTATATTATATGATATGACCTGGAACACTGTCATACAGCAGCACTATATTATATGATATGACCTGGAACACTGAGACATAAAGCAGCACTATATTATATGATATGACCTGGAACACTGAGACATAAAGCAGCACTATATTATATGATATGACCTGGAACACTGAGACATAAAGCAGCACTATATTATATGATATGACCTGGAACACTGTCATACAGCAGCACTATATTATATGATATGACCTGGAACACTGAGACATAAAGCAGCACTATATTATATGATATGACCTGGAACACTGAGACATAAAGCAGCACTATAATATATGATATGACCTGGAACACTGTCATAAAGCAGCACTATATTATATGATATGACCTGGAACACTGAGACATAAAGCAGCACTGTATTATATGATATGACCTGGAACACTGTCATAAAGCAGCACTATATTATATGATATGACCTGGAACACTGTCATAAAGCAGCACTATATTATATGATATGACCTGGAACACTGAGACATAAAGCAGCACTATATTATATGATATGACCTGGAACACTGTGCATAAAGCAGCACTATATTATATGATATGACCTGGAACACTGTCATAAAGCAGCACTATAATATATGATATGACCTGGAACACTGAGACATAAAGCAGCACTATATTATATGATATGACCTGGAACACTGAGACATAAAGCAGCACTATATTATATGATATGACCTGGAACACTGTCATAAAGCAGCACTATATTATATGATATGACCTGGAACACTGTCATAAAGCAGCACTATAATATATGATATGACCTGGAACACTATCATAAAGCAGCACTGTATTATATGATATGACCTGGAACACTGAGACATAAAGCAGCACTATAATATATGATATGACCTGGAACACTGTCATACAGCAGCACTATATTATATGATATGACCTGGAACACTGAGACATAAAGCAGCACTATATTATATGATATGACCTGGAACACTGAGACATAAAGCAGCACTATATTATATGATATGACCTGGAACACTGAGACATAAAGCAGCACTATATTATATGATATGACCTGGAACACTGTCATAAAGCAGCACTATATTATATGATATGACCTGGAACACTGAGACATAAAGCAGCACTATATTATATGATATGACCTGGAACACTGAGACATAAAGCAGCACTATATTATATGATATGACCTGGAACACTGAGACATAAAGCAGCACTATATTATATGATATGACCTGGAACACTGTCATACAGCAGCACTATATTATATGATATGACCTGGAACACTGAGACATAAAGCAGCACTATATTATATGATATGACCTGGAACACTGAGACATAAAGCAGCACTATATTATATGATATGACCTGGAACACTGTCATAAAGCAGCACTATATTATATGATATGACCTGGAACACTGAGACATAAAGCAGCACTATATTATATGATATGACCTGGAACACTGTCATAAAGCAGCACTATATTATATGATATGACCTGGAACACTGAGACATAAAGCAGCACTATATTATATGATATGACCTGGAACACTGAGTCATAAAGCAGCACTATATTATATGATATGACCTGGAACACTGTCATAAAGCAGCACTATATTATATGATATGACCTGGAACACTGAGACATAAAGCAGCACTATATTATATGATATGACCTGGAACACTGAGACATAAAGCAGCACTATATTATATGATATGACCTGGAACACTGAGACATAAAGCAGCACTATATTATATGATATGACCTGGAACACTGTCATAAAGCAGCACTATATTATATGATATGACCTGGAACACTGTCATAAAGCAGCACTATATTATATGATATGACCTGGAACACTGAGACATAAAGCAGCACTATATTATATGATATGACCTGGAACACTGTCATAAAGCAGCACTATATTATATGATATGACCTGGAACACTGAGACATAAAGCAGCACTATATTATATGATATGACCTGGAACACTGAGACATAAAGCAGCACTATATTATATGATATGACCTGGAACACTGAGACATAAAGCAACACTATATTATATGATATGACCTGAAACACTGTCATAAAGCAGCACTATAATATATGATATGACCTGGAACACTGATCATAAAGCAGCACTATATTATATGATATGACCTGGAACACTGAGACATAAAGCAGCACTATAATATATGATATGACCTGGAACACTGTCATAAAGCAGCACTATAATATATGATATGACCTGGAACACTGTCATAAAGCAGCACTATATTATATGATATGACCTGGAACACTGTCATAAAGCAGCACTATATTATATGATATGACCTGGAACACTGAGACATAAAGCAGCACTATAATATATGATATGACCTGGAACACTGTCATAAAGCAGCACTATATTATATGATATGACCTGGAACACTGAGACATAAAGCAGCACTATATTATATGATATGACCTGGAACACTGTCATAAAGCAGCACTATATTATATGATATGACCTGGAACACTGAGACATAAAGCAGCACTATATTATATGATATGACCTGGAACACTGTCATAAAGCAGCACTATATTATATGATATGACCTGGAACACTGAGACATAAAGCAGCACTATATTATATGATATGACCTGGAACACTGAGACATAAAGCAGCACTATATTATATGATATGACCTGGAACACTGTCATAAAGCAGCACTATATTATATGATATGACCTGGAACACTGTCATAAAGCAGCACTATATTATATGATATGACCTGGAACACTGTCATAAAGCAGCACTATATTATATGATATGACCTGGAACACTGTCATAAAGCAGCACTATATTATATGATATGACCTGGAACACTGAGACATAAAGCAGCACTATATTATATGATATGACCTGGAACACTGAGACATAAAGCAGCACTATATTATATGATATGACCTGGAACACTGAGACATAAAGCAGCACTATATTATATGATATGACCTGGAACACTGTCATAAAGCAGCACTATATTATATGATATGACCTGGAACACTGAGACATAAAGCAGCACTATATTATATGATATGACCTGGAACACTGTCATAAAGCAGCACTATATTATATGATATGACCTGGAACACTGAGACATAAAGCAGCACTATATTATATGATATGACCTGGAACACTGTCATACAGCAGCACTATATTATATGATATGACCTGGAACACTGAGACATAAAGCAGCACTATATTATATGATATGACCTGGAACACTGAGACATAAAGCAGCACTATATTATATGATATGACCTGGAACACTGTCATAAAGCAACACTATATTATATGATATGACCTGGAACACTGTCATTAAGCAGCACTATATTATATGATATGACCTGGAACACTGAGACATAAAGCAGCACTATATTATATGATATGACCTGGAACACTGTCATAAAGCAGCACTATATTATATGATATGACCTGGAACACTGAGACATAAAGCAGCACTATATTATATGATATGACCTGGAACACTGAGACATAAAGCAGCACTATATTATATGATATGACCTGGAACACTGTCATAAAGCAGCACTATATTATATGATATGACCTGGAACACTGAGACATAAAGCAGCACTATATTATATGATATGACCTGGAACACTGAGACATAAAGCAGCACTATATTATATGATATGACCTGGAACACTGAGACATAAAGCAGCACTATATTATATGATATGACCTGGAACACTGTCATAAAGCAGCACTATATTATATGATATGACCTGGAACACTGAGACATAAAGCAGCACTATATTATATGATATGACCTGGAACACTGAGACATAAAGCAGCACTATATTATATGATATGACCTGGAACACTGAGACATAAAGCAGCACTATATTATATGATATGACCTGGAACACTGTCATAAAGCAGCACTATATTATATGATATGACCTGGAACACTGAGACATAAAGCAGCACTATATTATATGATATGACCTGGAACACTGAGACATAAAGCAGCACTATATTATATGATATGACCTGGAACACTGAGACATAAAGCAGCACTATATTATATGATATGACCTGGAACACTGTCATAAAGCAGCACTATATTATATGATATGACCTGGAACACTGTCATAAAGCAGCACTATATTATATGATATGACCTGGAACACTGAGACATAAAGCAGCACTATATTATATGATATGACCTGGAACACTGTCATAAAGCAGCACTATATTATATGATATGACCTGGAACACTGAGACATAAAGCAGCACTATATTATATGATATGACCTGGAACACTGAGACATAAAGCAGCACTATATTATATGATATGACCTGGAACACTGAGACATAAAGCAGCACTATATTATATGATATGACCTGGAACACTGTCATAAAGCAGCACTATAATATATGATATGACCTGGAACACTGATCATAAAGCAGCACTATATTATATGATATGACCTGGAACACTGAGACATAAAGCAGCACTATATTATATGATATGACCTGGAACACTGAGACATAAAGCAGCACTATATTATATGATATGACCTGGAACACTGAGACATAAAGCAACACTATATTATATGATATGACCTGGAACACTGTCATAAAGCAGCACTATATTATATGATATGACCTGGAACACTGAGACATAAAGCAGCACTATATTATATGATATGACCTGGAACACTGTCATAAAGCAGCACTATATTATATGATATGACCTGGAACACTGAGACATAAAGCAGCACTATATTATATGATATGACCTGGAACACTGAGACATAAAGCAGCACTATATTATATGATATGACCTGGAACACTGAGACATAAAGCAGCACTATATTATATGATATGACCTGGAACACTGTCATAAAGCAGCACTATAATATATGATATGACCTGGAACACTGATCATAAAGCAGCACTATATTATATGATATGACCTGGAACACTGTCATAAAGCAGCACTATATTATATGATATGACCTGGAACACTGAGACATAAAGCAGCACTATATTATATGATATGACCTGGAACACTGTCATAAAGCAGCACTATATTATATGATATGACCTGGAACACTGTCATAAAGCAGCACTATATTATATGATATGACCTGGAACACTGAGACATAAAGCAGCACTATATTATATGATATGACCTGGAACACTGAGACATAAAGCAGCACTATATTATATGATATGACCTGGAACACTGAGACATAAAGCAGCACTATATTATATGATATGACCTGGAACACTGAGACATAAAGCAGCACTATATTATATGATATGACCTGGAACACTGAGACATAAAGCAGCACTATATTATATGATATGACCTGGAACACTGTCATAAAGCAGCACTATATTATATGATATGACCTGGAACACTGAGACATAAAGCAGCACTATATTATATGATATGACCTGGAACACTGACATAAAGCAGCACTATATTATATGATATGACCTGGAACACTGAGACATAAAGCAGCACTATATTATATGATATGACCTGGAACACTGTCATAAAGCAGCACTATATTATATGATATGACCTGGAACACTGAGACATAAAGCAGCACTATATTATATGATATGACCTGGAACACTGAGACATAAAGCAGCACTATATTATATGATATGACCTGGAACACTGAGACATAAAGCAGCACTATATTATATGATATGACCTGGAACACTGAGACATAAAGCAGCACTATATTATATGATATGACCTGGAACACTGAGACATAAAGCAGCACTATATTATATGATATGACCTGGAACACTGTCATAAAGCAGCACTATATTATATGATATGACCTGGAACACTGTCATAAAGCAGCACTATATTATATGATATGACCTGGAACACTGATCATAAAGCAGCACTATATTATATGATATGACCTGGAACACTGATCATAAAGCAGCACTATATTATATGATATGACCTGGAACACTGAGACATAAAGCAGCACTATATTATATGATATGACCTGGAACACTGAGACATAAAGCAGCACTATATTATATGATATGACCTGGAACACTGAGACATAAAGCAGCACTATATTATATGATATGACCTGGAACACTGAGACATAAAGCAGCACTATATTATATGATATGACCTGGAACACTGAGACATAAAGCAGCACTATATTATATGATATGACCTGGAACACTGAGACATAAAGCAGCACTATATTATATGATATGACCTGGAACACTGAGACATAAAGCAGCACTATATTATATGATATGACCTGGAACACTGTCATAAAGCAGCACTATATTATATGATATGACCTGGAACACTGTCATAAAGCAGCACTATATTATATGATATGACCTGGAACACTGAGACATAAAGCAGCACTATATTATATGATATGACCTGGAACACTGAGACATAAAGCAGCACTATATTATATGATATGACCTGGAACACTGAGACATAAAGCAGCACTATATTATATGATATGACCTGGAACACTGAGACATAAAGCAGCACTATATTATATGATATGACCTGGAACACTGAGACATAAAGCAGCACTATAATATATGATATGACCTGGAACACTGAGACATAAAGCAGCACTATATTATATGATATGACCTGGAACACTGAGACATAAAGCAGCACTATATTATATGATATGACCTGGAACACTGAGACATAAAGCAGCACTATATTATATGATATGACCTGGAACACTGTCATAAAGCAGCACTATAATATATGATATGACCTGGAACACTGTCATACAGCAGCACTATATTATATGATATGACCTGGAACACTGAGACATAAAGCAGCACTATATTATATGATATGACCTGGAACACTGAGACATAAAGCAGCACTATATTATATGATATGACCTGGAACACTGAGACATAAAGCAGCACTGTATTATATGACCTGGAACACTGAGACATAAAGCAGCACTATATTATATGATATGACCTGGAACACTGTCATAAAGCAGCACTATAATATATGATATGACCTGGAACACTGAGACATAAAGCAGCACTGTATTATATGATATGACCTGGAACACTGTCATAAAGCAGCACTATAATATATGATATGACCTGGAACACTGAGACATAAAGCAGCACTATATTATATGATTTGACCTGGAACACTGTCATAAAGCAGCACTATATTATATGATATGACCTGGAACACTGAGACATAAAGCAGCACTATAATATATGAATGACCTGGAACACTGAGACATAAAGCAGCACTATAATATATGATATGACCTGGAACACTGAGACATAAAGCAGCACTGTATTATATGATATGACCTGGAACACTGAGAGATAAAGCAGCACTATTATATGATATGACCTGGAACACTGAGACATAAAGCCGCACTATATTATATGATATGACCTGGAACACTGAGACATAAAGCAGCACTATAATATATGATATGACCTGGAACACTGAGACATAAAGCAGCACTATATTATATGATATGACCTGGAACACTGAGACATAAAGCAGCACTATATTATATGATATGACCTGGAACACTGAGACATAAAGCAGCACTATAATATATGATATGACCTGGAACACTGAGACATAAAGCAGCACTGTATTATATGATATGACCTGGAACACTGTCATAAAGCAGCACTATATTATATGATATGACCTGGAACACTGTCATACAGCAGCACTATATTATATGATATGACCTGGAACACTGAGACATAAAGCAGCACTATATTATATGATATGACCTGGAACACTGAGACATAAAGCAGCACTATATTATATGATATGACCTGGAACACTGAGACATAAAGCAGCACTATATTATATTATATGATCTGGAACACTGTCATACAGCAGCACTATATTATATGATATGACCTGGAACACTGAGACATAAAGCAGCACTATATTATATGATATGACCTGGAACACTGAGACATAAAGCAGCACTGTATTATATGATATGACCTGGAACACTGAGACATAAAGCAGCACTGTATTATATGATATGACCTGGAACACTGTCATAAAGCAGCACTGTATTATATGATATGACCTGGAACACTGAGACATAAAGCAGCACTGTATTATATGATATGACCTGGAACACTGTCATACAGCAGCACTATAATATATGATATGACCTGGAACACTGAGACATAAAGCAGCACTATATTATATGATATGACCTGGAACACTGAGACATAAAGCAGCACTATATTATATGATATGACCTGGAACACTGTCATAAAGCAACACTATATTATATGATATGACCTGAAACACTGTCATTAAGCAGCACTATATTATATGATATGACCTGGAACACTGAGACATAAAGCAGCACTATATTATATGATATGACCTGGAACACTGTCATTAAGCAGCACTATATTATATGATATGACCTGGAACACTGAGACATAAAGCAGCACTATATTATATGATATGACCTGGAACACTGAGACATAAAGCAGCACTATATTATATGATATGACCTGGAACACTGAGACATAAAGCAACACTATATTATATGATATGACCTGAAACACTGTCATAAAGCAGCACTATAATATATGATATGACCTGGAACACTATCATAAAGCAGCACTGTATTATATGATATGACCTGGAACACTGAGACATAAAGCAGCACTATAATATATGATATGACCTGGAACACTGTCATAAAGCAGCACTATAATATATGATATGACCTGGAACACTGTCATAAAACAGCACTATATTATATGATATGACCTGGAACACTGTCATGAAGCAGCACTGTATTATATGATATGACCTGGAACACTGAGACATAAAGCAGCACTATAATATATGATATGACCTGGAACACTGTCATACAGCAGCACTATATTATATGATATGACCTGGAACACTGAGACATAAAGCAGCACTATATTATATGATATGACCTGGAACACTGTCATAAAGCAGCACTATATTATATGATATGACCTGGAACACTGAGAGATAAAGCAGCACTATATTATATGATATGACCTGGAACACTGTCATAAAGCAGCACTATATTATATGATATGACCTGGAACACTGAGACATAAAGCAGCACTATATTATATGATATGACCTGGAACACTGAGACATAAAGCAGCATTATATTATATGATATGACCTGGAACACTGTCATAAAGCAGCACTATATTATATGATATGACCTGGAACACTGTCATAAAGCAGCACTGTATTATATGATATGACCTGGAACACTGAGACATAAAGCAGCACTATAATATATGATATGACCTGGAACACTGTCATACAGCAGCACTATATTATATGATATGACCTGGAACACTGAGACATAAAGCAGCACTATATTATATGATATGACCTGGAACACTGTCATAAAGCAGCACTATATTATATGATATGACCTGGAACACTGAGAGATAAAGCAGCACTATATTATATGATATGACCTGGAACACTGTCATAAAGCAGCACTATATTATATGATATGACCTGGAACACTGAGACATAAAGCAGCACTGTATTATATGATATGACCTGGAACACTGAGACATAAAGCAGCACTGTATTATATGATATGACCTGGAACACTGTCATAAAGCAGCACTGTATTATATGATATGACCTGGAACACTGAGACATAAAGCAGCACTGTATTATATGATATGACCTGGAACACTGTCATACAGCAGCACTATAATATATGATATGACCTGGAACACTGAGACATAAAGCAGCACTATATTATATGATATGACCTGGAACACTGAGACATAAAGCAGCACTATATTATATGATATGACCTGGAACACTGTCATAAAGCAACACTATATTATATGATATGACCTGAAACACTGTCATTAAGCAGCACTATATTATATGATATGACCTGGAACACTGAGACATAAAGCAGCACTATATTATATGATATGACCTGGAACACTGTCATTAAGCAGCACTATATTATATGATATGACCTGGAACACTGAGACATAAAGCAGCACTATATTATATGATATGACCTGGAACACTGAGACATAAAGCAGCACTATATTATATGATATGACCTGGAACACTGTCATAAAGCAGCACTATAATATATGATATGACCTGGAACACTGAGCATAAAGCAGCACTGTATTATATGATATGACCTGGAACACTGAGACATAAAGCAGCACTATATTATATGATATGACCTGGAACACTGTCATAAAGCAGCACTATAATATATGATATGACCTGGAACACTGTCATAAAGCAGCACTATATTATATGATATGACCTGGAACACTGAGCATAAAGCAGCACTATATTATATGATATGACCTGGAACACTGAGACATAAAGCAGCACTATATTATATGATATGACCTGGAACACTGAGACATAAAGCAGCACTATATTATATGATATGACCTGGAACACTGTCATAAAGCAGCACTATATTATATGATATGACCTGGAACACTGAGAGATAAAGCAGCACTATATTATATGATATGACCTGGAACACTGTCATAAAGCAGCACTATATTATATGATATGACCTGGAACACTGAGACATAAAGCAGCACTATATTATATGATATGACCTGGAACACTGAGACATAAAGCAGCACTATATTATATGATATGACCTGGAACACTGTCATAAAGCAGCACTATATTATATGATATGACCTGGAACACTGTCATAAAGCAGCACTATATTATATGATATGACCTGGAACACTGAGACATAAAGCAGCACTATAATATATGATATGACCTGGAACACTGTCATAAAGCAGCACTATATTATATGATATGACCTGGAACACTGAGACATAAAGCAGCACTATATTATATGATATGACCTGGAACACTGTCATAAAGCAGCACTATATTATATGATATGACCTGGAACACTGAGAGATAAAGCAGCACTATATTATATGATATGACCTGGAACACTGTCATAAAGCAGCACTATATTATATGATATGACCTGGAACACTGAGACATAAAGCAGCACTGTATTATATGATATGACCTGGAACACTGAGACATAAAGCAGCACTGTATTATATGATATGACCTGGAACACTGTCATAAAGCAGCACTATATTATATGATATGACCTGGAACACTGAGACATAAAGCAGCACTGTATTATATGATATGACCTGGAACACTGAGACATAAAGCAGCACTATATTATATGATATGACCTGGAACACTGAGACATAAAGCAGCACTATATTATATGATATGACCTGGAACACTGAGACATAAAGCAGCACTATATTATATGATATGACCTGGAACACTGTCATAAAGCAACACTATATTATATGATATGACCTGGAACACTGTCATTAAGCAGCACTATATTATATGATATGACCTGGAACACTGAGACATAAAGCAGCACTATATTATATGATATGACCTGGAACACTGTCATTAAGCAGCACTATATTATATGATATGACCTGGAACACTGAGACATAAAGCAGCACTATATTATATGATATGACCTGGAACACTGAGACATAAAGCAGCACTATATTATATGATATGACCTGGAACACTGAGACATAAAGCAGCACTATATTATATGATATGACCTGGAACACTGAGACATAAAGCAGCACTATATTATATGATATGACCTGGAACACTGAGACATAAAGCAGCACTATATTATATGATATGACCTGGAACACTGTCATAAAGCAGCACTATAATATATGATATGACCTGGAACACTGTCATAAAGCAGCACTATATTATATGATATGACCTGGAACACTGTCATAAAGCAGCACTATATTATATGATATGACCTGGAACACTGAGACATAAAGCAGCACTATATTATATGATATGACCTGGAACACTGAGACATAAAGCAGCACTATATTATATGATATGACCTGGAACACTGAGACATAAAGCAGCACTATATTATATGATATGACCTGGAACACTGTCATAAAGCAGCACTATATTATATGATATGACCTGGAACACTGAGACATAAAGCAGCACTATATTATATGATATGACCTGGAACACTGTCATAAAGCAGCACTATAATATATGATATGACCTGGAACACTGAGACATAAAGCAGCACTATATTATATGATATGACCTGGAACACTGAGACATAAAGCAGCACTATATTATATGATATGACCTGGAACACTGTCATAAAGCAGCACTATATTATATGATATGACCTGGAACACTGTCATAAAGCAGCACTGTATTATATGATATGACCTGGAACACTGAGACATAAAGCAGCACTATAATATATGATATGACCTGGAACACTGTCATACAGCAGCACTATATTATATGATATGACCTGGAACACTGAGACATAAAGCAGCACTATATTATATGATATGACCTGGAACACTGTCATAAAGCAGCACTATATTATATGATATGACCTGGAACACTGAGAGATAAAGCAGCACTATATTATATGATATGACCTGGAACACTGTCATAAAGCAGCACTATATTATATGATATGACCTGGAACACTGAGACATAAAGCAGCACTATATTATATGATATGACCTGGAACACTGAGACATAAAGCAGCACTATATTATATGATATGACCTGGAACACTGTCATAAAGCAGCACTATATTATATGATATGACCTGGAACACTGTCATAAAGCAGCACTATATTATATGATATGACCTGGAACACTGAGACATAAAGCAGCACTATATTATATGATATGACCTGGAACACTGAGACATAAAGCAGCACTATATTATATGATATGACCTGGAACACTGAGACATAAAGCAGCACTATATTATATGATATGACCTGGAACACTGTCATAAAGCAGCACTATATTATATGATATGACCTGGAACACTGAGACATAAAGCAGCACTATATTATATGATATGACCTGGAACACTGTCATAAAGCAGCACTGTATTATATGATATGACCTGGAACACTGAGACATAAAGCAGCACTGTATTATATGATATGACCTGGAACACTGTCATAAAGCAGCACTGTATTATATGATATGACCTGGAACACTGAGACATAAAGCAGCACTGTATTATATGATATGACCTGGAACACTGTCATACAGCAGCACTATAATATATGATATGACCTGGAACACTGAGACATAAAGCAGCACTATATTATATGATATGACCTGGAACACTGAGACATAAAGCAGCACTATATTATATGATATGACCTGGAACACTGTCATAAAGCAACACTATATTATATGATATGACCTGAAACACTGTCATTAAGCAGCACTATATTATATGATATGACCTGGAACACTGAGACATAAAGCAGCACTATATTATATGATATGACCTGGAACACTGTCATTAAGCAGCACTATATTATATGATATGACCTGGAACACTGAGACATAAAGCAGCACTATATTATATGATATGACCTGGAACACTGAGACATAAAGCAGCACTATATTATATGATATGACCTGGAACACTGAGACATAAAGCAACACTATATTATATGATATGACCTGAAACACTGTCATAAAGCAGCACTATAATATATGATATGACCTGGAACACTATCATAAAGCAGCACTGTATTATATGATATGACCTGGAACACTGAGACATAAAGCAGCACTATAATATATGATATGACCTGGAACACTGTCATAAAGCAGCACTATAATATATGATATGACCTGGAACACTGTCATAAAACAGCACTATATTATATGATATGACCTGGAACACTGTCATGAAGCAGCACTGTATTATATGATATGACCTGGAACACTGAGACATAAAGCAGCACTATAATATATGATATGACCTGGAACACTGTCATACAGCAGCACTATATTATATGATATGACCTGGAACACTGAGACATAAAGCAGCACTATATTATATGATATGACCTGGAACACTGTCATAAAGCAGCACTATATTATATGATATGACCTGGAACACTGAGAGATAAAGCAGCACTATATTATATGATATGACCTGGAACACTGTCATAAAGCAGCACTATATTATATGATATGACCTGGAACACTGAGACATAAAGCAGCACTATATTATATGATATGACCTGGAACACTGAGACATAAAGCAGCATTATATTATATGATATGACCTGGAACACTGTCATAAAGCAGCACTATATTATATGATATGACCTGGAACACTGTCATAAAGCAGCACTGTATTATATGATATGACCTGGAACACTGAGACATAAAGCAGCACTATAATATATGATATGACCTGGAACACTGTCATACAGCAGCACTATATTATATGATATGACCTGGAACACTGAGACATAAAGCAGCACTATATTATATGATATGACCTGGAACACTGTCATAAAGCAGCACTATATTATATGATATGACCTGGAACACTGAGAGATAAAGCAGCACTATATTATATGATATGACCTGGAACACTGTCATAAAGCAGCACTATATTATATGATATGACCTGGAACACTGAGACATAAAGCAGCACTGTATTATATGATATGACCTGGAACACTGAGACATAAAGCAGCACTGTATTATATGATATGACCTGGAACACTGTCATAAAGCAGCACTGTATTATATGATATGACCTGGAACACTGAGACATAAAGCAGCACTGTATTATATGATATGACCTGGAACACTGTCATACAGCAGCACTATAATATATGATATGACCTGGAACACTGAGACATAAAGCAGCACTATATTATATGATATGACCTGGAACACTGAGACATAAAGCAGCACTATATTATATGATATGACCTGGAACACTGTCATAAAGCAACACTATATTATATGATATGACCTGAAACACTGTCATTAAGCAGCACTATATTATATGATATGACCTGGAACACTGAGACATAAAGCAGCACTATATTATATGATATGACCTGGAACACTGTCATTAAGCAGCACTATATTATATGATATGACCTGGAACACTGAGACATAAAGCAGCACTATATTATATGTTATGACCTGGAACACTGTGACATAAAGCAACACTATATTATATGATATGACCTGAAACACTGTCATAAAGCAGCACTATAATATATGATATGACCTGGAACACTATCATAAAGCAGCACTGTATTATATGATATGACCTGGAACACTGAGACATAAAGCAGCACTATAATATATGATATGACCTGGAACACTGTCATAAAGCAGCACTATAATATATGATATGACCTGGAACACTGTCATAAAACAGCACTATATTATATGATATGACCTGGAACACTGTCATGAAGCAGCACTGTATTATCTGATATGACCTGGAACACTGAGACATAAAGCAGCACTATAATATATGATATGACCTGGAACACTGTCATACAGCAGCACTATATTATATGATATGACCTGGAACACTGAGACATAAAGCAGCACAATATTATATGATATGACCTGGAACACTGTCATAAAGCAGCACTATATTATATGATATGACCTGGAACACTGAGAGATAAAGCAGCACTATATTATATGATATGACCTGGAACACTGTCATAAAGCAGCACTATATTATATGATATGACCTGGAACACTGAGACATAAAGCAGCACTATATTATATGATATGACCTGGAACACTGAGACATAAAGCAGCATTATATTATATGATATGACCTGGAACACTGTCATAAAGCAGCACTATATTATATGATATGACCTGGAACACTGTCATAAAGCAGCACTGTATTATATGATATGACCTGGAACACTGAGACATAAAGCAGCACTATAATATATGATATGACCTGGAACACTGTCATACAGCAGCACTATATTATATGATATGACCTGGAACACTGAGACATAAAGCAGCACTATATTATATGATATGACCTGGAACACTGTCATAAAGCAGCACTATATTATATGATATGACCTGGAACACTGAGAGATAAAGCAGCACTATATTATATGATATGACCTGGAACACTGTCATAAAGCAGCACTATATTATATGATATGACCTGGAACACTGAGACATAAAGCAGCACTATATTATATGATATGACCTGGAACACTGAGACATAAAGCAGCATTATATTATATGATATGACCTGGAACACTGTCATAAAGCAGCACTATATTATATGATATGACCTGGAACACTGTCATAAAGCAGCACTATATTATATGATATGACCTGGAACACTGTCATAAAGCAGCACTATATTATATGATATGACCTGGAACACTGTCATGTAGCAGCACTATATTATATGATATGAGCTGGAACACTGAGACATAAAGCAGCACTATATTATATGATATGACCTGGAACACTGTCATAAAGCAGCACTATATTATATGATATGACCTGGAACACTGTCATAAAGCAGCACTATATTATATGATATGACCTGGAACACTGTCATAAAGCAGCACTATATTATATGATATGACCTGGAACACTGAGACAAAAAACAGCACTATATTATATGATATGACCTGGAACACTGAGACATAAAGCAACACTATATTATATGATATGGCCTGGAACACTGAGACATAAAGCAGCACTATATTATATGATATGACCTGGAACACTGAGACATAAAGCAGCACTATATTATATGATATGACCTGGAACACTGAGACATAAAGCAGCACTATAATATATGATATGACCTGGAACACTGAGACATAAAGCAGCACTATATTATATGATATGACCTGGAACACTGAGACATAAAGCAGCACTATATTATATGATATGACCTGGAACACTGAGACATAAAGCAGCACTATATTATATGATATGACCTGGAACACTGTCATAAAGCAGCACTATAATATATGATATGACCTGGAACACTGTCATACAGCAGCACTATATTATATGATATGACCTGGAACACTGAGACATAAAGCAGCACTATATTATATGATATGACCTGGAACACTGAGACATAAAGCAGCACTATATTATATGATATGACCTGGAACACTGAGACATAAAGCAGCACTGTATTATATGATATGACCTGGAACACTGTCATAAAGCAGCACTATAATATATGATATGACCTGGAACACTGAGACATAAAGCAGCACTATATTATATGATATGACCTGGAACACTGTCATAAAGCAGCACTATATTATATGATTTGACCTGGAACACTGAGACAAAGCAGCACTATAATATATGAATGACCTGGAACACTGAGACATAAAGCAGCACTGTAATATATGATATGACCTGGAACACTGAGACATAAAGCAGCACTGTATTATATGATATGACCTGGAACACTGAGAGATAAAGCAGCACTATTATATGATATGACCTGGAACACTGAGACATAAAGCAGCACTATATTATATGATATGACCTGGAACACTGAGACATAAAGCAGCACTATATTATATGATATGACCTGGAACACTGTCATAAAGCAGCACTATATTATATGATATGACCTGGAACACTGTCATAAAGCAACACTATATTATATGATAAGACCTGGAACACTGTCATAAAGAAACACTATATTATATGATATGACCTGGAACACTGTCATTAAGCAGCACTATATTATATGATATGACCTGGAACACTGAGACATAAAGCAGCACTATATTATATGATATGACCTGGAATACTGAGACATAAAGCAGCACTATATTATATGATATGACCTGGAACACTGAGACATAAAGCAGCACTATATTATATGATATGACCTGGAACACTGAGACATAAAGCAGCACTATAATATATGATATGACCTGGAACACTGAGACATAAAGCAGCACTATATTATATGATATGACCTGGAACACTGAGACATAAAGCAGCACTATATTATATGATATGACCTGGAACACTGAGACATAAAGCAGCACTATAATATATGATATGACCTGGAACACTGAGACATAAAGCAGCACTGTATTATATGATATGACCTGGAACACTGTCATAAAGCAGCACTATATTATATGATATGACCTGGAACACTGTCATACAGCAGCACTATATTATATGATATGACCTGGAACACTGAGACATAAAGCAGCACTATATTATATGATATGACCTGGAACACTGAGACATAAAGCAGCACTATATTATATGATATGACCTGGAACACTGAGACATAAAGCAGCACTATATTATATTATATGATCTGGAACACTGTCATACAGCAGCACTATATTATATGATATGACCTGGAACACTGAGACATAAAGCAGCACTATATTATATGATATGACCTGGAACACTGAGACATAAAGCAGCACTATATTATATGATATGACCTGGAACACTGTCATAAAGCAACACTATATTATATGAATAGACCTGAAACACTGTCATTAAGCAGCACTATATTATATGATATGACCTGGAACACTGAGACATAAAGCAGCACTATATTATATGATATGACCTGGAACACTGTCATTAAGCAGCACTATATTATATGATATGACCTGGAACACTGAGACATAAAGCAGCACTATATTATATGATATGACCTGGAACACTGAGACATAAAGCAGCACTATATTATATGATATGACCTGGAACACTGAGACATAAAGCAGCACTATAATATATGATATGACCTGGAACACTGAGACATAAAGCAGCACTATATTATATGATATGACCTGGAACACTGAGACATAAAGCAGCACTATATTATATTATAATGTCTGGAACACTGTCATACAGCAGCACTATATTATATGATATGACCTGGAACACTGAGACATAAAGCAGCACTATATTATATGATATGACCTGGAACACTGAGACATAAAGCAGCACTATATTATATGATATGACCTGGAACACTGTCATAAAGAAACACTATATTATATGAATAGACCTGAAACACTGTCATTAAGCAGCACTATATTATATGATATGACCTGGAACACTGAGACATAAAGCAGCACTATATTATATGATATGACCTGGAACACTGTCATTAAGCAGCACTATATTATATGATATGACCTGGAACACTGAGACATAAAGCAGCACTATATTATATGATATGACCTGGAACACTGAGACATAAAGCAGCACTATATTATATGATATGACCTGGAACACTGAGACATAAAGCAGCACTATAATATATGATATGACCTGGAACACTGTCATACAGCAGCACTATATTATATGATATGACCTGGAACACTGAGACATAAAGCAGCACTATATTATATGATATGACCTGGAACAATGAGACATAAAGCAGCACTATATTATATGATATGACCTGGAACACTGAGACATAAAGCAGCACTATATTATATTATATGATCTGGAACACTGTCATACAGCAGCACTATATTATATGATATGACCTGGAACACTGAGACATAAAGCAGCACTATATTATATGATATGACCTGGAACACTGAGACATAAAGCAGCACTATATTATATGATATGACCTGGAACACTGAGACATAAAGCAGCACTATATTATATTATATGATCTGGAACACTGTCATACAGCAGCACTATATTATATGATATGACCTGGAACACTGAGACATAAAGCAGCACTATATTATATGATATGACCTGGAACACTGAGACATAAAGCAGCACTATAATATATGATATGACCTGGAACACTGTCATAAAGCAGCACTATATTATATGATATGACCTGGAACACCGGGAGACATAAAGCAGCACTGTATTATATGATATGACCTGGAACACTGTCATAAAGCAGCACTGTATTATATGATATGACCTGGAACACTGTCATAAAGCAGCACTGTATCATATGATATGACCTGGAACACTGAGACATAAAGCAGCACTGTATTATATGATATGACCTGGAACACTGTCTGTCATAAAGCAGCACTATATTATATGATAAGACCTGGAACACTGTCATACAGCAGCACTATAATATATGATATGACCTGGAACACTGAGACATAAAGCAGCACTATATTATATGATATGACCAGGAACACTGAGACATAAAGCAGCACTATATTATATGATATGACCTGGAACACTGTCATAAAGCAACACTATATTATATGATATGACCTGAAACACTGTCATAAAGCAGCACTATAATATATGATATGACCTGGAACACTATCATAAAGCAGCACTGTATTATATGATATGACCTGGAACACTGAGACATAAAGCAGCACTATATTATATGATATGACCTGGAACACTGTCATACAGCAGCACTATATTATATGATATGACCTGGAACACTGAGACATAAAGCAGCACTATATTATATGATATGACCTGGAACACTGTCATAAAGCAGCACTATATTATATGATATGACCTGGAACACTGAGACATAAAGCAGCACTATATTATATTATATGATCTGGAACACTGTCATACAGCAGCACTATATTATATGATATGACCTGGAACACTGAGACATAAAGCAGCACTATATTATATGATATGACCTGGAACACTGAGACATAAAGCAGCACTATATTATATGATATGACCTGGAACACTGTCATAAAGCAACACTATATTATATGATATGACCTGAAACACTGTCATTAAGCAGCACTATATTATATGATATGACCTGGAACACTGAGACATAAAGCAGCACTATATTATATGATATGACCTGGAACACTGTCATTAAGCAGCACTATATTATATGATATGACCTGGAACACTGAGACATAAAGCAGCACTATATTATATGATATGACCTGGAACACTGAGACATAAAGCAGCACTATAATATATGATATGACCTGGAACACTGTCATACAGCAGCACTATATTATATGATATGACCTGGAACACTGAGACATAAAGCAGCACTATATTATATGATTTGACCTGGAACACTGAGACATAAAGCAGCACTATATTATATGATATGACCTGGAACACTGAGACATAAAGCAGCACTATATTATATTATATGATCTGGAACACTGTCATACAGCAGCACTATATTATATGATATGACCTGGAACACTGAGACATAAAGCAGCACTATATTATATGATATGACCTGGAACACTGAGACATAAAGCAGCACTATATTATATGATATGACCTGGAACACTGAGACATAAAGCAGCACTATAATATATGATATGACCTGGAACACTGTCATACAGCAGCACTATATTATATGATATGACCTGGAACACTGAGACATAAAGCAGCACTATATTATATGATATGACCTGGAACACTGAGACATAAAGCAGCACTATATTATATGATATGACCTGGAACACTGAGACATAAAGCAGCACTATATTATATTATATGATCTGGAACACTGTCATACAGCAGCACTATATTATATGATATGACCTGGAACACTGAGACATAAAGCAGCACTATATTATATGATATGACCTGGAACACTGAGACATAAAGCAGCACTATATTATATGATATGACCTGGAACACTGTCATAAAGCAACACTATATTATATGATATGACCTGAAACACTGTCATTAAGCAGCACTATATTATATGATATGACCTGGAACACTGAGACATAAAGCAGCACTATATTATATGATATGACCTGGAACACTGTCATTAAGCAGCACTATATTATATGATATGACCTGGAACACTGAGACATAAAGCAGCACTATATTATATGATATGACCTGGAACACTGAGACATAAAGCAGCACTATATTATATGATATGACCTGGAACACTGAGACATAAAGCAACACTATATTATATGATATGACCTGAAACACTGTCATAAAGCAGCACTATAATATATGATATGACCTGGAACACTATCATAAAGCAGCACTGTATTATATGATATGACCTGGAACACTGAGACATAAAGCAGCACTATATTATATGATATGACCTGGAACACTGAGACATAAAGCAGCACTATATTATATGATATGACCTGGAACACTGAGACATAAAGCAACACTATATGATATGACCTGAAACACTGTCATAAAGCAGCACTATATTATATGATATGACCTGGAACACTGAGACATAAAGCAGCACTATATTATATGATATGACCTGGAACACTGTCATTAAGCAGCACTATATTATATGATATGACCTGGAACACTGAGACATAAATCAGCACTATATTATATGATATGACCTGGAACACTGAGACATAAAGCAGCACTATATTATATGATATGACCTGGAACACTGAGACATAAAGCAACACTATATGATATGACCTGAAACACTGTCATAAAGCAGCACTATAATATATGATATGACCTGGAACACTATCATAAAGCAGCACTATATTATATGATATGACCTGGAACACTGAGACATAAAGCAGCACTATAATATATGATATGACCTGGAACACTGTCATAAAGCAGCACTATATTATATGATATGACCTGGAACACTGAGACATAAAGCAGCACTATATTATATGATATGACCTGGAACACTGAGACATAAAGCAGCACTATATTATATGATATGACCTGGAACACTGAGACATAAAGCAACACTATATGATATGACCTGGAACACTGTCATAAAGCAGCACTGTATTATATGATATGACCTGGAACACTGTCATAAAGCAGCACTGTATCATATGATATGACCTGGAACACTGAGACATAAAGCAGCACTGTATTATATGATATGACCTGGAACACTGTCTGTCATAAAGCAGCACTATATTATATGATAAGACCTGGAACACTGTCATACAGCAGCACTATAATATATGATATGACCTGGAACACTGAGACATAAAGCAGCACTATATTATATGATATGACCAGGAACACTGAGACATAAAGCAGCACTATATTATATGATATGACCTGGAACACTGTCATAAAGCAACACTATATTATATGATATGACCTGAAACACTGTCATTAAGCAGCACTATATTATATGATATGACCTGGAACACTGAGACATAAAGCAGCACTATATTATATGATATGACCTGGAACACTGTCATTAAGCAGCACTATATTATATGATATGACCTGGAACACTGAGACATAAAGCAGCACTATATTATATGATATGACCTGGAACACTGAGACATAAAGCAGCACTATATTATATGATATGACCTGGAACACTGAGACATAAAGCAACACTATATTATATGATATGACCTGAAACACTGTCATAAAGCAGCACTATAATATATGATATGACCTGGAACACTATCATAAAGCAGCACTGTATTATATGATATGACCTGGAACACTGAGACATAAAGCAGCACTATAATATATGATATGACCTGGAACACTGTCATAAAGCAGCACTATAATATATGATATGACCTGGAACACTGTCATAAAGCAGCACTATGTTATATGATATGACCTGGAACACTGTCATAAAGCAGCACTGTATTATATGATATGACCTGGAACACTGAGACATAAAGCAGCACTATAATATATGATATGACCTGGAACACTGTCATACAGCAGCACTATATTATATGATATGACCTGGAACACTGAGACATAAAGCAGCACTATATTATATGATATGACCTGGAACACTGTCATAAAGCAGCACTATATTATATGATATGACCTGGAACACTGAGAGATAAAGCAGCACTATATTATATGATATGACCTGGAACACTGTCATAAAGCAGCACTATATTATATGATATGACCTGGAACACTGAGACATAAAGCAGCACTATATTATATGATATGACCTGGAACACTGAGACATAAAGCAGCATTATATTATATGATATGACCTGGAACACTGTCATAAAGCAGCACTATATTATATGATACGACCTGGAACACTGTCATAAAGCAGCACTATATTATATGATATGACCTGGAACACTGTCATAAAGCAGCACTATATTATATGATATGACCTGGAACACTGTCATATAGCAGCACTATATTATATGATATGACCTGGAACACTGAGACAAAAAACAGCACTATATTATATGATATGACCTGGAACACTGAGACATAAAGCAACACTATATTATATGATATGACCTGGAACACTGACATAAAGCAGCACTATATTATATGATAAGACCTGGAACACTGAGACATAAAGCAGCACTATATTATATGATATGACCTGGAACACTGAGACATAAAGCAGCACTATATTATATGATATGACCTGAAACACTGAGACACCACTCTGGTTCTGGTTGAAGGACAGCAATGGAAAGATGTTGATCTCTGTGACTGGCCGGTGCACCAGACAGACATTGATCTCTGTGACCGGCTGGTGCACCAGACAGACATTGATCTCTGTGACCGGCTGGTGCACCAGACAGACATTGATCTCTGTGACTGCACCAGCCAGAAGCAGCGAGCTCCACTTTTATTGATACGCTCTGTGGGTTTAATAAAATCAGTCAATTTGGGGTCGGTGATGTTTTTAGCGATCCTTTAATATTCTGTTAAAGCCCAATTTTTCAGTGTTGCAGTAGTCCATGTATTTTCAGATTAGACCTACATACGTGTGTTGCAGTATGTCCTGTGTGTGAGTCGGTGTTGTGGTAAACTACCTCGGGCTCTTCAGCAGGGTAGGCTCTGTACTGGTTGTGGTGTGGTTGGCGATGTAGCTCGTCCTACTGAGTACGTTGCAGTGGTAGGTTTACTCTATGTAGTCAGGTGTTGTGGTTTCAACGCAAGAACAATTCTGCCATCTGGTGGCGTTGGATTAAACTGCGTTCAATTAAAAACATCCCCGGTGCTTTTTGAGTGCTTGGTGGTAGACTGGATATTGATACCAGGCAGCTGAGGGGAGGACGGCTCATAACAGTGTCTGGAACACAGAGCAGATTCCGCTCCAGTCTGTCACAGTGATGCAGCGGTTCTCTTTAGGAACTACAATGGAAAACATGTGTTTGATGTGTGAGAGGAGAGGGGAGAGGGGAGGGGGGAGAGGACAGAGGAGGGGGGAGAGAGGACAGAGGGGGGAGAGAGGAGGGGGGAGAGAGGAGGGGGGAGAGGACAGAGGAGGGGGGAGAGAGGACAGAGGGGGGAGAGAGGAGGGGGGAGAGAGGACAGAGGAGGGGGGAGAGAGGACAGAGGGGGGAGAGAGGAGGGGAGAGGGGAGGGGGGAGAGGACAGAGGAGGGGGGAGAGAGGACAGAGGGGGGAGAGAGGACAGAGGGGGGAGAGAGGAGGGGGGAGAGAGGACAGAGGGGGGAGAGAGGACAGAGGAGGGGGGGGGGGATTAGAGACAGAATAGATCGTTTTGGGGGTTCCGTTCCGGTGTCCTGATGAAAAACTGAGGTTGAGATTGGTAACAGATTGGTAACAGATTGGTAACAGGTATTATAACAACAGGTATTATAACAGCAGGTATTATAACAGGTATTATAACAACAGGTATTATAACAGCAGGTATTATAACAACAGGTATTATAACAGCAGGTATTATAACAGCAGGTATTATAACAGCAGGTATTATAACAGCAGGTATTATAACAACAGGTATTATAACAACAGGTATTATAACAGCAGGTATTATAACAACAGGTATTATAACAGCAGGTATTATAACAGCAGGTATTATAACAGCAGGTATTAGAACAGCAGGTATTATAACAGCAGGTATTATAACAACAGGTATTATAACAGCAGGTATTATAACAGCAGGTATTATAACAGCAGGTATTATAACAGCAGGTATTATAACAACAGGTATTATAACAGCAGGTATTATAACAACAGGTATTATAACAGCAGGTATTATAACAGCAGGTATTATAACAGCAGGTATTATAACAGCAGGTATTATAACAACAGGTATTATAACAACAGGTATTATAACAGCAGGTATTATAACAACAGGTATTATAACAACAGGTATTATAACAGCAGGTATTATAACAGGTATTATAACAGCAGGTATTATAACAACAGGTATTATAACAGCCGGTATTATAACAGGTATTATAACAGCAGGTATTATAACAACAGGTATTATAACAGGTATTATAACAGCAGGTATTATAACAGCAGGTATTATAACAGGTATTATAACAGCAGGTATTATAACAGCAGGTATTATAACATCAGGTATTATAACATCAGGTATTATAACATCAGGTATTATAACAGAAGGTATTATAACAGCAGGTATTATAACAGCAGGTATTATAACAGCAGGTATTATAACAGCAGGTATTATAACAGCAGGTATTATAACAACAGGTATTATAACAGCAGGTATTATAACAGCAGGTATTATAACAGCAGGTATTATAACAGCAGGTATTATAACAGCAGGTATTATAACAGCAGGTATTATAACAGGTATTATAACAACAGGTATTATAACAACAGGTATTATAACAACAGGTATTATAACAACATGTATTATAACAACAGGTATTACAACAGCAGGTATTATAACAACAGGTATTATAACAACAGGTATTATAACAACAGGTATTATAACAGCAGGTATTATAACAACAGGTATTATAACAGGTATTATAACAACAGGTATTATAACAGCAGGTATTATAACAGCAGGTATTATAACAGCAGGTATTATAACAACAGGTATTATAACAACAGGTATTATAACAGGTATTATAACAACAGGTATTACAGGTATTATAACAACAGGTATTATAACAGCAGGTATTATAACAACAGGTATTATAACAGGTATTATAACAACAGGTATTATAACAGGTATTATAACAACAGGTATTATAACAGCAGGTATTATAACAGGTATTATAACAGCAGGTATTATAACAGCAGGTATTATAACAGCAGGTATTATAACAACAGGTATTATAACAACAGGTATTATAACAGCAGGTATTATAACAGGTATTATAACAACAGGTATTATAACAGCAGGTATTATAACAGCAGGTATTTTAACAGCAGGTATTATAACAGCAGGTATTATAACAACAGGTATTATAACAGCAGGTATTATAACAGCAGGTATTATAACAGCAGGTATTATAACAGCAGGTATTATAACAGCAGGTATTATAACAGCAGGTATTATAACAGCAGGTATTATAACAACAGGTATTATAACAACAGGTATTATAACAACAGGTATTATAACAACAGGTATTATAACAGCAGGTATTATAACAACAGGTATTATAACAGCAGGTTATATAACAACAGGTATTATAACAACAGGTATTATAACAACAGGTATTATAACGGCAGGTATTATAACGGCAGGTATTATAACGGCAGGTATTATAACGGCAGGTATTATAACAACAGGTATTATAACAACAGGTATTATAACAACAGGTATTATAACAGCAGGTATTATAACAGCAGGTATTATAACAGCAGGTATTATAACAACAGGTATTATAACAACAGGTATTATAACAGGTATTATAACAACAGGTATTACAGGTATTATAACAACAGGTATTATAACAGCAGGTATTATAACAACAGGTATTATAACAGGTATTATAACAACAGGTATTATAACAGGTATTATAACAACAGGTATTATAACAGCAGGTATTATAACAGGTATTATAACAACAGGTATTATAACAGCAGGTATTATAACAGCAGGTATTATAACAACAGGTATTATAACAACAGGTATTATAACAGCAGGTATTATAACAGGTATTATAACAACAGGTATTATAACAGCAGGTATTATAACAGCAGGTATTATAACAACAGGTATTATAACAGGTATTATAACAGCAGGTATTATAACAGCAGGTATTATAACAGCAGGTATTATAACAGCAGGTATTATAACAGCAGGTATTATAACAGCAGGTATTATAACAGCAGGTATTATAACAGCAGGTATTATAACAACAGGTATTATAACAGCAGGTATTATAACAGCAGGTATTATAACAACAGGTATTATAACAACAGGTATTATAACAACAGGTATTATAACAACAGGTTATATAACAACAGGTATTATAACAACAGGTATTATAACAACAGGTATTATAACAACAGGTATTATAACAACAGGTATTATAACAGCAGGTATTATAACAGCAGGTATTATAACAACAGGTATTATAACAACAGGTATTATAACAGGTATTATAACAACAGGTATTATAACAACAGGTATTATAACAACAGGTATTATAACAGCAGGTATTATAACAACAGGTATTATAACAGGTATTATAACAACAGGTATTATAACAGGTATTATAACAACAGGTATTATAACAGCAGGTATTATAACAGGTATTATAACAGCAGGTATTATAACAGCAGGTATTATAACAGCAGGTATTATAACAACAGGTATTATAACAACAGGTATTATAACAGCAGGTATTATAACAGGTATTATAACAACAGGTATTATAACAGCAGGTATTATAACAGCAGGTATTATAACAGGTATTATAACAGCAGGTATTTTAACAGCAGGTATTATAACAGCAGGTATTATAACAACAGGTATTATAACAGCAGGTATTATAACAGCAGGTATTATAACAGCAGGTATTATAACAACAGGTATTATAACAGCAGGTATTATAACAACAGGTATTATAACAGCAGGTATTATAACAACAGGTATTATAACAACAGGTATTATAACAACAGGTATTATAACAACAGGTATTATAACAGCAGGTATTATAACAACAGGTATTATAACAGCAGGTATTATAACAGCAGGTATTATAACAACAGGTATTATAACAGCAGGTATTATAACAACAGGTATTATAACAACAGGTATTATAACAACAGGTATTATAACGGCAGGTATTATAACGGCAGGTATTATAACAGCAGGTATTATAACAGCAGGTATTATAACAACAGGTATTATAACAACAGGTATTATAACAACAGGTATTATAACAACAGGTATTATAACAGCAGGTTATATAACAACAGGTATTATAACAACAGGTATTATAACAGCAGGTATTATAACAACAGGTATTATGACAACAGGTATTATGACAACAGGTATTATAACAGCAGGTATTATAACAGCAGGTATTATAACAGCAGGTATTATAAAAGGTATTATAACAACAGGTATTATAACAACAGGTATTATAACAGGTATTATAACAACAGGTATTGTAACAGCAGGTATTATAACAGCAGGTTATATAACAACAGGTATTATAACAGCAGGTATTATAACAGCAGGTATTATAACAGCAGGTATTATAACAACAGGTATTATAACAACAGGTATTATAACAGGTATTATAACAACAGGTATTACAGGTATTATAACAACAGGTATTATAACAGCAGGTATTATAACAACAGGTATTATAACAGGTATTATAACAACAGGTATTATAACAGGTATTATAACAACAGGTATTATAACAGCAGGTATTATAACAGGTATTATAACAGGTATTATAACAACAGGTATTATAACAGCAGGTATTATAACAGCAGGTATTATAACAACAGGTATTATAACAATAGGTATTATAACAGCAGGTATTATAACAGGTATTATAACAACAGGTATTATAACAACAGGTATTATAACAACAGGTATTATAACAGCAGGTATTATAACAGCAGGTATTATAACAGCAGGTATTATAACAGCAGGTATTATAACAGCAGGTATTATAACAACAGGTATTATAACAACAGGTATTATAACAGGTATTATAACAACAGGTATTACAGGTATTATAACAACAGGTATTATAACAGCAGGTATTATAACAACAGGTATTATAACAGGTATTATAACAACAGGTATTATAACAGGTATTATAACAACAGGTATTATAACAGCAGGTATTATAACAGGTATTATAACAACAGGTATTATAACAGCAGGTATTATAACAGCAGGTATTATAACAACAGGTATTATAACAACAGGTATTATAACAGCAGGTATTATAACAGGTATTATAACAACAGGTATTATAACAGCAGGTATTATAACAGCAGGTATTATAACAACAGGTATTATAACAGGTATTATAACAGCAGGTATTATAACAGCAGGTATTATAACAGCAGGTATTATAACAGCAGGTATTATAACAGCAGGTATTATAACAGCAGGTATTATAACAGCAGGTATTATAACAGCAGGTATTATAACAACAGGTATTATAACAGCAGGTATTATAACAGCAGGTATTATAACAACAGGTATTATAACAACAGGTATTATAACAACAGGTATTATAACAACAGGTTATATAACAACAGGTATTATAACAACAGGTATTATAACAACAGGTATTATAACAACAGGTATTATAACAACAGGTATTATAACAGCAGGTATTATAACAGCAGGTATTATAACAACAGGTATTATAACAACAGGTATTATAACAGGTATTATAACAACAGGTATTATAACAACAGGTATTATAACAACAGGTATTATAACAGCAGGTATTATAACAACAGGTATTATAACAGGTATTATAACAACAGGTATTATAACAGGTATTATAACAACAGGTATTATAACAGCAGGTATTATAACAGGTATTATAACAGCAGGTATTATAACAGCAGGTATTATAACAGCAGGTATTATAACAACAGGTATTATAACAACAGGTATTATAACAGCAGGTATTATAACAGGTATTATAACAACAGGTATTATAACAGCAGGTATTATAACAGCAGGTATTATAACAGGTATTATAACAGCAGGTATTTTAACAGCAGGTATTATAACAGCAGGTATTATAACAACAGGTATTATAACAGCAGGTATTATAACAGCAGGTATTATAACAGCAGGTATTATAACAACAGGTATTATAACAGCAGGTATTATAACAACAGGTATTATAACAGCAGGTATTATAACAACAGGTATTATAACAACAGGTATTATAACAACAGGTATTATAACAACAGGTATTATAACAGCAGGTATTATAACAACAGGTATTATAACAGCAGGTATTATAACAGCAGGTATTATAACAACAGGTATTATAACAGCAGGTATTATAACAACAGGTATTATAACAACAGGTATTATAACAACAGGTATTATAACGGCAGGTATTATAACGGCAGGTATTATAACAGCAGGTATTATAACAGCAGGTATTATAACAACAGGTATTATAACAACAGGTATTATAACAACAGGTATTATAACAACAGGTATTATAACAGCAGGTTATATAACAACAGGTATTATAACAACAGGTATTATAACAGCAGGTATTATAACAACAGGTATTATGACAACAGGTATTATGACAACAGGTATTATAACAGCAGGTATTATAACAGCAGGTATTATAACAGCAGGTATTATAAAAGGTATTATAACAACAGGTATTATAACAACAGGTATTATAACAGGTATTATAACAACAGGTATTGTAACAGCAGGTATTATAACAGCAGGTTATATAACAACAGGTATTATAACAGCAGGTATTATAACAGCAGGTATTATAACAGCAGGTATTATAACAACAGGTATTATAACAACAGGTATTATAACAGGTATTATAACAACAGGTATTACAGGTATTATAACAACAGGTATTATAACAGCAGGTATTATAACAACAGGTATTATAACAGGTATTATAACAACAGGTATTATAACAGGTATTATAACAACAGGTATTATAACAGCAGGTATTATAACAGGTATTATAACAGGTATTATAACAACAGGTATTATAACAGCAGGTATTATAACAGCAGGTATTATAACAACAGGTATTATAACAATAGGTATTATAACAGCAGGTATTATAACAGGTATTATAACAACAGGTATTATAACAACAGGTATTATAACAACAGGTATTATAACAGCAGGTATTATAACAGCAGGTATTATAACAGCAGGTATTATAACAGCAGGTATTATAACAGCAGGTATTATAACAGCAGGTATTATAACAGCAGGTATTATAACAGCAGGTATTATAACAGCAGGTATTATAACAGCAGGTATTATAACAACAGGTATTATAACAACAGGTATTATAACAACAGGTATTATAACAACAGGTATTATAACAACAGGTTATATAACAACAGGTATTATAACAACAGGTATTATAACAACAGGTATTATAACAACAGGTATTATAACAGCAGGTATTATAACAACAGGTATTATAACAACAGGTATTATAACAACAGGTATTATAACAACAGGTATTATAACAACAGGTTATATAACAACAGGTATTATAACAACAGGTATTATAACAACAGGTATTATAACAACAGGTATTATAACGGCAGGTATTATAACAACAGGTATTATAACAGCAGGTATTATAACAACAGGTATTATGACAACAGGTATTATAACAGCAGGTATTATAACAGCAGGTATTATAACAGCAGGTATTATAACAGCAGGTATCATAACAACAGGTATTATAACAACAGGTATTATAACGGCAGGTAGTATAACGGCAGGTATTATAACGGCAGGTATTATAACGGCAGGTATTATAACAACAGGTATTATAACAACAGGTATTATAACAGCAGGTATTATAACAGCAGGTATTATAACAGCAGGTATTATAACAACAGGTATTATAACAACAGGTATTATAACAGGTATTATAACAACAGGTATTACAGGTATTATAACAACAGGTATTATAACAGCAGGTATTATAACAACAGGTATTATAACAGGTATTATAACAACAGGTATTATAACAGGTATTATAACAACAGGTATTATAACAGCAGGTATTATAACAGGTATTATAACAACAGGTATTATAACAGCAGGTATTATAACAGCAGGTATTATAACAACAGGTATTATAAAAACAGGTATTATAACAGCAGGTATTATAACAGGTATTATAACAACAGGTATTATAACAGCAGGTATTATAACAGCAGGTATTATAACAACAGGTATTATAACAGGTATTATAACAACAGGTATTATAACAGCAGGTATTATAACAGCAGGTATTATAACAACAGGTATTATAACGGCAGGTATTATAACAACAGGTATTATAACAACAGGTATTATAACAACAGGTATTATAACAACAGGTATTATAACAGCAGGTATTATAACAACAGGTATTATAACAGCAGGTATTATAACAACAGGTATTATAACAGCAGGTATTATAACAGCAGGTATTATAACAACAGGTATTATAACAACAGGTATTATAACAACAGGTATTATAACAACAGGTATTATAACAGCAGGTATTATAACAGGTATTATAACAACAGGTATTATAACAACAGGTATTATAACAACATGTATTATAACAACAGGTATTATAACAACAGGTATTATAACAACAGGTATTATAACAACAGGTATTATAACAACAGGTATTATAACAGCAGGTATTATAACAACAGGTATTATAACAGGTATTATAACAACAGGTATTATAACAGCAGGTATTATAACAGCAGGTATTATAACAGCAGGTATTATAACAACAGGTATTATAACAACAGGTATTATAACAGGTATTATAACAACAGGTATTACAGGTATTATAACAACAGGTATTATAACAGCAGGTATTATAACAACAGGTATTATAACAACAGGTATTATAACAGCAGGTATTATAACAACAGGTATTATAACAACAGGTATTATAACAGGTATTATAACAACAGGTATTACAGGTATTATAACAACAGGTATTATAACAGCAGGTATTATAACAACAGGTATTATAACAGGTATTATAACAACAGGTATTATAACAGGTATTATAACAACAGGTATTATAACAGCAGGTATTATAACAGGTATTATAACAACAGGTATTATAACAGCAGGTATTATAACAGCAGGTATTATAACAACAGGTATTATAACAACAGGTATTATAACAGCAGGTATTATAACAGGTATTATAACAACAGGTATTATAACAGCAGGTATTATAACAGCAGGTATTATAACAACAGGTATTATAACAGGTATTATAACAGCAGGTATTATAACAACAGGTATTATAACAGCAGGTATTATAACAGCAGGTATTATAACAGCAGGTATTATAACAGCAGGTATTATAACAACAGGTATTATAACAGCAGGTATTATAACAGCAGGTATTATAACAACAGGTATTATAACAGCAGGTATTATAACAACAGGTATTATAACAGCAGGTATTATAACAACAGGTATTATAACAACAGGTATTATAACAGCAGGTATTATAACAACAGGTATTATAACAGCAGGTATTATAACAGCAGGTATTATAACAACAGGTATTATAACAGCAGGTATTATAACAACAGGTATTATAACAACAGGTATTATAACAGCAGGTATTATAACAACAGGTATTATAACAACAGGTATTATAACAGCAGGTATTATAACAACAGGTATTATAACAGCAGGTATTATAACAGCAGGTATTATAACAACAGGTATTATAACAACAGGTATTATAACAACAGGTATTATAACAACAGGTATTATAACGGCAGGTATTATAACGGCAGGTATTATAACGGCAGGTATTATAACGGCAGGTATTATAACAACAGGTATTATAACAACAGGTATTATAACAACAGGTATTATAACAACAGGTATTATAACAACAGGTATTATAACAACAGGTATTATAACAGGTATTATAACAGGTATTATAACAGCAGGTATTATAACAGGTATTATAACAACAGGTATTATAACAGCAGGTATTATAACAACAGGTATTATGACAACAGGTATTATGACAACAGGTATTATAACAGCAGGTATTATAACAGCAGGTATTATAACAGCAGGTATTATAACAGCAGGTATTTTAACAGCAGGTATTATAACAGGTATTATAACAACAGGTATTATAACAACAGGTATTATAACAACAGGTATTATAACAGCAGGTTATATAACAACACGTATTATAACAGCAGGTATTATAACAGCAGGTATTATAACAGCAGGTATTATAACAACAGGTATTATAACAGGTATTATAACAACAGGTATTACAGGTATTATAACAACAGGTATTATAACAGCAGGTATTGTAACAACAGGTATTATAACAGGTATTATAACAACAGGTATTATAACAGGTATTATAACAACAGGTATTATAACAGCAGGTATTATAACAGGTATTATAACAACAGGTATTATAACAGCAGGTATTATAACAGCAGGTATTATAACAACAGGTATTATAACAACAGGTATTATAACAGCAGGTATTATAACAGCAGGTATTATAACAACAGGTATTATAACAGCAGGTATTATAACAGCAGGTATTATAACAGCAGGTATTATAACAGCAGGTATTATAACAGCAGGTATTATAACAGCAGGTATTATAACAACAGGTGTTATAACAACAGGTATTATAACAACAGGTATTATAACAACAGGTATTATAACAACAGGTATTATAACAACAGGTATTATAACGACAGGTATTATAACGACAGGTATTATAACGACAGGTATTATAACGGCAGGTATTATAACGGCAGGTATTATAACGGCAGGTATTATAACGGCAGGTATTATAACGGCAGGTATTATAACGGCAGGTATTATAACAACAGGTATTATAACAACAGGTATTATAACAACAGGTATTATAACAACAGGTATTATAACAGCAGGTATTATAACAACAGGTATTATAACAACAGGTATTATAACAACAGGTATTATAACAGCAGGTATTATAACAGCAGGTATTATAACAACAGGTATTATAACAACAGGTATTATAACAGCAGGTATTATAACAGGTATTATAACAACAGGTATTATAACAGCAGGTATTATAACAGCAGGTATTATAACAACAGGTATTATAACAGGTATTATAACAGCAGGTATTATAACAGCAGGTATTATAACAACAGGTATTATAACAGGTATTATAACAACAGGTATTATAACAGCAGGTATTATAACAGCAGGTATTATAACAGCAGGTATTATAACAACAGGTATTATAACAACAGGTATTATAACAGCAGGTATTATAACAGCAGGTATTATAACAGCAGGTATTATAACAGCAGGTATTATAACAACAGGTATTATAAGAGCTGGTATTATAACAACAGGTATTATAACAGCAGGTATTATAACAACAGGTATTATAACAACAGGTATTATAACAACAGGTATTATAACAACAGGTATTATAACAACAGGTATTATAACAACAGGTATTATAACAACAGGTATTATAACAGCAGGTATTATAACAACAGGTATTATAACAGGTATTATAACAACAGGTATTATAACAGCAGGTATTATAACAGCAGGTATTATAACAGCAGGTATTATAACAACAGGTATTATAACAACAGGTATTATAACAGGTATTATAACAACAGGTATTACAGGTATTATAACAACAGGTATTATAACAGCAGGTATTATAACAACAGGTATTATAACAACAGGTATTATAACAGCAGGTATTATAACAACAGGTATTATAACAACAGGTATTATAACAGGTATTATAACAACAGGTATTACAGGTATTATAACAACAGGTATTATAACAGCAGGTATTATAACAACAGGTATTATAACAGGTATTATAACAACAGGTATTATAACAGGTATTATAACAACAGGTATTATAACAGCAGGTATTATAACAGGTATTATAACAACAGGTATTATAACAGCAGGTATTATAACAGCAGGTATTATAACAACAGGTATTATAACAACAGGTATTATAACAGCAGGTATTATAACAGGTATTATAACAACAGGTATTATAACAGCAGGTATTATAACAGCAGGTATTATAACAACAGGTATTATAACAGGTATTATAACAGCAGGTATTATAACAACAGGTATTATAACAGCAGGTATTATAACAGCAGGTATTATAACAGCAGGTATTATAACAGCAGGTATTATAACAACAGGTATTATAACAGCAGGTATTATAACAGCAGGTATTATAACAACAGGTATTATAACAGCAGGTATTATAACAACAGGTATTATAACAGCAGGTATTATAACAACAGGTATTATAACAACAGGTATTATAACTGCAGGTATTATAACAACAGGTATTATAACAGCAGGTATTATAACAGCAGGTATTATAACAACAGGTATTATAACAGCAGGTATTATAACAACAGGTATTATAACAACAGGTATTATAACAGCAGGTATTATAACAACAGGTATTATAACAACAGGTATTATAACAGCAGGTATTATAACAACAGGTATTATAACAGCAGGTATTATAACAGCAGGTATTATAACAACAGGTATTATAACAACAGGTATTATAACAACAGGTATTATAACAACAGGTATTATAACGGCAGGTATTATAACGGCAGGTATTATAACGGCAGGTATTATAACGGCAGGTATTATAACAACAGGTATTATAACAACAGGTATTATAACAACAGGTATTATAACAACAGGTATTATAACAACAGGTATTATAACAACAGGTATTATAACAACAGGTATTATAACAGGTATTATAACAGCAGGTATTATAACAGGTATTATGACAACAGGTATTATAACAGCAGGTATTATAACAACAGGTATTATGACAACAGGTATTATGACAACAGGTATTATAACAGCAGGTATTATAACAGCAGGTATTATAACAGCAGGTATTATAACAGCAGGTATTATAACAGCAGGTATTATAACAGGTATTATAACAACAGGTATTATAACAACAGGTATTATAACAACAGGTATTATAACAGCAGGTTATATAACAACAGGTATTATAACAGCAGGTATTATAACAGCAGGTATTATAACAGCAGGTATTATAACAACAGGTATTATAACAGGTATTATAACAACAGGTATTACAGGTATTATAACAACAGGTATTATAACAGCAGGTATTGTAACAACAGGTATTATAACAGGTATTATAACAACAGGTATTATAACAGGTATTATAACAACAGGTATTATAACAGCAGGTATTATAACAGGTATTATAACAACAGGTATTATAACAGCAGGTATTATAACAGCAGGTATTATAACAACAGGTATTATAACAACAGGTATTATAACAGCAGGTATTATAACAGGTATTATAACAACAGGTATTATAACAGCAGGTATTATAACAACAGGTATTATAACAGCAGGTATTATAACAGCAGGTATTATAACAGCAGGTATTATAACAACAGGTGTTATAACAACAGGTATTATAACAACAGGTATTATAACAACAGGTATTATAACAACAGGTATTATAACAACAGGTATTATAACAACAGGTATTATAACGACAGGTATTATAACGACAGGTATTATAACGGCAGGTATTATAACGGCAGGTATTATAACGGCAGGTATTATAACGGCAGGTATTATAACGGCAGGTATTATAACAACAGGTATTATAACAACAGGTATTATAACAACAGGTATTATAACAACAGGTATTATAACAGCAGGTATTATAACAACAGGTATTATAACAACAGGTATTATAACAACAGGTATTATAACAGCAGGTATTATAACAGGTATTATAACAGCAGGTATTATAACAGGTATTATAACAACAGGTATTATAACAGCAGGTATTATAACAACAGGTATTATGACAACAGGTATTATGACAACAGGTATTATAACAGCAGGTATTATAACAGCAGGTATTATAACAGCAGGTATTATAACAGCAGGTATTATAACAGCAGGTATTATAACAGGTATTATAACAACAGGTATTATAACAACAGGTATTATAACAACAGGTATTATAACAGCAGGTTATATAACAACAGGTATTATAACAGCAGGTATTATAACAGCAGGTATTATAACAGCAGGTATTATAACAACAGGTATTATAACAGGTATTATAACAACAGGTATTACAGGTATTATAACAACAGGTATTATAACAGCAGGTATTGTAACAACAGGTATTATAACAGGTATTATAACAACAGGTATTATAACAGGTATTATAACAACAGGTATTATAACAGCAGGTATTATAACAGGTATTATAACAACAGGTATTATAACAGCAGGTATTATAACAGCAGGTATTATAACAACAGGTATTATAACAACAGGTATTATAACAGCAGGTATTATAACAGGTATTATAACAACAGGTATTATAACAGCAGGTATTATAACAGCAGGTATTATAACAACAGGTATTATAACAGCAGGTATTATAACAGCAGGTATTATAACAGCAGGTATTATAACAGCAGGTATTATAACAGCAGGTATTATAACAACAGGTGTTATAACAACAGGTATTATAACAACAGGTATTATAACAACAGGTATTATAACAACAGGTATTATAACAACAGGTATTATAACGACAGGTATTATAACGACAGGTATTATAACGACAGGTATTATAACGACAGGTATTATAACGGCAGGTATTATAACGGCAGGTATTATAACGGCAGGTATTATAACGGCAGGTATTATAACGGCAGGTATTATAACGGCAGGTATTATAACAACAGGTATTATAACAACAGGTATTATAACAACAGGTATTATAACAACAGGTATTATAACAGCAGGTATTATAACAACAGGTATTATAACAACAGGTATTATAACAACAGGTATTATAACAGCAGGTATTATAACAGCAGGTATTATAACAACAGGTATTATAACAACAGGTATTATAACAGCAGGTATTATAACAGGTATTATAACAACAGGTATTATAACAGCAGGTATTATAACAGCAGGTATTATAACAACAGGTATTATAACAGGTATTATAACAGCAGGTATTATAACAGCAGGTATTATAACAACAGGTATTATAACAGGTATTATAACAACAGGTATTATAACAGCAGGTATTATAACAGCAGGTATTATAACAGCAGGTATTATAACAACAGGTATTATAACAACAGGTATTATAACAGCAGGTATTATAACAGCAGGTATTATAACAGCAGGTATTATAACAGCAGGTATTATAACAACAGGTATTATAAGAGCTGGTATTATAACAACAGGTATTATAACAGCAGGTATTATAACAACAGGTATTATAACAACAGGTATTATAACAACAGGTATTATAACAACAGGTATTATAACAGGTATTATAACAGGTATTATAACAGCAGGTATTATAACAGGTATTATAACAACAGGTATTATAACAGCAGGTATTATAACAACAGGTATAATGACAACAGGTATTATGACAACAGGTATTATAACAGCAGGTATTATAACAGCAGGTATTATAACAGCAGGTATTATAACAGCAGGTATTATAACAGCAGGTATTATAACAGGTATTATAACAACAGGTATTATAACAACAGGTATTATAACAACAGGTATTATAACAGCAGGTTATATAACAACAGGTATTATAACAGCAGGTATTATAACAGCAGGTATTATAACAGCAGGTATTATAACAGCAGGTATTATAACAACAGGTATTATAACAACAGGTTATATAACAACAGGTATTATAACAACAGGTATTATAACAGCAGGTATTATAACAACAGGTATTATAACAGCAGGTATTATAACAGCAGGTATTATAACAACAGGTATTATAACAACAGGTATTATAACAACAGGTATTATAACGGCAGGTATTATAACGGCAGGTATTATAACGGCAGGTATTATAACGGTAGGTATTATAACGGCAGGTATTATAACAACAGGTATTATAACAACAGGTATTATAAAAACAGGTATTATAACAACAGGTATTATAACAACAGGTATTATAACAACAGGTATTATAACAGCAGGTATTATAACAACAGGTATTATAACAGCAGGTATTATAACAGCAGGTATTATAACAACAGGTATTATAACAGCAGGTATTATAACAGCAGGTATTATAACAGCAGGTATTATAACAGCAGGTATTATAACAGCAGGTATTATAACAACAGGTATTATAACAGCAGGTATTATAACAGCAGGTATTATAACAGCAGGTATTATAACAGCAGGTATTATAACAACAGGTATTATAACAGCAGGTATTATAACAGCAGGTATTATAACAACAGGTATTATAACAACAGGTATTATAACAACAGGTATTATAACAACAGGTATTATAACAGCAGGTATTATAACAGGTATTATAACAGCAGGTATTATAACAGCAGGTATTATAACAGGTATTATAACAGCCGGTATTATAACAGGTATTATAACAGCAGGTATTATAACAACAGGTATTATAACAGATATTATAACAGCAGGTATTATAACAGCAGGTATTATAACAGGTATTATAACAGCAGGTATTATAACAGCAGGTATTATAACAACAGGTATTATAACAACAGGTATTATAACAACAGGTATTATAACAGCAGGTATTATAACAGCAGGTATTATAACAGCAGGTATTATAACAGCAGGTGTTATAACATCAGGTATTATGACATCAGGTATTATAACATCAGGTATTATAACAGCAGGTATTATAACAGCAGGTATTATAACAGCAGGTATTATAACAGCAGGTATTATAACAGCAGGTATTATAACAACAGGTATTATAACAGCAGGTATTATAACAGCAGGTATTATAACAGCAGGTATTATAACAGCAGGTATTATAACAGCAGGTATTATAACAGCAGGTATTATAACAGCAGGTATTATAACAGCAGGTATTATAACAGGTATAATAACAACAGGTATTATAACAACAGGTATTATAACAACAGGTATTATAACAACATGTATTATAACAACAGGTATTACAACAGCAGGTATTATAACAACAGGTATTATAACAACAGGTATTATAACAACAGGTATTATAACAACAGGTATTATAACAGCAGGTATTATAACAACAGGTATTATAACAGGTATTATAACAACAGGTATTATAACAGCAGGTATTATAACAGCAGGTATTATAACAGCAGGTATTATAACAACAGGTATTATAACAACAGGTATTATAACAGGTATTATAACAACAGGTATTACAGGTATTATAACAACAGGTATTATAACAGCAGGTATTATAACAACAGGTATTATAACAGGTATTATAACAACAGGTATTATAACAGGTATTATAACAACAGGTATTATAACAGCAGGTATTATAACAGGTATTATAACAACAGGTATTATAACAGCAGGTATTATAACAGCAGGTATTATAACAACAGGTATTATAACAACAGGTATTATAACAGCAGGTATTATAACAGGTATTATAACAACAGGTATTATAACAGCAGGTATTATAACAACAGGTATTATAACAGGTATTATAACAGCAGGTATTATAACAGCAGGTATTATAACAGCAGGTATTATAACAGCAGGTATTATAACAGCAGGTATTATAACAACAGGTATTATAACAGCAGGTATTATAACAGCAGGTATTATAACAGCAGGTATTATAACAGCAGGTATTATAACAACAGGTATTATAACAGCAGGTATTATAACAACAGGTATTATAACGGCAGGTATTATAACGGCAGGTATTATAACGGCAGGTATTATAACGGCAGGTATTATAACGGCAGGTATTATAACGGCAGGTATTATAACAGCAGGTATTATAACAACAGGTATTATAACAACAGGTATTATAACAACAGGTATTATAACAACAGGTATTATAACAACAGGTATTATAACAACAGGTATTATAACAGCAGGTATTATAACAACAGGTATTATAACAGCAGGTATTATAACAACAGGTATTATAACAACAGGTATTATAACAACAGGTATTATAACAACAGGTATTATAACAACAGGTATTATGACAACAGGTATTATGACAACAGGTATTATGACAACAGGTATTATAACAGCAGGTATTATAACAGCAGGTATTATAACAGCAGGTATTATAAAAGGTATTATAACAACAGGTATTATAACAACAGGTATTATAACAGGTATTATAACAACAGGTATTGTAACAGCAGATATTATAACAGCAGGTTATATAACAACAGGTATTATAACAGCAGGTATTATAACAGCAGGTATTATAACAGCAGGTATTATAACAATAGGTATTATAACAACAGGTATTATAACAGGTATTATAACAACAGGTATTACAGGTATTATAACAACAGGTATTATAACAGCAGGTATTATAACAACAGGTATTATAACAGGTATTATAACAACAGGTATTATAACAGGTATTATAACAACAGGTATTATAACAGCAGGTATTATAACAACAGGTATTATAACAACAGGTATTATAACAGCAGGTATTATGACAGCAGGTATTATAACAACAGGTATTATAACAACAGGTATTATAACAACAGGTATTATAACAGCAGGTATTATAACAGCAGGTATTATAACAACAGGTATTATAACAACAGGTATTATAACAGCAGGTATTATAACAGGTATTATAACAACAGGTATTATAACAGCAGGTATTATAACAGCAGGTATTATAACAACAGGTATTATAACAGGTATTATAACAGCAGGTATTATAACAGCAGGTATTATAACAACAGGTATTATAACAGGTATTATAACAACAGGTATTATAACAGCAGGTATTATAACAGCAGGTATTATAACAGCAGGTATTATAACAGCAGGTATTATAACAACAGGTATTATAACAACAGGTATTATAACAGCAGGTATTATAACAGCAGGTATTATAACAGCAGGTATTATAACAGCAGGTATTATAACAACAGGTATTATAAGAGCTGGTATTATAACAACAGGTATTATAACAGCAGGTATTATAACAACAGGTATTATAACAACAGGTAATAACAACAGGTATTATAACAACAGGTATTATAACAACAGGTATTATAACGGCAGGTATTATAACGGCAGGTATTATAACGGCAGGTATTATAACGGCAGGTATTATAACAACAGGTATTATAACAACAGGTATTATAACAACAGGTATTATAACAACAGGTATTATAACAACAGGTATTATAACAGGTATTATAACAGGTATTATAACAGCAGGTATTATAACAGGTATTATAACAACAGGTATTATAACAGCAGGTATTATAACAACAGGTATTATGACAACAGGTATTATGACAACAGGTATTATAACAGCAGGTATTATAACAGCAGGTATTATAACAGCAGGTATTATAACAGCAGGTATTATAACAGGTATTATAACAACAGGTATTATAACAACAGGTATTATAACAACAGGTATTATAACAGCAGGTTATATAACAACAGGTATTATAACAGCAGGTATTATAACAGCAGGTATTATAACAGCAGGTATTATAACAACAGGTATTATAACAGGTATTATAACAACAGGTATTACAGGTATTATAACAACAGGTATTATAACAGCAGGTATTATAACAACAGGTATTATAACAGGTATTATAACAACAGGTATTATAACAGGTATTATAACAACAGGTATTATAACAGCAGGTATTATAACAGGTATTATAACAACAGGTATTATAACAGCAGGTATTATAACAGCAGGTATTATAACAACAGGTATTATAACAACAGGTATTATAACAGCAGGTATTATAACAGGTATTATAACAACAGGTATTATAACAACAGGTATTGTAACAGCAGGTATTATAACAGCAGGTATTATAACAGCAGGTATTATAACAGCAGGTATTATAACAGCAGGTATTATAACAACAGGTATTATAACAACAGGTTATATAACAACAGGTATTATAACAACAGGTATTATAACAGCAGGTATTATAACAACAGGTATTATAACAACAGGTATTATAACAACAGGTATTATAACAACAGGTATTATAACAACAGGTATTATAACAACAGGTATTATAACAACAGGTATTATAACAGCGGGTATTATAACAACGGGTATTATAACAGCAGGTATTATAACAGCAGGTATTATAACAACAGGTATTATAACAACAGGTATTATAACAACAGGTATTATAACAACAGGTATTATAACGGCAGGTATTATAACGGCAGGTATTATAACGGCAGGTATTATAACGGTAGGTATTATAACGGCAGGTATTATAACAACAGGTATTATAACAACAGGTATTATAAAAACAGGTATTATAACAACAGGTATTATAACAACAGGTATTATAACAACAGGTATTATAACAGCAGGTATTATAACAACAGGTATTATAACAGCAGGTATTATAACAGCAGGTATTATAACAACAGGCATTATAACAGCAGGTATTATAACAGCAGGTATTATAACAGCAGGTATTATAACAGCAGGTATTATAACAGCAGGTATTATAACAACAGGTATTATAACAGCAGGTATTATAACAGCAGGTATTATAACAGCAGGTATTATAACAGCAGGTATTATAACAACAGGTATTATAACAGCAGGTATTATAACAGCAGGTATTATAACAACAGGTATTATAACAACAGGTATTATAACAACAGGTATTATAACAACAGGTATTATAACAGCAGGTATTATAACAGGTATTATAACAGCAGGTATTATAACAGCAGGTATTATAACAACAGGTATTATAACAGCCAGTATTATAACAGGTATTATAACAGCAGGTATTATAACAACAGGTATTATAACAGGTATTATAACAGCAGGTATTATAACAGCAGGTATTATAACAGGTATTATAACAGCAGGTATTATAACAGCAGGTATTATAACAACAGGTATTATAACAACAGGTATTATAACAGCAGGTATTATAACAGCAGGTATTATAACAGCAGGTATTATAACAGCAGGTATTATAACAGCAGGTATTATGACATCAGGTATTATGACATCAGGTATTATAACATCAGGTATTATAACAGCAGGTATTATAACAGCAGGTATTATAACAGCAGGTATTATAACAGCAGGTATTATAACAGCAGGTATTATAACAACAGGTATTATAACAGCAGGTATTATAACAGCAGGTATTATAACAGCAGGTATTATAACAGCAGGTATTATAACAGCAGGTATTATAACAGCAGGTATTATAACAGCAGGTATTATAACAGCAGGTATTATAACAGCAGGTATTATAACAGCAGGTATTATAACAGGTATAATAACAACAGGTATTATAACAACAGGTATTATAACAACAGGTATTATAACAACATGTATTATAACAACAGGTATTACAACAGCAGGTATTATAACAACAGGTATTATAACAACAGGTATTATAACAACAGGTATTATAACAACAGGTATTATAACAACAGGTATTATAACAGGTATTATAACAACAGGTATTATAACAGCAGGTATTATAACAGCAGGTATTATAACAGCAGGTATTATAACAACAGGTATTATAACAGCAGGTATTATAACAGGTATCATAACAACAGGTATTACAGGTATTATAACAACAGGTATTATAACAGCAGGTATTATAACAACAGGTATTATAACAGGTATTATAACAACAGGTATTATAACAGGTATTATAACAACAGGTATTATAACAGCAGGTATTATAACAGGTATTATAACAACAGGTATTATAACAGCAGGTTTTATAACAGCAGGTATTATAACAACAGGTATTATAACAACAGGTATTATAACAGCAGGTATTATAACAGGTATTATAACAACAGGTATTATAACAGCAGGTATTATAACAACAGGTATTATAACAGGTATTATAACAGCAGGTATTATAACAGCAGGTATTATAACAGCAGGTATTATAACAGCAGGTATTATAACAACAGGTATTATAACAGCAGGTATTATAACAGCAGGTATTATAACAGCAGGTATTATAACAGCAGGTATTATAACAACAGGTATTATAACAGCAGGTATTATAACAACAGGTATTATAACGGCAGGTATTATAACGGCAGGTATTATAACGGCAGGTATTATAACGGCAGGTATTATAACGGCAGGTATTATAACGGCAGGTATTATAACAGCAGGTATTATAACAACAGGTATTATAACAACAGGTATTATAACAACAGGTATTATAACAACAGGTATTATAACAACAGGTATTATAACAACAGGTATTATAACAACAGGTATTATAACAGCAGGTATTATAACAACAGGTATTATGACAACAGGTATTATGACAACAGGTATTATAACAGCAGGTATTATAACAGCAGGTATTATAACAGCAGGTATTATAAAAGGTATTATAACAACAGGTATTATAACAACAGGTATTATAACAGGTATTATAACAACAGGTATTGTAACAGCAGGTATTATAACAGCAGGTTATATAACAACAGGTATTATAACAGCAGGTATTATAACAGCAGGTATTATAACAGCAGGTATTATAACAACAGGTATTATAAAAACAGGTATTATAACAGGTATTATAACAACAGGTATTACAGGTATTATAACAACAGGTATTATAACAGCAGGTATTATAACAACAGGTATAATAACAACAGGTATTATAACAACAGGTATTATAACAGGTATTATAACAACAGGTATTATAACAGCAGGTATTATAACAGGTATTATAACAACAGGTATTATAACAGCAGGTATTATAACAGCAGGTATTATAACAACAGGTATTATAACAACAGGTATTATAACAGCAGGTATTATAACAGGTATTATAACAACAGGTATTATAACAGCAGGTATTATAACAGCAGGTATTATAACAACAGGTATTATAACAGGTATTATAACAACAGGTATTATAACAGCAGGTATTATAACAGCAGGTATTATAACAGCAGGTATTATAACAGCAGGTATTATAACAGCAGGTATTATAACAGCAGGTATTATAACAGCAGGTATTATAACAACAGGTATTATAACAGCAGGTATTATAACAACAGGTATTATAACAACAGGTATTATAACAACAGGTATTATAACAACAGGTTATATAACAACAGGTATTATAACAACAGGTATTATAACAACAGGTATTATAACAACAGGTATTATAACGGCAGGTATTATAACGGCAGGTATTATAACGGCAGGTATTATAACGGCAGGTATTATAACAACAGGTATTATAACAACAGGTATTATAACAACAGGTATTATAACAACAGGTATTATAACAACAGCTATTATAACAACAGGTATTATAACAACAGGTATTATAACAGCAGGTATTATAACAACAGGTATTATAACAGCAGGTATTATAACAACAGGTATTATAACAGCAGGTATTATAACAGCAGGTATTATAACAACAGGTATTATAACAACAGGTATTATAACAACAGGTATTATAACAACAGGTATTATAACGGCAGGTATTATAACGGCAGGTATTATAACGGCAGGTATTATAACGGCAGGTATTATAACGGCAGGTATTATAACAGCAGGTATTATAACAACAGGTATTATAACAACAGGTATTATAACAACAGGTATTATAACAACAGGTATTATAACAACAGGTATTATAACAACAGGTATTATAACAGCAGGTATTATAACAACAGGTATTATAACAGCAGGTATTATAACAACAGGTATTATGACAACAGGTATTATGACAACAGGTATTATAACAGCAGGTATTATAACAGCAGGTATTATAACAGCAGGTATTATAAAAGGTATTATAACAACAGGTATTATAACAACAGGTATTATAACAGGTATTATAACAACAGGTATTGTAACAGCAGGTATTATAACAGCAGGTTATATAACAACAGGTATTATAACAGCAGGTATTATAACAGCAGGTATTATAACAGCAGGTATTATAACAACAGGTATTATAACAACAGGTATTATAACAGGTATTATAACACCAGGTATTACAGGTATTATAACAACAGGTATTATAACAGCAGGTATTATAACAACAGGTATTATAACAGGTATTATAACAACAGGTATTATAACAGGTATTATAACAACAGGTATTATAACAGCAGGTATTATAACAGGTATTATAACAGCAGGTATTATAACAGCAGGTATTATAACAACAGGTATTATAACAACAGGTATTATAACAGCAGGTATTATAACAGGTATTATAACAACAGGTATTATAACAGCAGGTATTATAACAGCAGGTATTATAACAACAGGTATTATAACAGGTATTATAACAACAGGTATTATAACAGCAGGTATTATAACAGCAGGTATTATAACAGCAGGTATTATAACAGCAGGTATTATAACAGCAGGTATTATAACAGCAGGTATTATAACAGCAGGTATTATAACAACAGGTATTATAACAGCAGGTATTATAACAGCAGGTATTATAACAACAGGTATTATAACAACAGGTATTATAACAACAGGTATTATAACAACAGGTTATATAACAACAGGTATTATAACAACAGGTATTATATCAACAGGTATTATAACAACAGGTATTATAACAACAGGTATTATATCAGCAGGTATTATAACAGCAGGTATTATAACAACAGGTATTATAACGGCAGGTATTATAACGGCAGGTATTATAACGGCAGGTATTATAACAACAGGTATTATAACAACAGGTATTATAACAACAGGTATTATAACAACAGGTATTATAACAACAGCTATTATAACAACAGGTATTATAACAACAAGTATTATAACAGCAGGTATTATAACAACAGGTATTATAACAGCAGGTATTATAACAACAGGTATTATAACAGCAGGTATTATAACAGCAGGTATTATAACAACAGGTATTATAACAACAGGTATTATAACAACAGGTATTATAACAACAGGTATTATAACAGCAGGTATTATAACAGGTATTATAACAACAGGTATTATAACAACAGGTATTATAACAACAGGTATTATAACAACAGGTATTATAACAACAGGTATTATAACAATAGGTATTATAACAGCAGGTATTATAACAACAGGTATTATAACAGGTATTATAACAACAGGTATTATAACAGCAGGTATTATAACAGCAGGTATTATAACAGCAGGTATTATAACAACAGGTATTATAACAACAGGTATTATAACAGGTATTATAACAACAGGTATTACAGGTATTATAACAACAGGTATTATAACAACAGGTATTATAACAGCAGGTATTATAACAACAGGTATTATAACAACAGGTATTATAACAGGTATTATAACAACAGGTATTACAGGTATTATAACAACAGGTATTATAACAGCAGGTATTATAACAACAGGTATTATAACAGGTATTATAACAACAGGTATTATAACAGGTATTATAACAACAGGTATTATAACAGCAGGTATTATAGCAGGTATTATGACAACAGGTATTATAACAGCAGGTATTATAACAGCAGGTATTATAACAACAGGTATTATAACAACAGGTATTATAACAGCAGGTATTATAACAGGTATTATAACAACAGGTATTATAACAGCAGGTATTATAACAGCAGGTATTATAACAACAGGTATTATAACAGGTATTATAACAGCAGGTATTATAACAGCAGGTATTATAACAGCAGGTATTATAACAACAGGTATTATAACAACAGGTATTATAACAGCAGGTATTATAACAGCAGGTATTATAACAGCAGGTATTATAACAACAGGTATTATAACAGCAGGTATTATAACAACAGGTATTATAACAACAGGTATTATAACAGCAGGTATTATAACAGCAGGTATTATAACAGCAGGTATTATAACAGCAGGTATTATAACAGCAGGTATTATAACAGCAGGTATTATAACAACAGGTATTATAACAGCAGGTATTATAACAGCAGGTATTATAACAGCAGGTATTATAACAACAGGTATTATAACAGCAGGTATTATAACAACAGGTATTATAACAGCAGGTATTATAACAACAGGTATTATAACAACAGGTATTATAACAACAGGTATTATAACAGCAGGTATTATAACAACAGGTATTATAACAGCAGGTATTATAACAGCAGGTATTATAACAACAGGTATTATAACAACAGGTATTATAACAGCAGGTATTATAACAACAGGTATTATAACGGCAGGTATTATAACAGCAGGTATTATAACAACAGGTATTATAACAGCAGGTATTATAACAACAGGTATTATAACAACAGGTATTATAACAGGTATTATAACAACAGGTATTACAGGTATTATAACAACAGGTATTATAACAGCAGGTATTATAACAACAGGTATTATAACAGGTATTATAACAACAGGTATTATAACAGGTATTATAACAACAGGTATTATAACAGCAGGTATTATAGCAGGTATTATAACAACAGGTATTATAACAGCAGGTATTATAACAGCAGGTATTATAACAACAGGTATTATAACAACAGGTATTATAACAGCAGGTATTATAACAGGTATTATAACAACAGGTATTATAACAGCAGGTATTATAACAGCAGGTATTATAACAACAGGTATTATAACAGGTATTATAACAGCAGGTATTATAACAGCAGGGATTATAACAACAGGTATTATAACAACAGGTATTATAACAGCAGGTATTATAACGGCAGGTATTATAACAGCAGGTATTATAACAGCAGGTATTATAACAACAGGTATTATAACAGCAGGTATTTTAACAACAGGTATTATAACGGCAGGTATTATAACGGCAGGTATTATAACGGCAGGTATTATAACAGCAGGTATTGTAACAACAGGTATTATAACGGCAGGTATTATAACAGCAGGTATTATAACAACAGGTATTATAACGGCAGGTATTATAACGGCAGGTATTATAACGGCAGGTATTATAACGGCAGGTATTATAACAACAGGTATTATAACAACAGGTATTATTACAACAGGTATTATAACAACAGGTATTATAACAACAGGTATTATAACAACAGGTATTATAACAACAGGTATTATAACAACAGGTATTATAACAGCAGGTATTATAACAGCAGGTATTATAACAACAGGTATTATGACAACAGGTATTATGACAACAGGTATTATAACAGCAGGTATTATAACAGCAGGTATTATAACAGCAAGTATTATAACAGCAGGTATTATAACAGCAGGTATTATAACAGGTATTATAACAACAGGTATTATAACAACAGGTATTATAACAACAGGTATTATAACAGCAGGTTATAGAACAACAGGTATTATAACAGCAGGTATTATAACAGCAGGTATTATAACAGCAGGTATTATAACAACAGGTATTATAACAACAGGTATTATAACAGGTATTATAACAACAGGTATTACAGGTATTATAACAACAGGTATTATAACAGCAGGTATTATAACAACAGGTATTTTAACAGGTATTATAACAACAGGTATTATAACAGCAGGTATTATAACAGCAGGTATTATAACAACAGGTATTATAACAACAGGTATTATAACAGCAGGTATTATAACAGGTATTATAACAACAGGTATTATAACAGCAGGTATTATAACAGCAGGTATTATAACAACAGGTATTATAACAGCAGGTATTATAACAGCAGGTATTATAACAGCAGGTGTTATAACAGCAGGTATTATAACAGGAGGTATTATAACAGCAGGTATTATAACAGCAGGTATTATAACAGCAGGTATTATAACAGCAGGTATTATAACAGCAGGTATTATAACAACAGGTATTATAACAACAGGTATTATAACAACAGGTATTATAACAACAGGTATTATAACAACAGGTATTATAACAACAGGTATTATAACAGCAGGTATTATAACAACAGGTATTATAACAACAGGTATTATAACAGCAGGTATTATAACAGCAGGTATTATAACAACAGGTATTATAACAACAGGTATTATAACAGCAGGTATTATAACAGGTATTATAACAACAGGTATTATAACAGCAGGTATTATAACAGCAGGTATTATAACAACAGGTATTATAACAGCAGGTATTATAACAGCAGGTATTATAACAGCAGGTATTATAACAACAGGTATTATAACAGGTATTATAACAACAGGTATTATAACAGCAGGTATTATAACAGCAGGTATTATAACAGCAGGTATTATAACAACAGGTATTATAACAACAGGTATTATAACAGCAGGTATTATAACAGGTATTATAACAACAGGTATTATAACAGCAGGTATTATAACAGCAGGTATTATAACAACAGGTATTATAACAGCAGGTATTATAACAGCAGGTATTATAACAGCAGGTATTATAACAACAGGTATTATAACAGGTATTATAACAACAGGTATTATAACAGCAGGTATTATAACAGCAGGTATTATAACAGCAGGTATTATAACAACAGGTATTATAACAGCAGGTATTATAACAGCAGGTATTATAACAGCAGGTATTATAACAGCAGGTATTATAACAGCAGGTATTATAACAACAGGTATTATAACAGCAGGTATTATAACAGCAGGTATTATAACAGCAGGTATTATAACAACAGGTATTATAACAACAGGTATTATAACAACAGGTATTATAACAACAGGTTATATAACAACAGGTTATATAACAACAGGTATTATAACAACAGGTATTATAACAACAGGTATTATAACAACAGGTATTATAACAACAGGTATTATAACAACAGGTATTATAACAACAGGTATTATAACAACAGGTATTATAACAGCAGGTATTATAACAGCAGGTATTATAACAGCAGGTATTATAACAGCAGGTATTATAACAACAGGTATTATAACGGCAGGTATTATAACGGCAGGTATTATAACAACAGGTATTATAACAACAGGTATTATAACAACAGGTATTATAACAACAGGTATTATAACAGCAGGTATTATAACAACAGGTATTATAACGGCAGGTATTATAACGGCAGGTATAATAACAACAGGTATTATAACAACAGGTATTATAACAACAGGTATTATAACAGCAGGTATTATAACAGCAGGTATTATAACAGCAGGTATTATAACAGCAGGTATTATAACAACAGGTATTATAACAGCAGGTATTATAACAGGTATTATAACAACAGGTATTATAACAACAGGTATTATAACAACAGGTATTATAACAACAGGTATTATAACAACAGGTATTATAACAACAGGTATTATAACAACAGGTATTATAACAACAGGTATTATAACAGCAGGTATTATAACAGCAGGTATTATAGCAGGTATTATAACAACGGGTATTATAACAACAGGTATTATAACAGGTATTATAACAACAGGTATTGTAACAGCAGGTATTATAACAGCAGGTATTATAACAGCAGGTATTATAACAGCAGGTATTATAACAGCAGGTATTATAACAACAGGTATTATAACAACAGGTATTATAACAACAGGTTATATAACAACAGGTATTATAACAACAGGTATTATAACAGCAGGTATTATAACAGCAGGTATTATAACAACAGGTATTATAACAACAGGTATTATAACAACAGGTATTATAACAACAGGTATTATAACAACAGGTATTATAACAACAGGTATTATAACAACAGGTATTATAACAGCAGGTATTATAACAGCAGGTATTATAACAACAGGTATTATAACAACAGGTATTATAACAACAGGTATTATAACAACAGGTATTATAACAAAAGGTATTATAACAACAGGTATTATAACAACAGGTATTATAACAACAGGTATTATAACAGCAGGTATTATAACAACAGGTATTATAACAGCAGGTATTATAACAGCAGGTATTATAACAACAGGTATTATAACAACAGGTATTATAACAGCAGGTATTATAACAGCAGGTATTATAACAACAGGTATTATAACAGCAGGTATTATAACAACAGGTATTATAACAGGTATTATAACAACAGGTATTATAACAACAGGTATTATAACAACAGGTATTATAACAACAGGTATTATAACGGCAGGTATTATAACGGCAGGTATTATAACGGCAGGTATTATAACGGCAGGTATTATAACGGCAGGTATTATAACAACAGGTATTATAACAACAGGTATTATAACAACAGGTATTATAACAGCAAGTATTATAACAGCAGGTATTATAACAGCAGGTATTATAACAGGTATTATAACAACAGGTATTATAACAACAGGTATTATAACAACAGGTATTATAACAGCAGGTTATAGAACAACAGGTATTATAACAGCAGGTATTATAACAGCAGGTATTATAACAGCAGGTATTATAACAACAGGTATTATAACAACAGGTATTATAACAGGTATTATAACAACAGGTATTACAGGTATTATAACAACAGGTATTATAACAGCAGGTATTATAACAACAGGTATTATAACAGGTATTATAACAACAGGTATTATAACAGCAGGTATTATAACAGCAGGTATTATAACAACAGGTATTATAACAACAGGTATTATAACAGCAGGTATTATAACAGGTATTATAACAACAGGTATTATAACAGCAGGTCTTATAACAGCAGGTATTATAACAACAGGTATTATAACAGCAGGTATTATAACAGCAGGTATTATAACAGCAGGTATTATAACAGCAGGTATTATAACAACAGGTATTATAACAACAGGTATTATAACAACAGGTATTATAACAACAGGTATTATAACAACAGGTATTATAACAGCAGGTATTATAACAACAGGTATTATAACAACAGGTATTATAACAACAGGTATTATAACAACAGGTATTATAACAACAGGTATTATAACAACAGGTATTATAACAAAAGGTATTATAACAACAGGTTATATAAAAACAGGTTATATAACAACACACAGCAAGATATCCACTGAACACTGAAAAGAGTGGGACCATATACACACTGCAACCAGTGTTAAATTAACACACTGCTTAGTGTAAAACCTTACTTGAATATTTCCCAGAGTGCCTTGCCTTTTCGAGTGTATTGTAGAGTTAGCACTCATTTTATTTATTTAACTAGGCAAGTCAGTTAAGAACAAATTCTTATTTACAATTATGGCCTAGGAACAGTGAGGTAACTGCCTTGTCCAGAGGCAGAACCACAGATTTTTGTCTCATCAGCTCATGAATTCGATCTAGCAACCTTTTGGTTACCAGTCCAACACTCTAACCACTAGGCTACCTGCTGGTTACTAGTCCAACACTCTAACCACTAGGCTACCTGCTGGTTACTAGTCCAACGCTCTAACCACTAGGCTACCTGTCCAACACTCTAACCACTAGGCTACCTGCTGGTTACTAGTCCAACACTCTAACCACTAGGCTACCTGCTGGTTACTAGTCCAACGCTCTAACCACTAGGCTACCTGCTGGTTACTGGTCCAACACTCTAACCACTAGGCTACCTGCTGGTTACTAGTCCAACGCTCTAACCACTAGGCTACCTGCTGGTTACTGGTCCAACACTCTAACCACTAGGCTACCTGCTGGTTACTGGTCCACCACTCTAACCACTAGGCTACCTGCTGGTTACTAGTCCAACACTCTAACCACTAGGCTACCTGCTGGTTACTAGTCCAACACTCTAACCACTAGACTACCTGCTGGTTACTAGTCCAACACTCTAACCACTAGGCTACCTGCTGGTTACTGGTCCAACACTCTAACCACTAGGCTACCTGCCTCCCCATTCTAAACACTAGGCTACCTGCTGGTTACTAGTCCAACACTCTAACCACTAGGCTACCTGCTGGTTACTAGTCCAACGCTCTAACCACTAGGCTACCTGCTGGTTACTGGTCCAACACTCTAACCACTAGGCTACCTGCTGGTTACCAGTCCAACACTCTAACCACTAGGCTACCTGCTGGTTACTAGTCCAACACTCTAACCACTAGGCTACCTGCCTCCCCATTCTAACCACTAGGCTACCTGCTGGTTACTAGTCCAACACTCTAACCACTAGGCTACCTGCTGGTTACTGGTCCACCACTCTAACCACTAGGCTACCTGCCTCCCCATTCTAACTACTAGGCTACCTTCTGGTTACTAGTCCAACACTCTAACCACTAGGCTACCTGCTGGTTACTAGCCCACCACTCTAACCACTAGGCTACCTGCTGGTTACTAGTCCAACACTCTAACCACTAGACTACCTGCTGGTTACTGGTCCACCACTCTAACCACTAGGCTACCTGCTGGTTACTAGTCCAACACTCTAACCACTAGGCTACCTGCTGGTTACTAGTCCAACGCTCTAACCACTAGGCAACCTGCTGGTTACTAGTCCAACGCTCTAACCACTAGGCTACCTGCTGGTTACTAGTCCAACACTCTAACCACTAGGCTACCTGCTGGTTACTAGTCCACCACTCTAACCACTAGGCTACCTGCTGGTTACTAGTCCAACACTCTAACCACTAGGCTACCTGCTGGTTACTAGTCCAACGCTCTAACCACTAGGCTACCTGCTGGTTACTGGTCCAACGCTCTAACCACTAGGCTACCTGCTGGTTACTAGTCCAACGCTCTAACCACTAGGCTACCTGCTGGTTACTGGTCCAACACTCTAACCACTAGGCTACCTGCTGGTTACTGGTCCACCACTCTAACCACTAGGCTACCTGCTGGTTACTAGTCCAACACTCTAACCACTAGGCTACCTGCTGGTTACTAGTCCAACACTCTAACCACTAGACTACCTGCTGGTTACTAGTCCAACACTCTAACCACTAGGCTACCTGCTGGTTACTGGTCCAACACTCTAACCACTAGGCTACCTGCTGGTTACTAGTCCAACGCTCTAACCACTAGGCTACCTGCTGGTTACTGGTCCAACACTCTAACCACTAGGCTACCTGCTGGTTACCAGTCCAACACTCTAACCACTAGGCTACCTGCTGGTTACTAGTCCAACACTCTAACCACTAGGCTACCTGCCTCCCCATTCTAACCACTAGGCTACCTGCTGGTTACTAGTCCAACACTCTAACCACTAGGCTGCCTGCTGGTTACTGGTCCACCACTCTAACCACTAGGCTACCTGCCTCCCCATTCTAACTACTAGGCTACCTGCTGGTTACTAGTCCAACACTCTAACCACTAGGCTACCTGCTGGTTACTAGCCCACCACTCTAACCACTAGACTACCTGCTGGTTACTAGTCCACCACTCTAACCACTAGGCTACCTGCTGGTTACTAGTCCAACACTCTAACCACTAGGCTACCTGCTGGTTACTAGTCCAACACTCTAACCACTAGACTACCTGCTGGTTACTGGTCCACCACTCTAACCACTAGGCTACCTGCTGGTTACTAGTCCAACACTCTAACCACTAGGCTACCTGCTGGTTACTAGTCCAACGCTCTAACCACTAGGCAACCTGCTGGTTACTAGTCCAACTCTCTAACCACTAGGCTACCTGCTGGTTACTAGTCCAACACTCTAACCACTAGGCTACCTGCCTCCCCATTCTAACCACTAGGCTACCTGCTGGTTACTAGTCCAACACTCTAACCACTAGGCTGCCTGCTGGTTACTGGTCCACCACTCTAACCACTAGGCTACCTGCCTCCCCATTCTAACTACTAGGCTACCTGCTGGTTACTAGTCCAACACTCTAACCACTAGGCTACCTGCTGGTTACTAGCCCACCACTCTAACCACTAGACTACCTGCTGGTTACTAGTCCACCACTCTAACCACTAGGCTACCTGCTGGTTACTAGTCCAACACTCTAACCACTAGGCTACCTGCTGGTTACTAGTCCAACACTCTAACCACTAGACTACCTGCTGGTTACTGGTCCACCACTCTAACCACTAGGCTACCTGCTGGTTACTAGTCCAACACTCTAACCACTAGGCTACCTGCTGGTTACTAGTCCAACGCTCTAACCACTAGGCAACCTGCTGGTTACTAGTCCAACTCTCTAACCACTAGGCTACCTGCTGGTTACTAGTCCAACACTCTAACCACTAGGCTACCTGCTGGTTACTAGTCCAACACTCTAACCACTAGGCTACCTGCTGGTTACTAGTCCACCACTCTAACCACTAGGCTACCTGCTGGTTACTAGTCCAACACTCTAACCACTAGACTACCTGCTGGTTACTAGTCCACCACTCTAACCACTAGGCTACCTGCTGGTTACTAGTCCAACACTCTAACCACTAGGCTACCTGCTGGTTACTAGTCCAACACTCTAACCACTAGGCTACCTGCTGGTTACTAGTCCAACGCTCTAACCACTAGGCAACCTGCTGGTTACTAGTCCAACTCTCTAACCACTAGGCTACCTGCTGGTTACTAGTCCAACACTCTAACCACTAGGCTACCTGCTGGTTACTAGTCCAACACTCTAACCACTAGGCTACCTGCTGGTTACTAGTCCACCACTCTAACCACTAGGCTACCTGCTGGTTACTAGTCCAACACTCTAACCACTAGGCTACCTGCTGGTTACTAGTCCAACACTCTAACCACTAGGCTACCTGCTGGTTACTAGTCCAACGCTCTAACCACTAGGCTACCTGCTGGTTACTAGTCCAACGCTCTAACCACTAGGCTACCTGCTGGTTACTAGTCCAACGCTCTAACCACAAGGCTACCTGCTGGTTACTGGTCCACCACTCTAACCACTAGGCTACCTGCTGGTTACTAGTCCAACACTCTAACCACTAGGCTACCTGCTGGTTACTAGTCCAACACTCTAACCACTAGGCTACCTGCTGGTTACTAGTCCACCACTCTAACCACTAGGCTACCTGCTGGTTACTAGTCCAACGCTCTAACCACTAGGCTACCTGCTGGTTACTAGTCCAACACTCTAACCACTAGGCTACCTGCTGGTTACTAGTCCAACGCTCTAACCACTAGGCTACCTGCTGGTTACTAGTCCAACGCTCTAACCACTAGGCTACCTGCTGGGTACTAGTCCAACGCTCTAACCACAAGGCTACCTGCTGGTTACTAGTCCAACGCTCTAACCACAAGGCTACCTACTGGTTACTAGCCCAACACTCTAACCACTAGGCTACCTGCTGGTTACTAGTCCAACACTCTAACCACTAAGCTACCTGCTGGTTACTAGTCCAACGCTCTAACCACTAGGCTACCTGCTTCTAACCACTAGGCTACCTGCTGGTTACTGGTCCACCACTCTAACCACTAGGCTACCTGCTGGTTACTGGTCCACCACTCTAACCACTAGGCTACCTGCTGGTTACTGGTCCACCACTCTAACCACTAGGCTACCTGCTGGTTACTGGTCCAACACTCTAACCACTAGGCTACCTGCTGGTTACTGGTCCACCACTCTAACCACTAGGCTACCTGCTGGTTACTGGTCCACCACTCTAACCACTAGGCTACCTGCTGGTTACTGGTCCACCACTCTAACCACTAGGCTACCTGCTGGTTACTAGTCCACCACTCTAACCACTAGGCTACCTGCTTCTAACCACTAGACTACCTGCTGGTTACTGGTCCACCACTCTAACCACTAGGCTACCTGCTGGTTACCAGTCCAACACTCTAACCACTAGGCTACCTGCTGGTTACTAGTCCAACACTCTAACCACTAGGCTACCTGCCTCCCCATTCTAACCACTAGGCTACCTGCTGGTTACTAGTCCAACACTCTAACCACTAGGCTGCCTGCTGGTTACTGGTCCACCACTCTAACCACTAGGCTACCTGCCTCCCCATTCTAACTACTAGGCTACCTGCTGGTTACTAGTCCAACACTCTAACCACTAGGCTACCTGCTGGTTACTAGCCCACCACTCTAACCACTAGACTACCTGCTGGTTACTAGTCCACCACTCTAACCACTAGGCTACCTGCTGGTTACTAGTCCAACACTCTAACCACTAGGCTACCTGCTGGTTACTAGTCCAACACTCTAACCACTAGACTACCTGCTGGTTACTGGTCCACCACTCTAACCACTAGGCTACCTGCTGGTTACTAGTCCAACACTCTAACCACTAGGCTACCTGCTGGTTACTAGTCCAACGCTCTAACCACTAGGCAACCTGCTGGTTACTAGTCCAACTCTCTAACCACTAGGCTACCTGCTGGTTACTAGTCCAACACTCTAACCACTAGGCTACCTGCCTCCCCATTCTAACCACTAGGCTACCTGCTGGTTACTAGTCCAACACTCTAACCACTAGGCTGCCTGCTGGTTACTGGTCCACCACTCTAACCACTAGGCTACCTGCCTCCCCATTCTAACTACTAGGCTACCTGCTGGTTACTAGTCCAACACTCTAACCACTAGGCTACCTGCTGGTTACTAGCCCACCACTCTAACCACTAGACTACCTGCTGGTTACTAGTCCACCACTCTAACCACTAGGCTACCTGCTGGTTACTAGTCCAACACTCTAACCACTAGGCTACCTGCTGGTTACTAGTCCAACGCTCTAACCACTAGGCAACCTGCTGGTTACTAGTCCAACTCTCTAACCACTAGGCTACCTGCTGGTTACTAGTCCAACACTCTAACCACTAGGCTACCTGCTGGTTACTAGTCCAACACTCTAACCACTAGGCTACCTGCTGGTTACTAGTCCACCACTCTAACCACTAGGCTACCTGCTGGTTACTAGTCCAACACTCTAACCACTAGACTACCTGCTGGTTACTAGTCCACCACTCTAACCACTAGGCTAACTGCTGGTTACTAGTCCAACACTCTAACCACTAGGCTACCTGCTGGTTACTAGTCCAAAACTCTAACCACTAGACTACCTGCTGGTTACTGGTCCACCACTCTAACCACTAGGCTACCTGCTGGTTACTAGTCCAACACTCTAACCACTAGGCTACCTGCTGGTTACTAGTCCAACGCTCTAACCACTAGGCAACCTGCTGGTTACTAGTCCAACTCTCTAACCACTAGGCTACCTGCTGGTTACTAGTCCAACACTCTAACCACTAGGCTACCTGCTGGTTACTAGTCCAACACTCTAACCACTAGGCTACCTGCTGGTTACTAGTCCACCACTCTAACCACTAGGCTACCTGCTGGTTACTAGTCCAACACTCTAACCACTAGGCTACCTGCTGGTTACTAGTCCAACACTCTAACCACTAGGCTACCTGCTGGTTACTAGTCCAACGCTCTAACCACTAGGCTACCTGCTGGTTACTAGTCCAACGCTCTAACCACTAGGCTACCTGCTGGTTACTAGTCCAACGCTCTAACCACAAGGCTACCTGCTGGTTACTGGTCCACCACTCTAACCACTAGGCTACCTGCTGGTTACTAGTCCAACACTCTAACCACTAGGCTACCTGCTGGTTACTAGTCCAACACTCTAACCACTAGGCTACCTGCTGGTTACTAGTCCACCACTCTAACCACTAGGCTACCTGCTGGTTACTAGTCCAACGCTCTAACCACTAGGCTACCTGCTGGTTACTAGTCCAACACTCTAACCACTAGGCTACCTGCTGGTTACTAGTCCAACGCTCTAACCACTAGGCTACCTGCTGGTTACTAGTCCAACGCTCTAACCACTAGGCTACCTGCTGGGTACTAGTCCAACGCTCTAACCACAAGGCTACCTGCTGGTTACTAGTCCAACGCTCTAACCACAAGGCTACCTACTGGTTACTAGCCCAACACTCTAACCACTAGGCTACCTGCTGGTTACTAGTCCAACACTCTAACCACTAAGCTACCTGCTGGTTACTAGTCCAACGCTCTAACCACTAGGCTACCTGCTTCTAACCACTAGGCTACCTGCTGGTTACTGGTCCACCACTCTAACCACTAGGCTACCTGCTGGTTACTGGTCCACCACTCTAACCACTAGGCTACCTGCTGGTTACTGGTCCACCACTCTAACCACTAGGCTACCTGCTGGTTACTGGTCCAACACTCTAACCACTAGGCTACCTGCTGGTTACTGGTCCACCACTCTAACCACTAGGCTACCTGCTGGTTACTGGTCCACCACTCTAACCACTAGGCTACCTGCTGGTTACTGGTCCACCACTCTAACCACTAGGCTACCTGCTGGTTACTAGTCCACCACTCTAACCACTAGGCTACCTGCTTCTAACCACTAGACTACCTGCTGGTTACTGGTCCACCACTCTAACCACTAGGCTACCTGCTGGTTACTGGTTCCAACGCTCTAACCACTAGGCTACCTGCTGGTTACTAGTCCAACACTCTAACCATTAGGCTACCTGCTGGTTACTGGTCCACCACTCTAACCACTAGGCTACCTGCTGGTTACTGGTCCACCACTCTAACCACTAGGCTACCTGCTGGTTACTAGTCCAACGCCCTGCCACCTGCCAGGCTACCTGCCTCCCCATTCTAACCACAATGCCACCTGCTGGTTACTAGTCCAACAGGAATTACGCATCACATATGGGTTTCCGGCCCTGTGTTTGTTAGTGACAGAGACATAATAGATACATCCATCCAGTTTTTGTCCAGTGGACTTCAGCAAGTGAGATCCTAAGTGAATATGTTATCATAAAAAAAATAAAGAAAATATTTAACACAATAACGTATGTATTTTATAAGGCCTTATTTTGAGGGCCTAGTTTTACTCTGATACAGGGACCTGAAATTCATACAGATAACTTTGAACCAAAACCACACCCATCATTATCAAACTACAACCATCATCATCATATTTCCCAGCATGCTCTACTGAAGGTTTATTTTTATTTTTTAAATGTGTCGTTTTTTTGTGTACATTGATTGATTAATCGTATATATCGTATGTATCGTAGATAAATAACATATATTTTTCTAAACTCACCCAATCAAGTTAGTTCGATTTGTTGCACCCGTTACAGGACTCGTTGTTCCAGTTTGAATGGATTATGTCGCCTCACAATGTTCCTGACCTTGACAGTCATTCTGATTTCCGGTTGCAGGTGAATAAAAATTCCAACTGTTGGATATTCTGACTCTAGGTGGATTCCAATAGGAATTACACATCACTTTGCAAGCCTTTCCCAAAATTCCCAGGGTTCGGGAATGTCACTGGAAATGTGCAACTCTACTTGCAGGCTTGATGTTGCCTGTAAAACACAACTGTCAGGCCACTGTATTTCAGTTATACTAGGCCTCTAAATAAAGCCTTGTGAGATATGTAATCTAGTGCCATAGGTGCAATTTTAATGATAACATTCACCGAGCAACTCACTTGGTGAAGGCCACAGGATTGAAGGGGAATGAATTCAACAATCATGTCTCTGTCACTAACAAATGCAGTCATGGGTGGTAACTTTACAATTCACTCAAAAAGGAAAGGCACACTGGGAAATTATATTGAAGGCATGGCATAGTGGTGGCATGGCTTTCAGTTAGTTATTTTTGGCCACCTGTGAGTGTACCAGTTTAAGTTGTCTTTGTACCCCTTTAGGAATAAATCTTAACCTTATTTTGTAATAGTGGCTATAATAGTATATATAATACTTATTTTAATACATTGGCTTGAAACTCACAGTTTACAGGCCACATCAGGCTTGCAAGTCACATTGTATTGGCTTGTAATGTGATGCGTAATTCCTGTTGGAATTCAGCCAGAGTGAGGATATCTGACATTTGGAATTTTTTTATCAACCACAACCTCTGTCAGGGTTGGGAAGACTATTATATAAGACTACCTACAGTAAAGCAGCTCCAGTCCTCGGGATCCTGAAATGGTGTCACACTTTTGCCCCAGCTAACACACCTGACTCCAATAGTCAACTAATCATGATCTTCAGTTTAGAATGCAATTAGTTTAATCCACTATGAGTGTGACACCTCTCCGGCCCCCCTAGGACTGGAGTTGCCCATCCCTAATCTGGAACAACCATTTCAGTAATGGGTGCAATAACTCTAAAAAACATGTTGGATTAGTTTAGAAAACGTATGTAATTTATATTTGTGGAATCATAGATATTAAAACAAACAATTCAAAAAACCTACCTGCGACAGAGCATGCTGCAAAACATGATAACGATGGGCGTGGTTTTGGTTCACAGTGAGTTTCAGGCCCCTTTAGTGTAAAACTAGGACCTCAAAATAAGTCCTTATGAAATATGTATACAGTTGAAGTCGGAAGTTTACATACACCTTAGCCAAATACATTTAAACTCAGTTTTTCACAATTCCTGACATTTAATCCTAGTAAAAAATCCCTGTTTTAGGTCAGTTAGGATCACCACTTTATTATTAGAATGTGAAATGTCAGAATAATAGTAGAGATGATGATTTATTTTAGCTTTTATTTATTTCATCACATTCCCAGTGGGTCAGAAGTTTACATACGCTCAATTAGTATTTGGAAGCATTGCCTTTAAATTGTTTAACTTGGATCAAACGTTTCAGGTAGCCTTCCACAAGCTTCCCACAATAAGTTGGGTGAATTGTGGCCCATTCCTCCTGACAGAGCTGGTGTAACTGAGTCAGGTTTGTAGGCCTCTTTGCTCGCACACGCTTTTTCAGTTCTGCCCACACATTTTCAATAGGATTGAGGTCACGGCTTTGTGATGGCCACTCCAATACCTTGACTTTGTTGTCCTTAAGCCATTTTGCTACAACTTTGGAAGTATGCTTGGGGTCACTGTCCATTTGGAAGACCCATTTGCGACCAAGCTTAATTTTCCTGTAATATTGCCTGTGTGTAGCTGGTGTAGAGGAGTCAGGCGCAGGACTGCAGATATGAGGAATCAACGTAATTTACTCAAATATTCACAAATACAACGCAATAATTCGAGCCCACAATATCGGACCGTAATACAAACAATCACTCAAACAAACAAACATGGGGGAACAGAGGGTTAAATAATGAACAAGTAATTGGGGGAATGAAACCAGGTATGTAAGAGAGGAAAAAAAGGACAAAACAAATGGAAAATGAAAAGATGATCAGCGATGGCTAGAAGGCCGGTGACGTCGACCGCCGAACGCCGCCCGAACAAGGAGAGGAGCCGACTTCGGCGGAAGTCGTGACACTTCCTGACTGATGTCTTGAGATGTTGCTTCAATATATCCACATCATTTTCCTCCCTCATGAAGCCATCTATTTTGTGAAGTGCACCAGTCCCTCCTGCAGCAAAGCACCCCCACAACATGATGCTGCCACCCCCGTGCTTCACGGTTGGGATGGTGTTCTTCGGCTTGCAAGCCTCCCCTTTTTTCCTCCAAACATATCGATGGTCATTATGGCCAAACAGTTCTATTTTTGTTTCATCAGACCAGAGGACATTTCTCCAAAAAGTACAATCTTTCTCCCCATGTGCAGTTGCAAAACCGTAGTCTGGCATTTTTTATGGCGGTTTTGTAGCAGTGGCTTCTTCCTTGCTGAGCGGCCTTTCAGGTTATGTTGATATAGGACTCGTTTTACTGTGGACATAGATACTTTTGTACCGGTTTCCTCCAGCATCTTCACAAGGTCCTTTGCTGTTGTTTTGGGATTGATTTGCACTTTTCGCACCAAAGTACGTTCATCTCTAGGAGACAGAACGCGTCTCCTTTCTGAGCGGTATGATGGCTGCATGGTCCCATGGTGTTGATACTTACGTAGTATTGTTTGTACAGATGAACGTGGTACCTTCAGGTGTTTGGATATTGCTCCCAAGGACGAACCAGACGTGTGAGGTCTACAATTCTTTTTCTGATTTCGTGGCTGATTTCTTTTGATTTCCCCATGATGTCAAGCAAAGAGGCACTGAGTTTGAAGGTAGGCCTTGAAATACATCCACAGATACACCTCCAATTGACTCAAATTATGTCAATTAGCCTATCAGAAGCTTCTAAAGCCATGACATAATTTTCTGGAATTTTCCAAGCTGTTTAAAGGCACAGTCAACTTAGTGTATGTAAACTTCTAACCCACTGGAATTGTGATGCAGTGAATTATAAGTGAAATAATCTGTCTGTAAACAATTGTTGGAAAAATGACTTGTTTCATGCACAAAGTAGATGTCCTAACCGACTTGCCAAAACTATAGTTGGTTAACAAGAAATGTGTGGAGTGGTTGAAAAACGAGTTATAATGACTCCAACCTAAGTGTATGTAAACATCCAACTTCAGCTGTAAAACAACGCAAGATTCTAGACTTTATGCTTGTCAGCAAAAATTATTATACAGAATTCTTGGCACCAACAAAATGTTGAATATTTGGGGCATGCAATCATCGCAGCTCTGCAGATTTTGTTGTGAAGACACAGAGTCAATAGAGCATTTGTTTTGGTATTATCCAGGTAGCCTGTTTCTGGTCTCAGCTTCAGCAGAGATAGGTGGGATGGGCTGAGGGAAGCTGAGGGTTGGGATGTGGAATTGGAGACAAGTGGGAGTGGAGTTTCTGGGGGATAGAGTGACAGTCAAAGATAAAAGTTTTTAAAAAAGTCACACACAAAAAAAAGTATGTTTAAATGACACTGAGGAGGTCTTGGGGAGGAATGGAATTGTATTTTATTATGGTTTTATTTTTCTCATGGGGGAACTGTGGGGAGGGGGTCTTGGAGGGCTGGTGGCCTGGTGGCCTGGTAGCCTGGCGGTTGGGTGCTTGGGCCGGTGGCTGATAGGTCGCTGGTTCGGGTTCCCGTTGTTGACCTTGTGGGAGATCTGTCGACATGCCCTTGAGCAGGGCGTTGACTCTGGTTGCTTCTGGGTTGCTGTCACGTTCCTGACCTATTTCTGTTAGTTTGTTGTATGTGTTAGTTGGTCAGGACGTGAGTTTGGGTGGGCATTCTATGTTTTCTGTTTCTATGTTGGTTTAAGGGTTGCCTGGTATGGCTCTTAATTAGAGGCAGGTGTTTGGCGTTCCTCTAATTGAGAGTCATATTTAGGTAGGTTGTTTCACAGTGTTCGTTGTGGGTGGTTGTCTCCTGTGTCAGTGTTTGTCGCACCATAAGGGACTGTTCGGTTTGTTTTGTTCATCGTCATTTTGTGTAGTCTATTTTCCCTGTTCGTGCGTTCTTCGTGTTAATGTAAGTTCGTCGTCCAGGTCTGTCTACTCCGTTTGTTGTTTTGTTAGTTATAGTGAAGTTTGTGTTTTTTTCGTCTTTTCTTTAAATAAATTATGTGTTCACAACCCGCTGCGCCTTGGTTCCATCACTACTCCTCCTTTTCGGTTGAAGAGGAGGAGGACTACCGTTACAGTTGCAGTCTGTTAGATGACTGAATGTCATGTAAATGTTGAGCGGCTTCACTGCAAGTAGTTTGTATGTTTTAATATTCAATACAATTTTTTTTTTTTAAAACAAACTATCATGGTCCAAAAACACCAAGACAGAAGAGGGAACCAAAATGCATATTCCCCCTCAGGATGCACCATCGAGAGCATCCTGACTGGTTACATCGATGCTTGGTATGGCAACTGCTCGGCATCCGACTGCAAGGAGCTACAGAGGGTAGTGCGTACGGCCCAGTACGTCACTGGGGCCAAGCTTCCTTCCATCCAGAACCTCTATACCAGGCGGTGTCAGAGGAAGGCCCTAAAAATTGTCCCGAGACTCCAACCACCCTCGTCATAGACTGTTCTCTCTGCTACCGCACGGCAAGCGGTACCCGGAGCGGCAGGTCTAGATCCAAAAGTCTCCGTTAACAGCTTCTACCCCCAAGCAATAAGACTTCTAAAACGACATCATCCTTCCCCTCAGCAGGCCAGCGAACACACACACACACACACACACACACACACACACACACACACACACACACACACACACACACACACACACACACACACACACACACACACACACACACACACACACACACACACACACACACACACACACACACACACAGCGAGTAGTGACATCATCCTTCCCCTCAGCGGGCCAGCGAACACACACACACACACACACACACACACACACACACACACACACACACACACACACACACACAGCGAGTAGTGACATCATCCTTCCCCTCAGCGGGCCAGCGAACACACACACACACACACACACACACACACACACACACACACACACACACACACACACACACACACACACACACACACACACACACACACACACACACACACAGCGAGTAGTGACATCATACTTCCCCTCAGTCTACCATAGACACATAACACAGATCAAAAGACTGCAGTATATTTAACCAAATGAATAAAAGCCTGTTCTGTAATTTAACTAAAATCAAATAAAGGCTAAACAGATCTGTGATGAAATCTCTTGGATCCATCAGTGGGTCTCCTTGGCGACAGGCAACGCTGTGTTATTGGCCTATTCCAAATCAAACCCAATTCATTTCCCTTGTTACGCTCCGATGTCCCTCCCCCCCAACCAACGTTATTTACAAAAGCTGATGTCACCACAGCAGCAGAATCAAAGGCAACATATTAACAGAAAGGTATTTCATCTCTGAGAAAAGACCGTGTTCTGGGGACTGTAGGATTTATGAAACCACAATTTCATAATTACAGCTTTTATAGCTACATAAACGTATGCTACCTTGTAATCTCATGGTTACACACAGAGCAATTTAAAAAACCGCCGTTATGCTTTGGCTTTGTTTGTGTATTTGTGTCAGAGGTTCTGACTTTCTGAAAACACAACTGTCATTTTCACTGGTTCTTCACTACAGTAATGTCAGTACAGTAGTCACTGCAGTAGTCAGTGCAGTAGTCAGTGCAGTAGTCAGTGCAGTAGTCAGTGCAGTAGTCAGTGCAGTAGTCAGTGCAGTAGTCAGTGCAGTAGTCAGTGCAGTAATGTCAGTACAGTAGTCACTACAGTAGTCACTACAGTAGTCAGTGCAGTAGTCAGTGCAGTAGTCAGTGCAGTAGTCAGTACAGTAATGTCAGTGCAGTAGTCACTACAGTAGTCACTACAGTAGTCAGTACAGTAGTCACTACAGTAATGTCAGTAGAGTAGTCAGTACAGTAGTCACTACAGTAGTAGTACAGTAGTCACTACAGTAGTCACACAGTAGTAGTACAGTAGTCGTACAGTAGTAGTACAGTAGTCAGTACAGTAGTCGTACAGTAGTCAGTGCAGTAGTCAGTGCAGTAGTCAGTGCAGTAGTCAGTGCAGTAGTCAGTGCAGTAATGTCAGTACAGTAATGTCAGTACAGTAGTCATGACAGTAGTCATGACAGTAGTCACTACAGTAGTCAGTACAGTAGTCAGTACAGTAGTCACTGCAGTAGTCACTGCAGTAGTCACTGCAGTAGTCACTGCAGTAGTCAGTGCAGTAGTCAGTGCAGTAGTCAGTACAGTAGTCAGTGCAGTAGTCAGTGCAGTAGTCAGTACAGTAGTCAGTACAGTAGTCAGTACAGTAGTCAGTGCAGTAGTCACTACAGTAGTCACTACAGTAGTCAGTGCAGTAGTCAGTACAGTAATGTCAGTACAGTAATGTCAGTACAGTAATGTCAGTACAGTAGTCACTACAGTAGTCACTACAGTAGTCACTACAGTAATGTCAGTAGAGTAGTCAGTACAGTAGTCAGTACAGTAGTCACTACAGTAGTCACTACAGTAATGTCAGTAGAGTAGTCAGTGCAGTAGTCACGACAGTAGTCACGACAGTAGTCAGTACAGTAATGTCAGTACAGTAGTCACGACAGTAATCAATACAGTAGTCAGTACAGTAGTCAGTACAGTAGTCAGTATAGTAGTCAGTACAGTAGTCATGACAGTAGTCAGTAAAGTAGTCACTACAGTAATGTCAGTACAGTAGTCACGACAGTAGTCACGACAGTAGTCAGTACAGTAGTCACTACAGTAATGTCAGTAGAGTAGTCAGTACAGTAGTCACTACAGTAGTAGTACAGTAGTCAGTACAGTAGTCACTACAGTAATGTCAGTACAGTAGTCAGTGCAGTAGTCACGACAGTAATCATGACAGTAGTCAGTACAGTAGTCACTACAGTAATGTCAGTACAGTAGTCACTACAGTAGTCATGACAGTAGTCAGTACAGTAGTCACTACAGTAATGTCAGTACAGTAGTCACTACAGTAGTCATGACAGTAGTCACTACAGTAGTCACTACAGTAATATCAGTACAGTAGTCACTACAGTAGTCAGTACAGTAGTCAGTACAGTAATGTCAGTACAGTAGTCACGACAGTAATCAATACAGTAGTCAGTACAGTAGTCATGACAGTAGTCAGTACAGTAGTCACTACAGTAGTCACTACAGTAGTCACTACAGTAATGTCAGTACAGTAATGTCAGTACAGTAATGTCAGTACAGTAATGTCAGTACAGTAATGTCAGTACAGTAATGTCAGTACAGTAGTCACTACAGTAATGTCAGTACAGTAGTCACGACAGTAGTCACGACAGTAATCACTACAGTAGTCAGTACAGTAGTCACATTAGTAGTCAGTACAGTAGTCAGTACAGTAGTCACTAGAGTAGTCACTAGAGTAGTCACTACAGTAGTCACTACAGTAGTCAGTACAGTAGTCAGTACAGTAGTCAGTACAGTAGTCTGTACAGTAGTCACGACAGTAGTCACGACAGTAGTCACGACAGTAGTCACTACAGTAATGTCAGTACAGTAGTCACTACAGTAGTCACTACAGTAATGTCAGTACAGTAGTCACTACAGTAGTCACGACAGTAGTCACTACAGTAATGTCAGTACAGTAGTCACTACAGTAATGTCAGTACAGTACTCACTACAGTAATGTCAGTACAGTAGTCACTACAGTAGTCAGTAGTCAGTATAGTAGTCAGTACAGTAGTCAGTACATTAATGTCAGTACAGTAGTCACGACAGTAGTCACTACAGTAGTCACTACAGTAGTCACTACAGTAGTCACTACAGTAGTCACTACAGTAGTCACTACAGTAATGTCAGTACAGTAATGTCAGTACAGTAGTCGCTACAGTAATGTCAGTACAGTAATGTCACTACAGTAGTCAGTACAGTAGTCACTACAGTAGTCATGACAGTAGTCAGTATAGTAGTCACTACAGTAATGTCAGTACAGTAGTCAGTAGAGTAGTCAGTACAGTAGTCATGACAGTAGTCATGACAGTAGTCAGTATAGTAGTCACTACAGTAATGTCAGTACAGTAGTCACGACAGTAGTCAGTGCAGTAGTCAGTACAGTAATGTCAGTACAGTAGTCAGTACAGTAATGTCACTACAGTAGTCAGTACAGTAGTCACTACAGTAGTCACTACAGTAGTCATGACAGTAGTCAGTATAGTAGTCACTACAGTAATGTCAGTACAGTAGTCACTACAGTAGTCAGTACAGTAGTCACTACAGTAGTCATGACAGTAGTCAGTATAGTAGTCACTACAGTAATGTCAGTACAGTAGTCAGTAGAGTAGTCAGTGCAGTAGTCATGACAGTAGTCAGTATAGTAGTCACTACAGTAATGTCAGTACAGTAGTCACGACAGTAGTCAGTGCAGTAGTCAGTACAGTAATGTCAGTACAGTAATGTCACTACAGTAGTCAGTACAGTAATGTCACTACAGTAGTCAGTACAGTAGTCAGTACAGTAGTCACTACAGTAGTCATGACAGTAGTCAGTATAGTAGTCACTACAGTAATGTCAGTACAGTAGTCACTACAGTAATGTCAGTACAGTAGTCACTACAGTAGTCAGTACAGTAGTCAGTACAGTAGTCAGTACAGTAGTCACTACAGTAGTCACTACAGTAGTCACTACAGTAATGTCAGTACAGTAGTCACTGCAGTAGTCAGTGCAGTAGTCACTACAGTAGTCACTACAGTAGTCAGTACAGTAGTCACTAGAGTAGTCACTAGAGTAGTCAGTACAGTAGTCAGTACAGTAGGCAGTGCAGTAGGCAGTACAGTAATGTCAGTACAGTAATGTCAGTACAGTAGTCATGACAGTAGTCATGACAGTAGTCATGACAGTAGTCACTACAGTAATGTCAGTACAGTAGTCACTACAGTAGTCAGTACAGTAGTCAGTACAGTAATGTCAGTACAGTAGTCAGTACAGTAGTCACTACAGTAGTCACTACAGTAGTCACTACAGTAATGTCAGTACAGTAGTCACTGCAGTAGTCAGTGCAGTAGTCACTGCAGTAGTCAGTGCAGTAGTCAGTGCAGTAGTCAGTGCAGTAGTCAGTGCAGTAGTCAGTGCAGTAGTCAGTACAGTAGGCAGTACAGTAGGCAGTACAGTAGGCAGTACAGTAGTCACTCTAACTGAAACGACTGTTGCTGTGGAGGAGAATACTGTTCCGTACATTCTTAATCCAGGGGTGTATTCAGCTCTAAAGCAGAATCCACATCCATCAGATGTAGTGATCATAATACTGAACAGAAATATAAACCTGACATGTAAAACATCCCAGATATATAAACCCGATGTGTAAAACATTCCAGAAATATAAACCCGACATGTAAAACATCCCAGAAATATAAACCTGACATGTAAAACATCCCAGAAATGTCTCTCAAATTTTGTGCACAAATTAGTTTACATACCTCTTAGTGAGCATTTCTCCTTTGCCAAGATAATCCATCCAACTGACAGGTGTGGCAAATCAAACATCTGATTAAACAGCTTAATCATTACACAGTTGCACCAGGTGCCGGGGACAAAGGCACTGCATCGCAGCGCTTGAGGCGTCACTACAGACCCATTTACGATCCCAGGATGTGTCACAGCCGGCCGTGACCGGGAGACCCATGAGGCGGCGCACAATTGGCCCAACGTCTTCCGGGTTAGGGGAGGGTTTGGCCGGCCGAGATTTCCTTGTCCCAACGCGCTCTAGCGACTCCCTGTGGCGGGCCGGGTGCCTGCAAGCGGACTTCGGTCACCAGCTGGACAGTGTTTCCTCCGACACATTGGTGCAGCTGGAAAAACCCTTGTATGAGTAGGTGTGTCCAAACTTTTGACTGGTACTGTACATACGATATATAATGCAAATGGAGGTGATGAAGGGCGATGAAGATGCTTTTGACTGGTACTGTACATACGATATATAATGCAAATCGAGGTGATGAAGGGCGATGAAGATGCTTTTGGCGGTTGATCTGCTTCTGTTGTGGGCGGCACGGTCACGCTCTTTTCGAAGGATGGCTCCCGGTCTCTCAGGGATCCGGGGGGTTGGGTGTGATCTGTCGGTCACTGGGATGACAACCCAAATGGGGATGGGGTGGGGTTCTACTGGGTGGAATAGTGGGGTTTACTAAGTAGCAATGCGAATATCATGGACCAGCTATATGGACACTCAATCACTATGGTACTTTGTAACGGTGAGTTGGGGATGGGGGCGCTGTTTAGACTATTTATGCTAATTTGGCTAATTTTTTAAACGGCTTCCCACAAAATCCTTGATCGTACAATATGCATATTATTATTATTATTGGATAGAAAACAGTCTATAGTTTCTATAGGAGTTGAAATTTTGTCTCTAAGTGGAACAGAGCCCATTCTACAGCAATTTCCCTGACATGGAGTCAGATTTGAGAAATGTTGGCCACTCTTCTGAAGTCAGTTAAAAGGGCACTGTCGTTGCTATGACTATACGGACACTTCTTACGTCTTCCCCTGGATGCCTTTACGTGATGACGATTCCAACGGGGTCGATTGCGCGTTCACAGGCCCTACAAATGAAAAAACCCTGAAGCTAGTCATTCTTTGGGAGCTGCGTCATGAGCCTAGAGGACACCGGCGCGCACCTGTTCCAAGCGTTAGTTTAGCCTGTTATATTTCTCCGGTCATCTTTTCACTCGTTATAGGAGTTAAAAACATCATAAGGTAGTTAATTTAAAGCGTTTTATAGCAATTTATATCCGTTTAGTGCGATTTTGGGACATTTATTTTTGCAACGATGTGAAAAGTTGGGCACGCTTTTCAGTTCATCCCGAACGCAGTTGACATTTCCACATGGCAAGAGGACAGCTTTCCACCAAAAGACGATTTCTCCCAAGAAAGGATCCTTTGCCCAAGATACTGATGGAAGAACAGCTCAAGGTAGGACATTTTTATTATGATAAATCGTGTTTCTGTCGAAACATTTTAGTGGCTTAGGACGCCATGTTTTTTGACGTAGCTTCGCTTGGCGCAAACTGTATTGAAAAGTAAGGATAAATTAAAAAATGTAATAACGCAATTGTATTAAGAATTAAATTGTCTATCAATCCCTGTCCACCCTATATTTTTTAGTCACGTTTATGAGTATTTATGTATAAGAGTAGATCACTGTCTAAGTGGCGCAAGGACATTTTCTGACCAGCTGAGCTACATTTCACATTGTCTAACCATGATTTTGGTGGCTAAATATAAACATTTTCGATCAAACTCTATATGGATTGTGTAATATGATGTTACAGGAGTGTCATCTGAAGAATTCTGAGAAGGTTAGTGAAAAAATTAATATATTTTTGGCGATGTTGACGTTATCGCCCACTTTGGCTAGAATCAATGCTGGGCTGCTATGTGCTATGTGCTATGCTAATATAACGATTTATTGTGTTTTCGCTGTAAGACACTTAGAAAATCTGAAATATTGTCTGTATTCACAGGATCTGTGTCTTTCGATTCGTGTATGCTGTGTATTTTTACGAAATGTTTGATGATTAGTAGTTAGGTAAACACGTTGCTCATTGTAATTATTCTAGTCCATTTGTGATGGTGGGTGCAATTGTAAACTATGCCATCTACCTGAAATATGCACTTTTTTCTAACAAAACCTATCCCATACCATAAATATGTTATCAGACTGTCATCTAATGAATTTTTTTGTTGGTTAGGGGCTATAAATATCTTAGTTTAGCCGAATTGGTGATGGCTACTGGTGTTGGTGGACAAATAAAAGATGGTGGATTATGCTAATGTGTTTTTAGGTAATAGATGTACATCTTTACATATTGTGTCTTCCCTGTAAAACATTTTAAAAATCGGAAATGTTGACTGGATTCACAAGATCTGTGTCTTTCATTAGCTGTATTGGACTTTAATGTGTGAAAGTTAAATATTTTAAAAAAATATTTTTTTTGAATTTCGCGGCACTGGTTTTTCAGTGGGGGGGGGGGGGGTGTGCCGCTAGCGCCACGCTGATCCTAGACAGGATATACAAGGAGGAGATTTAATATCCTGACCTAGTGAGATATACATGGTGGAGGTTTAATATCCTGACCTAGTGAGATATACATGGAGGAGGTTTAATATCCTGACCTAGTTTGATATACATGGAGGTTTAATATCCTGACCTAGTGAGATATACATGGAGGAGGTTAAATACCCTGCCCTAGTGAGATATACATGGAGGAGGTTTAATATCCTGACCAAGTGAGATATACATGGAGGAGGTTTAATACCCTGACCTAGTGAGATATACATGGAGGAGGTTTAATATCCTGACCTAGTGAGATATATATGGAGGAGGTTAAATACCCTGACCTAGTGAGATATACATGGAGGAGGTTTAATATCCTGACCTAGTGAGATATACATGGAGGAGGTTTAATATCCTGACCAAGTGAGATATACATGGAGGAGGTTTAATCTCCTGACCTAGTGAGATATACAAGGTGTCATAGCTGTCGCTTTCCTCATCCTCAGATGAGGTGAGGAGAGAAGGATCTTCTGACCAAAATGCGGAGTCTGGGAAATATGCCATCTTTATTTTATAACGAACACCGATGACAACGAAAACAAACACTTTCAAAACTTACAAAATAACAAACGACGTAGAACGGAACCTGAACATAAACTCACATAACAAACGTAAACTCACGGACAGGAACGTTACATCGAAACACACGAACAGCCAAACAGTCCCGTAAGTGAAACACATCGACAACGACGAAGACATCACAGGAGACAATCACCCACAAACACACAGTGATAATGCCCTACCTAAATATGACTCTTGATTAGAGGAAAATGCAAACCACCTGCCTCTAATCAAGAGCCATACCAGGCAAACCGAAACCAACATAGAAACAGGTAACATAGACTGCCCACCCAAAACACATGCCCTGACCAAAAACACATAAAAACTAACATAAATAGGTCAGGACTGTTACACAAGGAGGAGGTTAAATACCCTGAACTAGTGAGATATACATGGTGGAGGTTTAATATCCTGACCTAGTGAGATATACATGGAGGAGGTTAAATACCCTGAACTAGTGAGATATACATGGCGGAGGTTTAATATCCTGACCTAGTGAGATATACATGGAAGAGGTTTAATATCCTGACCTAGTGAGATACACATGGAGGAGGTTTAATATCCTGACCTAGTGAGATACACATGGAGGAGGTTTAATATCCTGACCTAGTGAGATATTCATGGAGGTTTATTACACTGACCTAGTGAGATATACAAGGAGGAGATTTAATATCCTGACCTAGTGAGATATACATGGTGGAGGTTTAATATCCTGACCTAGTGAGATATACATGGAGGAGGTTTAATATCCTGACCTAGTTTGATATACATGGAGGTTTAATATCCTGACCTAGTGAGATATACATGGAGGAGGTTAAATACCCTGCCCTAGTGAGATATACATGGAGGAGGTTTAATATCCTGACCAAGTGAGATATACATGGAGGAGGTTTAATACCCTGACCTAGTGAGATATACATGGAGGTTTAATATCCTGACCTAGTGAGATATATATGGAGGAGGTTAAATACCCTGACCTAGTGAGATATACATGGAGGAGGTTTAATATCCTGACCTAGTGAGATATACATGGAGGAGGTTTAATATCCTGACCAAGTGAGATATACATGGAGGAGGTTTAATATCCTGACCAAGTGAGATATACATGGAGGAGGTTTAATATCCTGACCTCGTGAGATATACATGGAGGTTTAATATCCTGACCTAGTGAGATATACATGGAGGAGGTTTAATATCCTGACCTAGTGAGATATACATGGAGGAGGTTAAATACCCTGAACTAGTGAGATACATGGAGGTTTAATATCCTGACCTAGTGAGATATACATGGAGGAGGTTAAATACCCTGCCCTAGTGAGATATACATGGAGGAGGTTTAATATCCTGACCAAGTGAGATATACAAGGAGGAGATTTAATATCCTGACCTAGTGAGATATACATGGTGGAGGTTTAATATCCTGACCTAGTGAGATATACATGGAGGAGGTTTAATATCCTGACCTAGTTTGATATACATGGAGGTTTAATATCCTGACCTAGTGAGATATACATGGAGGAGGTTAAATACCCTGCCCTAGTGAGATATACATGGAGGAGGTTTAATATCCTGACCAAGTGAGATATACATGGAGGAGGTTTAATACCCTGACCTAGTGAGATATACATGGAGGTTTAATATCCTGACCTAGTGAGATATATATGGAGGAGGTTAAATACCCTGACCTAGTGAGATATACATGGAGGAGGTTTAATATCCTGACCTAGTGAGATATACATGGAGGAGGTTTAATATCCTGACCAAGTGAGATATACATGGAGGAGGTTTAATATCCTGACCAAGTGAGATATACATGGAGGAGGTTTAATATCCTGACCTCGTGAGATATACATGGAGGTTTAATATCCTGACCTAGTGAGATATACATGGAGGAGGTTTAATATCCTGACCTAGTGAGATATACATGGAGGAGGTTAAATACCCTGAACTAGTGAGATATACATGGAGGTTTAATATCCTGACCTAGTGAGATATACATGGAGGAGGTTAAATACCCTGCCCTAGTGAGATATACATGGAGGAGGTTTAATATCCTGACCAAGTGAGATATACATGGAGGAGGTTTAATCTCCTGACCTAGTGAGATATACAAGGAGGAGGTTAAATACCCTGAACTAGTGAGATATACATGGTGGAGGTTTAATATCCTGACCTAGTGAGATATACATGGAGGAGGTTAAATACCCTGAACTAGTGAGATATACATGGCGGAGGTTTAATATCCTGACCTAGTGAGATATACATGGAAGAGGTTTAATATCCTGACCTAGTGAGATACACATGGTGGAGGTTTAATATCCTGACCTAGTGAGATACACATGGAGGAGGTTTAATATCCTGACCTAGTGAGATATTCATGGAGGTTTATTACACTGACCTAGTGAGATATCCTGTTGGGGATGGGGGCGCTGTTTAGACTATTTATGCTAATTTGGCTAATTTTTTAAACGGCTTCCCACAAAATCCTTGATCGTACAATATGCATATTATTATTATTATTGGATAGAAAACAGTCTATAGTTTCTATAGGAGTTGAAATTTTGTCTCTAAGTGGAACAGAGCCCATTCTACAGCAATTTCCCTGACATGGAGTCAGATTTGAGAAATGTTGGCCACTCTTCTGAAGTCATTTAAAAGGGCACTGTCGTTGCTATGACTATACGGACACTTCTTACGTCTTCCCCTGGATGCCTTTACGTGATGACGATTCCAACGGGGTCGATTGCGCGTTCACAGGCCCTACAAATGAAAAAACCCTGAAGCTAGTCATTCTTTGGGAGCTGCGTCATGAGCCTAGAGGACACCGGCGCGCACCTGTTCCAAGCGTTAGTTTAGCCTGTTATATTTCTCCGGTCATCTTTTCACTCGTTATAGGAGTTAAAAACATCATAAGGTAGTTAATTTAAAGCGTTTTATAGCAATTTATATCCGTTTAGTGCGATTTTGGGACATTTATTTTTGCAACGATGTGAAAAGTTGGGCACGCTTTTCAGTTCATCCCGAACGCAGTTGACATTTCCACATGGCAAGAGGACAGCTTTCCACCAAAAGACGATTTCTCCCAAGAAAGGATCCTTTGCCCAAGATACTGATGGAAGAACAGCTCAAGGTAGGACATTTTTATTATGATAAATCGTGTTTCTGTCGAAACATTTTAGTGGCTTAGGACGCCATGTTTTTTGACGTAGCTTCGCTTGGCGCAAACTGTATTGAAAAGTAAGGATAAATTAAAAAATGTAATAACGCAATTGTATTAAGAATTAAATTGTCTATCAATCCCTGTCCACCCTATATTTTTTAGTCACGTTTATGAGTATTTATGTATAAGAGTAGATCACTGTCTAAGTGGCGCAAGGACATTTTCTGACCAGCTGAGCTACATTTCACATTGTCTAACCATGATTTTGGTGGCTAAATATAAACATTTTCGATCAAACTCTATATGGATTGTGTAATATGATGTTACAGGAGTGTCATCTGAAGAATTCTGAGAAGGTTAGTGAAAAAATTAATATATTTTTGGCGATGTTGACGTTATCGCCCACTTTGGCTAGAATCAATGCTGGGCTGCTATGTGCTATGTGCTATGCTAATATAACGATTTATTGTGTTTTCGCTGTAAGACACTTAGAAAATCTGAAATATTGTCTGTATTCACAGGATCTGTGTCTTTCGATTCGTGTATGCTGTGTATTTTTACGAAATGTTTGATGATTAGTAGTTAGGTAAACACGTTGCTCATTGTAATTATTCTAGTCCATTTGTGATGGTGGGTGCAATTGTAAACTATGCCATCTACCTGAAATATGCACTTTTTTCTAACAAAACCTATCCCATACCATAAATATGTTATCAGACTGTCATCTAATGAGTTTTTTTGTTGGTTAGGGGCTATAAATATCTTAGTTTAGCCGAATTGGTGATGGCTACTGGTGTTGGTGGACAAATAAAAGATGGTGGATTATGCTAATGTGTTTTTAGGTAATAGATGTACATCTTTACATATTGTGTCTTCCCTGTAAAACATTTTAAAAATCGGAAATGTTGACTGGATTCACAAGATCTGTGTCTTTCATTAGCTGTATTGGACTTTAATGTGTGAAAGTTAAATATTTTAAAAAAATATTTTTTTTGAATTTCGCGGCACTGGTTTTTCAGTGGGGGGGGGGGGGGGTGTGCCGCTAGCGCCACGCTGATCCTAGACAGGATATACAAGGAGGAGATTTAATATCCTGACCTAGTGAGATATACATGGAGGAGGTTTAATATCCTGACCTAGTGAGATGTACATTGAGGAGGTTTAACCCCTTATTTTTGTCTCCATTTGTACAGTTCTTACATTATTTCAACTGGTCTTGTGAGGCCTGTGGGCATGTGATCTTTGTTGTTGTTGAGCAACCCGTTCTATTTCCTGTATCTGGGGCGGCAGGTAGTCTAGTGGTTAGAGTGAAGGGACGGCAGGTAGTCTAGTGGTTAGAGTGGAGGGGCGGCAGGTAGCCTAGTGGTTAGAGTGGAGGGGCGGCAGGTAGCCTAGTGGTTAGAGTGGCGGGGCGGCAGGTAGTCTAGTGGTTAGAGTGGAGGGGCGGCAGGTAGCCTAGTGGTTAGAGTGTTGGACTAGTAACCAGCAGGTAGCCTAGTGGTTAGAGTGGAGGGGCGGCAGGTAGCCTAGTGGTTAGAGTGGAGGGGCGGCAGGTAGCCTAGTGGTTAGAGTGGAGGGGCGGCAGGTAGCCTAGTGGTTAGAGTGTTGGACTAGTAACCAGCAGGTAGCCTAGTGGTTTGAGTGGAGGGGCGGCAGGTAGCCTTGTGGTTAGAGTGGAGGGGCGTCAGGTAGCCTAGTGGTTAGAGTGGAGGGGCGGCAGGTAGCCTAGTGGTTAGAGTGTTGGACTAGTAACCAGCAGGTAGCCTAGTGGTTAGAGTGTTGGACTAGTAACCGAAAGGTTGCAAGTTTGAATCCCTGAGCTGACAAGGTAAAGAAATCTGTCGTTCTTCCCCTGAACAAGGTAGTTAACCCACTGTTCCCCTGAACAAGGCAGTTAACCCACTGTTCCTAGGCCGTCGATGAAAATAAGAATTTGTTCTTAACTGACTTGCCTAGTTAAATAAAGGTAAAATAAACACATTTATTGAAAACGTATTCAGTTCTGGGGTGTAGTTACTCAGACCGCCACTAGAGTGAGTCAGGCCTCAGCTAAGTCGTACACAGACATCAAATCAACAGAATCTCTCAGCTCTGGAAGCAAACCGTTTTAGATGACTTGTGAGGATTAAACTTCTGTGGTCTATTGCAGTTCTGCAATTCACACTAACACACGCACACGCACACGCACACGCACACGCACACGCACACGCGCACGCACAGCGGAGGCTGCTGAGGGGAGAACGTCTCAGAAATAACGGCTGGAATTGAGCAAATGGAATGGCATCAAAGACCTGGAAACCGTGGAAACCACGTGTTTGATGTATTTGATACCATTCCACCGATTACGCTCCAGCCATTACCACGAGCCCGTCCTCCCCAATTAAGGTGCCACCAGCCTCCTGTGACACACACATCAGGCCTCCGCTCCCGAGGGGCGCAGCGGTCTAAGGCACTTCATCTCAGGCATATGTGAAATGCGTAGGCTACTCAACATGACTCTGGTATATCCCTTTCATACAAAAATAGACCAAAATCCCACTAATTTACCATGCCTGCTTTTTGGATATATAATTCTATACTATACTGTAGAATACTATACTTCACACTGTAGTATACCTCCACCATGTGTATTACTAACTATAGAATGTTATAGTACACTGTAGAATACTATAGAGAACTATACTTCACACTGTAGTATCCCTCCATCATGTGTATTACTAACTATAGAATGTTATAGTACACTGTAGAATACTATAGAGAACTATACTTCACACTGTAGTATCCCTCCATCATGTGTATTACTAACTATAGAATGTTATAGTAATCTATGGAATACTATAGTAAATACTACTGTATTATCCGCAAAAACACAACACTTTTTAAACTATGGTAAACACCACACTGTTTAATTTACATTTACCCCTCCCCTTTTCATTCCCCATATCACAATTTGTGCCACCCATGTCAGAAACATACATGCCAAGTATAGACCATATCTTGAGTTCCCTGCAGTTAATAGAACAAAGCAGAAGTTCTGAACTCTCTGTTCAGACTCTGGTCGTATCTACTTACCTTCCTAACTACCTACCTACTGTCTAACTAACTACCTACCTACCTAATGTCTAACTAACTACCTACCTAATGTCTAACTAACTACCTACCTACCTAATGTCTAACTAACTACCTACCTAATGTCTAACTAACTACCTACCTACCTAATGTCTAACTAACTACCTACCTACCTAATGTCTAACTACCTACCTACCTAATGTCTAACTAACTACCTACCTACTGTCTAAATAACTACCTACCTACCTAATGTCTAACTACCTACCTACCTACTGTCTAACTAACTACCTACCTACCTACTGTCTAACTAACTACCTACCTACCTAATGTCTAACTACCTACCTACTGTCTAACTAACTACCTACCTACCTAATGTCTAACTAACTACATACCTACCTAATGTCTAACTACCTACCTACTGTCTAACTAACTACCTACCTACCTAATGTCTAACTAACTACCTACTTACCTACCTTCCTAACTAATATCTAACTAACTACCTACCTACCTAACTACCTACCTACTGTCTAACTAACTAACTACCTACCTACCTAATGTCTAACTAACTACCTACCTACCTACCTTCCTAACTACCTACCTAATATCTAAGTAACTGCTTACCTTCCTAACTACCTACCCACTGTCTAACTAACTACCTACCTACCTAATGTCTAACTAACTACCTATCTACCTACCTACCTTCCTAACTACCTACCTACTGTCTAACTAACTACCTACCTAACTACCTACCTAATATCTAACTAACTACCTACCTAATGTCTAACTAACTACCTACCTAATGTCTAACTAACTACCTACCTACTGTCTAACTAACTACCTACCTACCTAACTAACTACCTACCTACTGTCTAACTAACTACCTACCTACTGTCTAACTAACTACCTACCTAATATCTAACTAACTACCTACCTAATGTCTAACTAACTACCTACCTACCTAATGTCTAACTAACTACCTACTTACAAACCTTCCTAACTAATATCTAACTAACTACCTACCTACCTAACTACCTACCTACTGTCTAACTAACTACCTACCTAATGTCTAACTAACTACCTACCTACCTACCTTCCTAACTACCTACCTAATATCTAAGTAACTACTTACCTTCCTAACTACCTACCCACTGTCTAACTAACTACCTACCTACCTAATGTCTAACTAACTACCTATCTACCTACCTACCTTCCTAACTACCTACCTACTGTCTAACTAACTACCTACCTAACTACCTACCTAATATCTAACTAACTACCTACCTAATGTCTAACTAACTACCTACCTAATGTCTAACTAACTACCTACCTAATGTCTAACTAACTACCTACCTACCTAACTAACTACCTACCTACTGTCTAACTAACTACCTACCTACTGTCTAACTAACTACCTACCTAATATCTAACTAACTACCTACCTAATATCTAACTAACTACCTACCTAATGTCTAACTAACTACCTACCTAATGTCTAACTAACTACCTACCTAATGTCTAACTAACTACCTACCTAATGTCTAACTAACTATGTAACTACCTACCTACAGTGGGGCAAAAAAGTATTTAGTCAGCCACCAATTGTGCAAGTTCTCCCACTTAAAAAGATGAGAGAGGCCTGTAATTTTCATCATAGGTACACTTCAACTATAAAAGACAAAATCAGGGAAAAAAATCCAGAAAATCACATTGTAGGCTTTTTTATGAATTTATTTGCAAATTATGGTGGAAAATAAGTATAGGTAGGTAGGTTAAATACACATTGAATAGCTCCATATTACTATGAAAAAATACCAACATGTGAGAAATACTCCATATTAACAAAATAAATGGGAGTACTAAGAGTACAGATACAGTGCCTTCGGAAGTATTCAGACCACTTGACATTTTGTTACGTTACAGCCTTATTCTAAAATGGATCAAGTATTTTTTATCCCCTCATAAAGTTATCGGAAGTTCTGAACTCTCTGTTCAGACAGGTCGTATCTACTTACCTACCCACCTACCCACCTACCTACCTACCTACCTACCCACCTACCCACCTACCCACCTACCTACCTACCCACCCACCTACCTACCTACCTACCTACCTACCCACCTACCTACCTACCCACCTACCTACCTACCCACCTACCCACCTACCCACCTACCCACCTACCCACCTACCCACCTACCCACCTACCCACCTACCCACCTACCCACCTACCCACCTACCTACCTACCTACCTACCTAGCTAGCTAGCTAGCTAGCTAGCTAGCTAGCTAACTACCCACCTACCCACCTAACTACCTACAGGCTGTGGAAAATTAGCTATTTAGTATTTATCCAGTAGGTGTCCTGAAAGAGAAATCCTCCACTTCTATATCAAAGATTATTAAACAAAAACACTACATTAATTACTACGGTATATTACAGTCAGCAAAAACACTGCATTACTACCTTATAGTACAGTCAGCAAAAACACTACATTACTTACTACAGTATATTACAGTCAGCAAAACACTACATTAATTACTACAGTATATTACAGTCAGCTAAAACACTACATTACTACAGTATATTACAGTCAGCAAAACACTACATTAATTACTACAGTATATTACAGTCAGCAAAAACACTACATTACTACAGTATATTACAGTCAGCAAAAACACTACATTACTTACTACAGTATATTACAGTCAGCAAAAACACTACATTACTACAGTACAGTACAGTCAGCTAAAACACTACATTACTACAGTATATTACAGTCAGCAAAAACACTGCATTACTACAGTATATTACAGTCAGCAAAAACACTGCATTACTACAGTATATTACAGTCAGCAAAAACACTACATTACTACAGTATATTACAGTCAGCAAAAACACTACATTACTACAGTACAGTACAGTCAGCTAAAACACTACATTACTACAGTATATTACAGTCAGCAAAAACACTGCATTACTACAGTATATTACAGTCAGCAAAAACACTGCATTACTACAGTATATTACAGTCAGCAAAAACACTACATTACTACAGTATATTACAGTCAGCAAAAACACTACATTACTACAGTACAGTACAGTCAGCTAAAACACTACATTACTACAGTATATTACAGTCAGCAAAAACACTGCATTACTACAGTATATTACAGTCAGCAAAAACACTGCATTACTACAGTATATTACAGTCAGCAAAAACACTACATTACTACAGTATATTACAGTCAGCAAAAACACTACATTACTACAGTATATTACAGTCAGCAAAAACACTGCATTACTACAGTATATTACAGTCAGCAAAAACACTGCATTACTACAGTATATTACAGTCAGCAAAAACACTACATTACTACAGTATATTACAGTCAGCAAAAACACTGCATTACTACAGTATATTACAGTCAGCAAAAACACTGCATTACTACAGTATATTACAGTCAGCAAAAACACTACATTACTACAGTATATTACAGTCAGCAAAAACACTACATTACTACAGTACAGTACAGTCAGCTAAAACACTACATTGCTACAGTATATTACAGTCAGCAAAAACACTGCATTACTACAGTATATTACAGTCAGCAAAAACACTGCATTACTACAGTATATTACAGTCAGCAAAAACACTGCATTACTACAGTATATTACAGTCAGCAAAAACACTGCATTACTACAGTATATTACAGTCAGCAAAAACACTGCATTACTACAGTATAGTACAGTCAGCAAAAACACTGCATTACTACAGTATAGTACAGTCAGCAAAAACACTGCAATACTACAGCATATACTACAGTTTTCTTTTACTACAGTATTTATAATATACAGTAGTTAACTGTAAATACAACAGTACACCACAATAAATACTACAGTAAAGTCCTGTAAACCACTGTAGATCATGTGGGTAATGCAGTACCGTTCACAGACCATGGAAACTAAACACAGTTACAATGGTTGTTTGCTTTTTCATTAACACTTTCATTTAACACCTCCCTAATTTGAACTTCAAGCAGTCCCCATGGTTTAACAACACCCTTCCCAGTTTGCCAGTTACCCATTGATGTGTGTAAAGGGGTCTATCTGTAAATAAGTGGTAACTAAGGGGCTGTTGGTCTATCTGTAAATAAGTGGTAACTAAGGGGCTGTTGGTCTATCTGTAAATAAGTGGTAACTAAGGGGCTGTTGGTCTATCTGTAAATAAGTGGTAACTAAGGGGCTGTTGGTCTATCTGTAAATAAGTGGTAACTAAGGGGCTGTTGGTCTATCTGTAAATAAGTGGTAACTAAGGGGCTGTTGGTCTATCTGTAAATAAGTGGTAACTAAGAGACTGTTGGTCTATCTGTAAATAAGTGGTAACTAAGGGGCTGTTGGTCTATCTGTAAATAAGTGGTAACTAAGGGGCTGTTGGTCTATCTGTAAATAAGTGGTAACTAAGGGGCTGTTGGTCTATCTGTAAATAAGTGGTAACTAAGAGACTGTTGGTCTATCTGTAAATAAGTGGTAACTAAGAGACTGTTGGTCTATCTGTAAATAAGTGGTAACTAAGGGGTACTAAATGAGTTTCTCACCTAGTGAAAACATAAAGGTGTTTCCCACACCGTCATGACTTCACCATGATCATCCCATCATCATCATCATCCTGACTATAGCTCAAATAGTTCACTACTTGAAGACAAGAGCCCTATGCGTGGGGCACTATCAAGGCAGATGGCCATTTGGGACAGCAGCCATTAGTTTCCTCCTCGTCTCGTGTCCGTCTCTGATGACATCACAGGAAGTGTGTTTTAATGGAGCCGTGGGCGTCTGCAGTGATGTGGAGTTGTACATCTCCCAGAGTTCAGCGACGTATTGCCTTACACAAACACACACACACACACACCAATACATACACACTGACAGGGCACTGTGAGGAATTGACTTCCTGACTGGCTGAGAGGGCTTCAAAGAGCTGAAAGTCCTTAAATAATCTGCTGTTCACTAACACACTTCAGGGAAGGGCAGCTGTGTGTGTTTTGCCAACAGGCCTGACCCCCTACTCCAGAGAGAATGAACTGACCGATACAGTACTGGTTCTGGGTTAGTGGGTAGAGGAAGACTTGACAATACCTCTCCTAACCCTCTCCTCTCTCCTAACCCTCTCCTCTCTCCTCTCTCCTCTCTCCTAACCCTCTCCTCTCTCCTAGCTCTCTCCACTCTCCTCTCTCCTCTCTCCTAACCCTCTCCTCTCTCCTAACCCTCTCCTCTCTCCTCTCTCCTCTCTCCTCTCTCCTAACCCTCTCCTCTCTCATAGCTCTCTCCACTCTCCTCTCTCCTAACCCTCTCCTCTCTCATAGCTCTCTCCACTCTCCTCTCTCCTCTCTCCTAACCCTCTCCTCTCTCCTAGCTCTCTCCACTCTCCTAACCCTCTCCTCTCTCCTAACCCTCTCCTCTCTCCTAACCCTCTCCTCTCTCCTAACCCTCTCCTCTCTCCTAACACTCTTCTCTCTCCTCTCTCCTAACCCTCTCCTCTCTCCTAACCCTCTCCTCTCTCCTAACCCTCTCCTCTCTCCTAACCCTCTCCTCTCTCCTAACCCTCTCCTCTCTCCTAACCCTCTCCTCTCTCCTAACCCTCTCCTCTCTCCTCTCTCCTAACCCTCTCCTCTCTCCTAACCCTGTCCTCTCTCCTAGCTCTCTCCTCTCACCTCTCTCCTAACCCTCTCCTCTCTCCTAGCTCTCTCCTCTCTCCTCTCTCATAGCCCTCTTCTCTCTCCTCTCTCCTAACCCTCTCCTCTCTCCTAGCTCTCTCCTCTCTCCTAACCCTCTCCTCCTTCCTAGCCAAGCTAGGGGACCTGCCTTATCCCCTACGTCCATCCACCTCCCCCACTCCCACTTCTACCTCTCCGCACCTCCCTTCACTCTCCCTACCCTACCTCCCTTTACCTCTCTATACTTCTTCCATCTCTCCCTACCTCCCTCCACCTACCCCCCCCACATCTCCTTACCTCCCTCAACTCCCCCACTTCTCCATCTCCCTCATCTCTCCCTACTTCCTCCATCTCCCTCCATCTCTCCCTACTTCCTCCATCTCCCTCCATCTCTCCCTACTTCCTCCATCTCCCTCCATCTCTCCCTACTTCCTCCATCTCCCTCCATCTCTCCCTACTTCCTCCATCTCCCTCCATCTCTCCCTACTTCCTCCATCTCCCTCCATCTCTCCCTACTTCCTCCATCTCCCTCTATCTCTCCCTACTTCCTCCATCTCCCTCCATCTCTCCCTACTTCCTCCATCTCCCTCCATCTCTCCCTACTTCCTCCATCTCCCTCTATCTCTCCCTACTTCCTCCATCTCCCTCTATCTCTCCCTACTTCCTCCCTCTATCTCTCCCTACTTCCTCCATCTCCCTCCATCTCTCCCTACTTCCTCCATCTCCCTCCATCTCTCCCTACTTCCTCCATCTCCCTCCATCTCTCCCTACTTCCTCCATCTCCCTCCATCTCTCCCTACTTCCTCCATCTCCCTCTATCTCTCCCTACTTCCTCCATCTCCCTCCATCTCTCCCTACTTCCTCCATCTCCCTCCATCTCTCCCTACTTCCTCCATCTCCCTCCATCTCTCCCTACTTCCTCCATCTCCCTCTATCTCTCCCTACTTCCTCCATCTCCCTCCATCTCTCCCTACTTCCTCCATCTCCCTCCATCTCTCCCTACTTCCTCCATCTCCCTCCATCTCTCCCTACTTCCTCCATCTCCCTCCATCTCTCCCTACTTCCTCCATCTCCCTCCATCTCTCCCTACTTCCTCCATCTCCCTCCATCTCTCCCTACTTCCTCCATCTCCCTCCATCTCTCCCTACTTCCTCCATCTCCCTCCATCTCTCCCTACTTCCTCCATCTCCCTCCATCTCTCCCTACTTCCTCCATCTCCCTCCATCTCTCCCTACTTCCTCCATCTCCCTCTATCTCTCCCTACTTCCTCCATCTCCCTCTATCTCTCCCTACTTCCTCCATCTCCCTCCATCTCTCCCTACTTCCTCCATCTCCCTCCATCTCTCCCTACTTCCTCAACCTACCCCCCCCACATCTCCCTACTTCCTCCATCTCCCTCCATCTCTCCCTACTTCCTCCATCTCCCTCTATCTCTCCCTACTTCCTCCATCTCTCCCTACTTCCTCCATCTCTCCCTACTTCCTCCATCTCTCCCTACTTCCTCCATCTCCCTCCATCTCTCCCTACTTCCTCCATCTCTCCCTACTTCCTCCATCACCCTCCATCTCTCCCTACTTCCTCCATCTCTCCCTACTTCCTCCATCTCTCCCTACTTCCTCCATCTCTCCCTACTTCCTCCATCTCTCCCTACTTCCTCCATCTCTCCCTACTTCCTCCATCTCTCCCTACTTCCTCCATCTCCCTCCATCTCTCCCTACTTCCTCCATCTCCCTCTATCTCTCCCTACTTCCTCCATCTCCCTCTATCTCTCCCTACTTCCTCCATCTCCCTCCATCTCTCCCTACTTCCTCCATCTCCCTCAATCTCTCCCTACTTCCTCCATCTCTCCCTACTTCCTCCATCTCCCTCTATCTCTCCCTACTTCCTCCATCTCCCTCCATCTCTCCCTACTTCCTCCATCTCCCTCTATCTCTCCCTACTTCCTCCATCTCCCTCTATCTCTCCCTACTTCCTCCATCTCCCTCCATCTCTCCCTACTTCCTCCATCTCCCTCCATCTCTCCCTACTTCCTCCATCTCCCTCCATCTCTCCCTACTTCCTCCATCTCCCTCCATCTCTCCCTACTTCCTCCATCTCCCTCTATCTCTCCCTACTTCCTCCATCTCCCTCCATCTCTCCCTACTTCCTCCATCTCCCTCCATCTCTCCCTACTTCCTCCATCTCCCTCCATCTCTCCCTACTTCCTCCATCTCCCTCCATCTCTCCCTACTTCCTCCATCTCCCTCTATCTCTCCCTACTTCCTCAACCTACTCCCCCACATCTCCCTACTTCCTCCATCTCCCTCCATCTCTCCCTACTTCCTCCATCTCCCTCCATCTCTCCCTACTTCCTCCATCTCCCTCTATCTCTCCCTACTTCCTCCATCTCCCTCCATCTCTCCCTACTTCCTCCATCTCCCTCCATCTCTCCCTACTTCCTCAACCTACCCCCCCCCCACATCTCCCTACTTCCTCCATCTCCCTCCATCTCTCCCTACTTCCTCCATCTCCCTCTATCTCTCCCTACTTCCTCCATCTCTCCCTACTTCCTCCATCTCTCCCTACTTCCTCCATCTCTCCCTACTTCCTCCATCTCCCTCCATCTCTCCCTACTTCCTCCATCTCTCCCTACTTCCTCCATCACCCTCCATCTCTCCCTACTTCCTCCATCACCCTCCATCTCTCCCTACTTCCTCCATCTCTCCCTACTTCCTCCATCTCTCCCTACTTCCTCCATCTCTCCCTACTTCCTCCATCTCTCCCTACTTCCTCCATCTCTCCCTACTTCCTCCATCTCTCCCTACTTCCTCCATCTCCCTCCATCTCTCCCTACTTCCTCCATCTCCCTCCATCTCTCCCTACTTCCTCCATCTCCCTCTATCTCTCCCTACTTCCTCCATCTCCCTCCATCTCTCCCTACTTCCTCCATCTCCCTCTATCTCTCCCTACTTCCTCCATCTCCCTCCATCTCTCCCTACTTCCTCCATCTCCCTCTATCTCTCCCTACTTCCTCCATCTCCCTCTATCTCTCCCTACTTCCTCCATCTCCCTCCATCTCTCCCTACTTCCTCCATCTCCCTCAATCTCTCCCTACTTCCTCCATCTCTCCCTACTTCCTCCATCTCCCTCTATCTCTCCCTACTTCCTCCATCTCCCTCCATCTCTCCCTACTTCCTCCATCTCCCTCAATCTCTCCCTACTTCCTCCATCTCCCTCTATCTCTCCCTACTTCCTCCATCTCCCTCCATCTCTCCCTACTTCCTCCATCTCCCTCCATCTCTCCCTACTTCCTCCATCTCCCTCCATCTCTCCCTACTTCCTCCATCTCCCTCTATCTCTCCCTACTTCCTCCATCTCCCTCCATCTCTCCCTACTTCCTCCATCTCCCTCCATCTCTCCCTACTTCCTCCATCTCCCTCCATCTCTCCCTACTTCCTCCATCTCCCTCTATCTCTCCCTACTTCCTCCATCTCCCTCTATCTCTCCCTACTTCCTCCATCTCCCTCCATCTCTCCCTACTTCCTCCATCTCCCTCAATCTCTCCCTACTTCCTCCATCTCTCCCTACTTCCTCCATCTCCCTCTATCTCTCCCTACTTCCTCCATCTCCCTCCATCTCTCCCTACTTCCTCCATCTCCCTCAATCTCTCCCTACTTCCTCCATCTCCCTCTATCTCTCCCTACTTCCTCCATCTCCCTCCATCTCTCCCTACTTCCTCCATCTCCCTCCATCTCTCCCTACTTCCTCCATCTCCCTCCATCTCTCCCTACTTCCTCCATCTCCCTCTATCTCTCCCTACTTCCTCCATCTCCCTCCATCTCTCCCTACTTCCTCCATCTCCCTCCATCTCTCCCTACTTCCTCCATCTCCCTCCATCTCTCCCTACTTCCTCCATCTCCCTCTATCTCTCCCTACTTCCTCCATCTCCCTCTATCTCTCCCTACTTCCTCCATCTCCCTCCATCTCTCCCTACTTCCTCCATCTCCCTCAATCTCTCCCTACTTCCTCCATCTCTCCCTACTTCCTCCATCTCCCTCAATCTCTCCCTACTTCCTCCATCTCTCCCTACTTCCTCCATCTCCCTCAATCTCTCCCTACTTCCTCCATCTCCCTCTATCTCTCCCTACTTCCTCCATCTCCCTCCATCTCTCCCTACTTCCTCCATCTCCCTCCATCTCTCCCTACTTCCTCCATCTCCCTCCATCTCTCCCTACTTCCTCCATCTCCCTCCATCTCTCCCTACTTCCTCCATCTCCCTCTATCTCTCCCTACTTCCTCCATCTCCCTCCATCTCTCCCTACTTCCTCCATCTCCCTCCATCTCTCCCTACTTCCTCCATCTCCCTCCATCTCTCCCTACTTCCTCCATCTCCCTCCATCTCTCCCTACTTCCTCCATCTCCCTCTATCTCTCCCTACTTCCTCCATCTCCCTCCATCTCTCCCTACTTCCTCCATCTCCCTCAATCTCTCCCTACTTCCTCCATCTCCCTCCATCTCTCCCTACTTCCTCCATCTCCCTCCATCTCTCCCTACTTCCTCCATCTCCCTCTATCTCTCCCTACTTCCTCCATCTCCCTCTATCTCTCCCTACTTCCTCCATCTCCCTCTATCTCTCCCTACTTCCTCCATCTCCCTCCATCTCTCCCTACTTCCTCCATCTCCCTCCATCTCTCCCTACTTCCTCAACCTACCCCCCCACATCTCCCTACTTCCTCCATCTCCCTCCATCTCTCCCTACTTCCTCAACCTACTCCCCCACATCTCCCTACTTCCTCCATCTCCCTCCATCTCTCCCTACTTCCTCCATCTCCCTCTATCTCTCCCTACTTCCTCCATCTCCCTCCATCTCTCCCTACTTCCTCCATCTCCCTCAATCTCTCCCTACTTCCTCCATCTCTCCCTACTTCCTCCATCTCCCTCCATCTCTCCCTACTTCCTCCATCTCCCTCTATCTCTCCCTACTTCCTCCATCTCCCTCCATCTCTCCCTACTTCCTCCATCTCCCTCCATCTCTCCCTACTTCCTCCATCTCCCTCTATCTCTCCCTACTTCCTCCATCTCCCTCTATCTCTCCCTACTTCCTCCATCTCCCTCCATCTCTCCCTACTTCCTCCATCTCCCTCCATCTCTCCCTACTTCCTCCATCTCCCTCCATCTCTCCCTACTTCCTCCATCTCCCTCTATCTCTCCCTACTTCCTCCATCTCCCTCAATCTCTCCCTACTTCCTCCATCTCTCCCTACTTCCTCCATCTCCCTCCATCTCTCCCTACTTCCTCCATCTCCCTCCATCTCTCCCTACTTCCTCCATCTCCCTCCATCTCTCCCTACTTCCTCCATCTCCCTCTATCTCTCCCTACTTCCTCCATCTCCCTCTATCTCTCCCTACTTCCTCCATCTCCCTCCATCTCTCCCTACTTCCTCCATCTCCCTCCATCTCTCCCTACTTCCTCCATCTCCCTCTATCTCTCCCTACTTCCTCCATCTCCCTCTATCTCTCCCTACTTCCTCCATCTCCCTCCATCTCTCCCTACTTCCTCCATCTCCCTCCATCTCTCCCTACTTCCTCCATCTCCCTCCACATCTCCCTACTTCCTCCATCTCCCTCTATCTCTCCCTACTTCCTCCATCTCCCTCCATCTCTCCCTACTTCCTCCATCTCCCTCCATCTCTCCCTACTTCCTCCATCTCCCTCCATCTCTCCCTACTTCCTCCATCTCCCTCTATCTCTCCCTACTTCCTCCATCTCCCTCCATCTCTCCCTACTTCCTCCATCTCCCTCCATCTCTCCCTACTTCCTCCATCTCCCTCTATCTCTCCCTACTTCCTCCATCTCCCTCTATCTCTCCCTACTTCCTCCATCTCCCTCCATCTCTCCCTACTTCCTCCATCTCCCTCCATCTCTCCCTACTTCCTCCATCTCCCTCCATCTCTCCCTACTTCCTCCATCTCCCTCTATCTCTCCCTACTTCCTCCATCTCCCTCAATCTCTCCCTACTTCCTCCATCTCTCCCTACTTCCTCCATCTCCCTCCATCTCTCCCTACTTCCTCCATCTCCCTCCATCTCTCCCTACTTCCTCCATCTCCCTCCATCTCTCCCTACTTCCTCCATCTCCCTCTATCTCTCCCTACTTCCTCCATCTCCCTCTATCTCTCCCTACTTCCTCCATCTCCCTCCATCTCTCCCTACTTCCTCCATCTCCCTCAATCTCTCCCTACTTCCTCCATCTCTCCCTACTTCCTCCATCTCCCTCCATCTCTCCCTACTTCCTCCATCTCCCTCTATCTCTCCCTACTTCCTCCATCTCCCTCCATCTCTCCCTACTTCCTCCATCTCTCCCTACTTCCTCCATCTCCCTCCATCTTTCCCTACTTCCTCCATCTCCCTCCATCTCTCCCTACTTCCTCCATCTCCCTCTATCTCTCCCTACTTCCTCCATCTCCCTCTATCTCTCCCTACTTCCTCCATCTCCCTCCATCTCTCCCTACTTCCTCCATCTCCCTCTATCTCTCCCTACTTCCTCCATCTCCCTCCATCTCTCCCTACTTCCTCCATCTCCCTCCACATCTCCCTACTTCCTCCATCTCCCTCTATCTCTCCCTACTTCCTCCATCTCCCTCCATCTCTCCCTACTTCCTCCATCTCCCTCCATCTCTCCCTACTTCCTCCATCTCCCTCCATCTCTCCCTACTTCCTCCATCTCCCTCCATCTCTCCCTACTTCCTCCATATCCCTCCATCTCTCCCTACTTCCTCCATCTCCCTCCATCTCTCCCTACTTCCTCCATCTCCCTCTATCTCTCCCTACTTCCTCCATCTCCCTCTATCTCTCCCTACTTCCTCCATCTCCCTCCATCTCTCCCTACTTCCTCCATCTCCCTCTATCTCTCCCTACTTCCTCCATCTCCCTCCATCTCTCCCTACTTCCTCCATCTCCCTCCATCTCTCCCTACTTCCTCCATCTCCCTCCATCTCTCCCTACTTCCTCCATCTCCCTCTATCTCTCCCTACTTCCTCCATCTCCCTCCATCTCTCCCTACTTCCTCCATCTCCCTCCATCTCTCCCTACTTCCTCCATCTCCCTCTATCTCTCCCTACTTCCTCCATCTCCCTCTATCTCTCCCTACTTCCTCCATCTCCCTCTATCTCTCCCTACTTCCTCCATCTCCCTCTATCTCTCCCTACTTCCTCCATCTCCCTCTATCTCTCCCTACTTCCTCCATCTCCCTCCATCTCTCCCTACTTCCTCCATCTCCCTCCATCTCTCCCTACTTCCTCCATCTCTCCCTACTTCCTCCATCTCTCCCTACTTCCTCCATCTCCCTCTATCTCTCCCTACTTCCTCCATCTCCCTCTATCTCTCCCTACTTCCTCCATCTCCCTCTATCTCTCCCTACTTCCTCCATCTCCCTCTATCTCTCCCTACTTCCTCCATCTCCCTCTATCTCCCCCTACTTCCTCCATCTCCCTCTATCTCCCCCTACTTCCTCCATCTCCCCCACATCTCCCTACTTCCTCCATCTCCCTCTATCTCTCCCTACTTCCTCCATCTCCCTCCATCTCTCCCTACTTCCTCCATCTCCCTCCATCTCTCCCTACTTCCTCCATCTCCCTCTATCTCTCCCTACTTCCTCCATCTCCCTCTATCTCTCCCTACTTCCTCCATCTCCCTCTATCTCTCCCTACTTCCTCCATCTCCCTCTATCTCTCCCTACTTCCTCCATCTCCCTCCATCTCTCCCTACTTCCTCCATCTCCCTCCATCTCTCCCTACTTCCTCCATCTCCCTCCATCTCTCCCTACTTCCTCCATCTCCCTCCATCTCTCCCTACTTCCTCCATCTCCCTCCATCTCTCCCTACTTCCTCCATCTCCCTCCATCTCTCCCTACTTCCTCCATCTCCCTCCATCTCTCCCTACTTCCTCCATCTCCCTCCATCTCTCCCTACTTCCTCCATCTCTCCCTACTTCCTCCATCTCCCTCCATCTCTCCCTACTTCCTCCATCTCCCTCCATCTCTCCCTACTTCCTCCATCTCCCTCTATCTCTCCCTACTTCCACCTACTCCCCCACATCTCCCTACTTCCTCCATCTCCCTCCATCTCTCCCCTGTATCGACGTGTACGACAGTGTGTTCCAGTTCCCACTAATATCCAGCAACTTCACACAGCCATTGAAGAGGAGTGGGACAACATTCCACAGGCCACAATCAACAGCCTGATCAACTCTATGTGAAGGAGATGTGTCACGCTGCATGAGGCAACCAGATACTGACTGGTTTTCCTACTTTTCCTTTCCACTTCCCTATTTAATCTTGCTCTTGTGACTGAGTTCAAACCAGGTCTCCTGCATTTCACAAGACTGTGTTAGCCCACTTAGATAAAGCCCATAGTGATTAGTTCAGGAAGCTAACACTCTTCAAGTCTTCAAGTCTCCAGCCAGGTTTCATTGAACCACCTCGGTTACATTTCACCCGCCGTTGAGCTCAGACTCAGAGATCACCGGGGTTTGAAATCTACTGCACAACTACTTTCTGTGGAAAAACAGAAGCAGAAGGAATTTGGAGAATGAACAGAACGCTTCTTCAAGAACAACGAATGACATTCAATATGTAAAGGAAAAAATAACAACCTTTACCCATTACAAATGTAGACGTAGAGGACAGAGAAAATAACAACCTTTACCATTACAAATGTAGACGTAGAGGACAGAGAAAAGTTGACCCCCCCCGATATGATTTGGGATGCTGAGAAAAAGCCCCAGGATTGGATGCCTTTTCCATAGAGTTCTATTCAACATTTTGGTGACTAAGTAGTAGCCCCCCCTCCCCTATTCAAGCCCCCCTCCCCCCTCCCCTATTCAAGCCCCCCTCCCCTATTCAAGCCCCCCTCCCCTATTCACACGAATGACACGCCACTCAATTCAGTGCTTCTAGTTCCACGTATCAAACTGTTATTTCAGTTATATTAAAACCAAGAAAATCTAGAGAGTTCCCTGCTCATCATAGACCCATATGTTTATAATAAGTTGTGATAATAAAATAATAACAAAGCTCATAAGTAATACAATGGCATACGTCTTACCAGACTCCAAACATATCAAAGTATTTTCATGCTTTTTTGATAAAGAAAAAAAAACTTACTGAGAGTGTAATGTTTACTGTGAATATTTTATGTTTATTTCACTTTTGTTTATTATCTACTTCACCTGCTTTGGCAATGTTAACATATGTTTCCCATGCCAATAAAGCCCTTCAATTGAAAGGTAAATGAAATGAGTAGGAGAAGAGAGGAGACAGTAGGCGAGGAGTGTGGGGAGAGAGGAGAGAGTAGGAACGGAGAGGGGAGGGGGGAGTGGAGAGAGTAGGAACGGAGAGGAGAGAGAGATAGGAGAGAGTAGAAAAGGGGAGGAGAGAGTAGAAAAGGGGAGGAGAGAGTAGAAAAGGGGAGGCGAGTGTAGAAAAGGGGAGGAGAGAGTAGAAAAAGGGAGGAGAAAGTAGAAAAGGGGAGGAGAGAGTAGAAAAAGGGAGGAGAAAGTAGAAAAGGGGAGGAGAGAGTAGAAAAGGGGAGGAGAGAGTAGAAGAGGGGAGGAGAGAGTAGGAGAGGGGAGGAGAGAGTAGGAGAGGGGAGGAGAGAGTAGGAGAGGGGAGGAGAGAGTAGGAGAGGGGAGGAGAGAGTAGCAGAGGGGAGGAGAGAGTAGCAGAGGGGAGGAGAGAGTAGCAGAGGGGAGGAGAGAGTAGCAGAGGGGAGGAGAGAGTAGCAGAGGGGAGGAGAGAGTAGCAGAGGGGAGGAGAGAGTAGCAGAGGGGAGGAGAGAGTAGCAGAGGGGAGGAGAGAGTAGCAGAGGGGAGGAGAGAGTAGCAGAGGGGAGGAGAGAGTAGCAGAGGGGAGGAGAGAGTAGCAGAGGGGAGGAGAGAGTAGCAGAGGGGAGGAGAGAGTAGCAGAGGGGAGGAGAGAGTAGCAGAGGGGAGGAGAGAGTAGCAGAGGGGAGGAGAGAGTAGCAGAGGGGAGGAGAGAGTAGCAGAGGGGAGGAGAGAGTAGCAGAGGGGAGGAGAGAGTAGCAGAGGGGAGGAGAGAGTAGCAGAGGGGAGGAGAGAGTAGCAGAGGGGAGGAGAGAGTAGCAGAGGGGAGGAGAGAGTAGCAGAGGGGAGGAGAGAGTAGCAGAGGGGAGGAGAGAGTAGCAGAGGGGAGGAGAGAGTAGCAGAGGGGAGGAGAGAGTAGCAGAGGGGAGGAGAGAGTAGCAGAGGGGAGGAGAGAGTAGCAGAGGGGAGGAGAGAGTAGCAGAGGGGAGGAGAGAGTAGCAGAGGGGAGGAGAGAGTAGCAGAGGGGAGGAGAGAGTAGCAGAGGGGAGGAGAGAGTAGCAGAGGGGAGGAGAGAGTAGCAGAGGGGAGGAGAGAGTAGCAGAGGGGAGGAGAGAGTAGCAGAGGGGAGGAGAGAGTAGCAGAGGGGAGGAGAGAGTAGCAGAGGGGAGGAGAGAGTAGCAGAGGGGAGGAGAGAGTAGCAGAGGGGAGGAGAGAGTAGCAGAGGGGAGGAGAGAGTAGCAGAGGGGAGGAGAGAGTAGCAGAGGGGAGGAGAGAGTAGCAGAGGGGAGGAGAGAGTAGCAGAGGGGAGGAGAGAGTAGCAGAGGGGAGGAGAGAGTAGCAGAGGGGAGGAGAGAGTAGCAGAGGGGAGGAGAGAGTAGCAGAGGGGAGGAGAGAGTAGCAGAGGGGAGGAGAGAGTAGCAGAGGGGAGGAGAGAGTAGCAGAGGGGAGGAGAGAGTAGCAGAGGGGAGGAGAGAGTAGCAGAGGGGAGGAGAGAGTAGCAGAGGGGAGGAGAGAGTAGCAGAGGGGAGGAGAGAGTAGCAGAGGGGAGGAGAGAGTAGGAGAGGGGAGGAGAGAGTAGGAGAGGGGAGGAGAGAGTAGGAGAGGGGAGGAGAGAGTAGGAGAGGGGAGGAGAGAGTAGGAGAGGGGAGGAGAGAGTAGGAGAGGGGAGGAGAGAGTAGGAGAGGGGAGGAGAGAGTAGGAGAGGGGAGGAGAGAGTAGGAGAGGGGAGGAGAGAGTAGGAGAGGGGAGGAGAGAGTAGGAGAGGGGAGGAGAGAGTAGGAGAGGGGAGGAGAGAGTAGGAGAGGGGAGGAGAGAGTAGGAGAGGGGAGGAGAGAGTAGGAGAGGGGAGGAGAGAGTAGGAGAGGGGAGGAGAGAGTAGGAGAGGGGAGGAGAGAGTAGGAGAGGGGAGGAGAGAGGAGGAGAGGGGAGGAGAGAGGAGGAGAGGGGAGGAGAGGGGAGGAGAGGGGAGGAGAGGGGAGGAGAGGGGAGGAGAGGGGAGGAGAGGGGAGGAGAGGGGAGGAGAGGGGAGGAGAGGGGAGGAGAGGGGAGGAGAGGGGAGGAGAGGGGAGGAGAGAGTAGGAGAGGGGAGGAGAGAGTAGGAGAGGGGAGGAGAGAGTAGGAGAGGGGAGGAGAGAGTAGGAGAGAGTAGAGAGAGTAGGAGAGAGTAGAAAAGGGGAGGAGAGAGTAGAAAAGGGGAGGAGAGAGTAGAAGAGGGGAGGAGAGAGTAGAAGAGGGGAGGAGAGAGTAGAAGAGGGGAGGAGAGAGTAGAAGAGGGGAGTAGAAAAGGGGAGGAGAGAGTAGAAAAGGGGAGGAGAGAGTAGAAGAGGGGAGGAGAGAGTAGAAGAGGGGAGGAGAGAGTAGAAGAGGGGAGTAGAAGAGGGGAGGAGAGAGTAGAAGAGGGGAGCAGAGAGTAGAAGAGGAGAGGAGAGAGTAGAAGGGAGAAGAGAGTAGAAGAGGGGAGGAGAGACTAGGAGAGGAGAGAGAGGAGAGGAGAGGGAAAGAGAGAGTAGGAGAGGGGGGAGAGAGTAGAAGATGAGAGAGAAGGAGAAGAGAGAGAAGGAGAAGAGAGAGTAGGAGAAGAGAGAGGGGAGAGGAGAGGGAAAGAGAGTGTAGGAGAGGGGAAGAGAGAGTAGGAGAGAGACAGTAGAGGAGAGGAGAGGAGAGGAGAGGAGAGGAGAGGAGAGGAGGAGAGAGTAGGAGCGGGGAGGAGAGAGTATACTGTATTTATTTATTTTTATTCTGCCTAGGCAGCAGCTACTCTTCCTGGGGTTTAATATGGATCCCCATTAGTTCCTGCCAAGGCAGCAGCTACTCTTCCTGGGGCTTATTATGGATCCCCATTAGTTCCTGCCAAGGTAGCAGCTACTCTTCCTGGGGTTTAATATGGATCCCCATTAGTTCCTGCCAAGGCAGCAGCTACTCTTCCTGGGGTTTATTATGGATCCCCATTGGTTCCTGCCAAGGCAGCAGCTACTCTTCATGGCGTTTAATATGGATCCCCATTAGTTCCTGCCAAGGCAGCAGCTACTCTTCCTGGGGTTTAATGTGGATCCTGATTAATTCCTGCCAAGGCAGAAGCTACTCTTCCTGGGGTTTATTATGGATCCCCATTAGTTCCTGCCAAGGCAGCAGCTACTCATCCTGGGGTTTAATATGGATCTCAATTAGTTCCTGCCAAGGCAGCAGCTACTCATCCTGGGGTTTAATATGGATCTCAATTAGTTCCTGCCAAGGCAGCAGCTACTCTTCCTGGGGTTTATAATGGATCCAAATTATCTGCTGCCAAGGCAGCAACTACTCATTCTGGGGTTTATTAAGGATCCCCATTAGTTCCTGCCAAGGCAGCAGCCACTCTTCCTGGGGTTTATTATGGATCCCCATTAGATCCTGCCAAGGTAGCAGATACTCTTCCTGGGGTTTATTATGGGTCCCCATTAGTTCCTGCCAAGACAGCAGCTACTCATTCTGGGGTTTATTATGGATCCCCATTAGTTCCTGTCAAGGCAGCAGCTACTTTTCCTGACGTTTAATATGGATCCCCATTATTTCCTGCCAAGGCAGCAGCTACTCTTCCTGGGGTTTAATATGGATCCCAATTAGTTCCTGCCAAGGCAGCAGCTACTCTTCCTGGGGTTTATTATGGATCCCCATTATCTGCTGGCAAGGCAGCAGATACTCTACCTTGGGTTTATTATGGATCCCCATTAGTTCCTGCCAAGGCAGCAGCTACTCTTCCTGGCGTTTAATATGGTTCCCCCTTAGTTCCTGCCAAGGCAGCAGCTACTCTTCCTGGGGTTTATTATGGATCCCCATTAGTTCTTGCCAAGGTAGCAGATACTCTTCCTGGGGTTTATTAGGGATCCCCATTAGTTCCTGTCAAGGCAGCAGCTACTCTTCCTGGGGTTTATTATGGATCCCCATTAGTTCCTGCCAAGGTAGCAGATACTCTTCCTGGGGTTTATTATGGATCCCCATTAGTTCCTGCCAAGGCAGCAGCTACTCTTCCTGGGGTTTAATGTGGATCCTGATTAATTCCTGCCAAGGCAGAAGCTACTCTTCCTGGGGTTTATTATGGATCCCCATTGGTTCCTGCCAAGGCAGCAGCTACTCTTCCTGGGGTTTAATATGGATCTCAATTAGTTCCTGCCAAGGCAGCAGCTACTCTTCCTGGGGTTTATTATGGATCCAAATTATCTGATGCCAAGGCAGCAGCTACTCTTCCTGGGGTTTATTGTGGATCCCCATTAGTTCCTGCCAAGGCAGCAGGTACTCTTCCTGCGGTTTCTTATGGATCCCCATTAGTTCCTGTCAAGGCAGCAACTACTCTTCCTGGGGTTTATTATGGATCCCCATTAGTTCCTGCCAAGGTAGCAGATACTCTTCCTGGGGTTTATTATGGATCCCCATTAGTTCCTGCCAAAGCAGCAGCTACTCTTCCTGGGGTTTATTATGGATCCCCATTAGTTCCTGCCAAGGCAGCAGCTACTCATTCTGGGGTTTATTAAGGATCCCCATTAGTTCCTGCCAAGGCAGCAGCTACTCTTCCTGGGGTTTATTATGGATCCCCATTAGTTCCTGCCAAGGCAGCAGCTACTCTTCCTGGGGTTTATTATGGATCCCCATTAGTTCCTGCCAAGGCAGCAGCTACTCTTCCTGGGGTTTATTATGGATCCCCATTAGTTCCTGCCAAGGCAGCAGCTACTCATTCTGGGGTTTATTAAGGATCCCCATTAGTTCCTGTCAAGGCAGCAGCTACTCTTCCTGGGGTTTATTATGGATCCCCATTAGTTCCTGCCAAGGCAGCAGCTACTCTACCTGGGGTTTATTATGGATCATCATTTATTCCTGCCAAGGCAGCAGCTACTCTTCCTGGGGTTTAATATGGATCTCAATTAGTTCCTGCCAAGGCAGCAGCTACTCTTCCTGGGGTTTATTATGGATCCAAATTATCTGCTGCCAAGGCAGCAGCTACTCTTCCTGGGGTTTATTGTGGATCCCCATTAGTTCCTGTCAAGGCAGCAACTACTCTTCCTGGGGTTTATTATGGATCCCCATTAGTTCCTACCAAGGCAGCAGATACTCTTCCTGGGGTTTATTATGGATCCCCATTGGTTCCTGCCAAGGCAGCAGCTACTCTTCCTGGGGTTTATTATGGATCCCCATTTCTTCCTGCCAAAGCAGCAGCTACTTTTCCTGACGTTTAATATGGATCCCCATTATTTCCTGCCAAGGCAGCAGCTACTCTTCCTGGGGTTTAATATGGATCCCAATTAGTTCCTGCCAAGGCAGCAGCTACTCTTCCTGGGGTTTATTATGGATCCCCATTATCTGCTGGCAAGGCAGCAGATACTCTACCTTGGGTTTATTATGGATCCCCATTAGTTCCTGCCAAGGCAGCAGCTACTCTTCCTGGCGTTTAATATGGTTCCCCCTTAGTTCCTGCCAAGGCAGCAGCTCCTCTTCCTGGGGTTTATTATGGATCCCCATTAGTTCCTGCCAAGGCAGCAGCTACTCTTCCTGGGGTTTAATGTGGATCCTGATTAATTCCTGCCAAGGCAGAAGCTACTCTTCCTTGGGTTTATTATGGATCCCCATTGGTTCCTGCCAAGGCAGCAGCTACTCTTCCTGGGGTTTAATATGGATCTCAATTAGTTCCTGCCAAGGCAGCAGCTACTCTTCCTGGGGTTTATTGTGGATCCCCATTAGTTCCTGCCAAGGCAGCAGCTACTCTTCCTGGGGTTTATTATGGATCCAAATTATCTGCTGCCAAGGCAGCAGCTACTCTTCCTGGGGTTTATTGTGGATCCCCATTAGTTCCTGTCAAGGCAGCAACTACTCTTCCTGGGGTTTATTATGGATCCCCATTAGTTCCTGCCAAGGTAGCAGATACTCTTCCTGGGGTTTATTATGGATCCCCATTGGTTCCTGCCAAGGCAGCAGCTACTCTTCATGGCGTTTAATATGGATCCCCATTAGTTCCTGCCAAGGCAGCAGCTACTCTTCCTGGGGTTTAATGTGGATCCTGATTAATTCCTGCCAAGGCAGAAGCTACTCATTCTGGGGTTTATTAAGGATCCCCATTAGTTCCTGCCAAGGCAGCAGCCACTCTTCCTGGGGTTTATTATGGATCCCCATTAGATCCTGCCAAGGTAGCAGATACTCTTCCTGGGGTTTATTATGGCTCCCCATTAGTTCCTGCCAAAGCAGCAGCTACTTTTCCTGACGTTTAATATGGATCCCCATTATTTCCTGCCAAGGCAGCAGCTACTCTTCCTGGGGTTTAATATGGATCCCAATTAGTTCCTGCCAAGGCAGCAGCTACTCTTCCTGGGGTTTATTATGGATCCCCATTATCTGCTGGCAAGGCAGCAGATACTCTACCTTGGGTTTATTATGGATCCCCATTAGTTCCTGCCAAGGCAGCAGCTACTCTTCCTGGCGTTTAATATGGTTCCCCCTTAGTTCCTGCCAAGGCAGCAGCTACTCTTCCTGGGGTTTATTATGGATCCCCATTAGTTCCTGCCAAGGCAGCAGCTACTCTTCCTGGGGTTTAATGTGGATCCTGATTAATTCCTGCCAAGGCAGAAGCTACTCTTCCTGGGGTTTATTATGGATCCCCATTGGTTCCTGCCAAGGCAGCAGCTACTCTTCCTGGGGTTTAATATGGATCTCAATTAGTTCCTGCCAAGGCAGCAGCTACTCTTCCTGGGGTTTATTATGGATCCAAATTATCTGATGCCAAGGCAGCAGCTACTCTTCCTGGGGTTTATTGTGGATCCCCATTAGTTCCTGCCAAGGCAGCAGCTACTCTTCCTGGGGTTTATTATGGATCCCCATTAGTTCCTGCCAAGGCAGCAGGTACTCTTCCTGCGGTTTATTATGGATCCCCATTAGTTCCTGTCAAGGCAGCAACTACTCTTCCTGGGGTTTATTATGGATCCCCATTAGTTCCTGCCAAGGTAGCAGATACTCTTCCTGGGGTTTATTATGGATCCCCATTATCTGCTGCCAAGACAGCAGATACTCTACCTGGGGTTTATTATGGATCTCAATTAGTTCCTGCCAAGGCAGCAGCTACTCTTCCTGGGGTTTATTATGGATCCCCATTAGTTCCTACCAAGGCAGCAGCTACTCTTCCTGGCGTTTAATATGGTTCCCCCTTAGTTCCTGCCAAGGCAGCAGCTACTCTTCCTGGGGTTTATTATGGATCCCCATTAGTTCCTGCCAAGGCAGCAGCTACTCATTCTGGGGTTTATTAAGGATCCCCATTAGTTCCTGTCAAGGCAGCAGCTAATCTTCCTGGGGTTTATTATGGATCCCCATTAGTTCCTGCCAAGGCAGCAGCTACTCTACCTGGGGTTTATTATGGATCATCATTTATTCCTGCCAAGGCAGCAGCTACTCTTCCTGGGGTTTAATATGGATCTCAATTAGTTCCTGCCAAGGCAGCAGCTACTCTTCCTGGGGTTTATTATGGATCCAAATTATCTGCTGCCAAGGCAGCAGCTACTCTTCCTGGGGTTTATTGTGGATCCCCATTAGTTCCTGTCAAGGCAGCAACTACTCTTCCTGGGGTTTATTATGGATCCCCATTAGTTCCTGCCAAGGTAGCAGATACTCTTCCTGGGGTTTATTATGGATCCCCATTAGTTCCTGCCAAAGCAGCAGCTACTCTTCCTGGGGTTTATTATGGATCCCCATTAGTTCCTGCCAAGGCAGCAGCTACTCATTCTGGGGTTTATTAAGGATCCCCATTAGTTCCTGCCAAGGCAGCAGACACTCTTCCTGGGGTTTATTATGGATCCCCATTAGATCCTGCCAAGGCAGCAGATACTCTACCTGGGGTTTATTATGGATCTCAATTAGTTCCTGCCAAGGCAGCAGCTACTCTTCCTGGGGTTTATTATGGATCCCCATTAGTTCCTACCAAGGCAGCAGCTACTCTTCCTGGCGTTTAATATGGTTCCCCCTTAGTTCCTGCCAAGGCAGCAGCTACTCTTCCTGGGGTTTATTATGGATCCCCATTAGTTCCTGCCAAGGCAGCAGCTACTCATTCTGGGGTTTATTAAGGATCCCCATTAGTTCCTGTCAAGGCAGCAGCTACTCTTCCTGGGGTTTATTATGGATCCCCATTAGTTCCTGCCAAGGCAGCAGCTACTCTACCTGGGGTTTATTATGGATCATCATTTATTCCTGCCAAGGCAGCAGCTACTCTTCCTGGGGTTTAATATGGATCTCAATTAGTTCCTGCCAAGGCAGCAGCTACTCTTCCTGGGGTTTATTATGGATCCAAATTATCTGCTGCCAAGGCAGCAGCTACTCTTCCTGGGGTTTATTGTGGATCCCCATTAGTTCCTGTCAAGGCAGCAACTACTCTTCCTGGGGTTTATTATGGATCCCCATTAGTTCCTGCCAAGGTAGCAGATACTCTTCCTGGGGTTTATTATGGATCCCCATTAGTTCCTGCCAAAGCAGCAGCTACTCTTCCTGGGGTTTATTATGGATCCCCATTAGTTCCTGCCAAGGCAGCAGCTACTCATTCTGGGGTTTATTAAGGATCCCCATTAGTTCCTGCCAAGGCAGCAGACACTCTTCCTGGGGTTTATTATGGATCCCCATTAGATCCTGCCAAGGTAGCAGATACTCTTCCTGGGGTTTATTATGGATCCCCATTTCTTCCTGCCAAAGCAGCAGCTACTTTTCCTGGCGTTTAATATGGATCCCCATTAGTTCCTGCCAAGGCAGCAGCTACTCTTCCTGGGGTTTAATATGGATCCCAATTAGTTCCTGCCAAGGCAGCAGCTACTCTTCCTGGGGTTTATTATGGATCCCCATTATCTGCTGGCAAGGCAGCAGATACTCTACCTTGGGTTTATTATGGATCCCCATTAGTTCCTGCCAAGGCAGCAGCTACTCTTCCTGGGGTTTATTATGGATCCCCATTAGTTCCTGCCAAGGCAGCAGATACTCTTCCTGGGGTTTATTATGGATCCCCATTAGTTCCTGCCAAGACAGCAGCTACTCTTCCTGGGGTTTATTATGGATCCCCATTAGTTCCTGCCAAGGCAGCAGCTACTCTTCCTGGGGTTTATTATGGATCCCCATTGGTTCCTGCCAAGGCAGCAGCTACTCTTCCTGGGGTTTAATATGGATCTCAATTAGTTCCTGCCAAGGCAGCATCTACTCTTCCTGGGGTTTATTATGGATCCAAATTATCTGATGCCAAGGCAGCAGCTACTCTTCCTGGGGTTTATTGTGGATCCCCATTAGTTCCTGCCAAGGTAGCAGATACTCTTCCTGGGGTTTATTATGGCTCCCCATTAGTTCCTGCCAAGGCAGCAGCTACTCTTCCTGGGGTTTATTGTGGATCCCCATTAGTTCCTGCCAAGGCAGCAGGTACTCTTCCTGCGGTTTATTATGGATCCCCATTAGTTCCTGCCAAGGCAGCAGCTACTCTTCCTGGGTTTATTATGGATCCCCATTAGTTCCTGCCAAGGCAGCAGCTACTCTTCCTGGGGTTTATTGTGGATCCCCATTAGTTCTGTGATGATTGTGTCAGTCCTGGATCGTCATAATGACTGTGTCAGTTCTGGATCGTCATAGTGACTGTTTCAGTTCTGGATCGTCATAGTGACTGTGTCAGTCCTGGATCGTCATAATGAGTTTAATTTTATATCAGGCTGCTGTGTATCAGGCTGCTGTGTGTCAGGCTGCTGTGTGTCAGGCTGCTGTGTATCAGGCTGCTGTGTATCAGGCTGCTGTGTATCAGGCTGCTGTGTATCAGGCTGCTGTGTATCAGGCTGCTGTGTATCAGGCTGCTGTGTATCAGGCTGCTGTGTATCAGGCTGCTGTGTATCAGGCTGCTGTGTATCAGGCTGCTGTGTATCAGGCTGCTGTGTATCAGGCTGCTGTGTATCAGGCTGCTGTGTATCAGGCTGCTGTGTATCAGGCTGCTGTGTATCAGGCTGCTGGCTGCTGTGTATCAGGCTACTGTGTATCAGGCTGCTGTATATCAGGCTGCTGTATATCAGGCTGCTGTGTATCAGGCTGCTGTGTATCAGGCTGCTGTGTGTCAGGCTGCTGTGTGTCAGGCTGCTGTGTATCAGGCTGCTGTGTGTCAGGCTGCTGTGTGTCAGGCTGCTGTGTATCAGGCTGCTGTGTATCAGGCTGCTGTGTGTCAGGCTGCTGGCTGCTGTGTATCAGGCTGCTGTGTATCAGGCTGCTGTGTGTCAGGCTGCTGTGTATCAGGCTGCTGTGTATCAGGCTGTTGTGTATCAGGCTGCTGTGTATCAGGCTGCTGTGTTTCAGGCTGCTGTGTATCAGGCTGCTGTGTGTCAGGCTGCTGGCTGCTGTGTATCAGGCTGCTGTGTATCAGGCTGCTGTGTATCAGGCTGCTGTGTATCAGGCTGTTGTGTTTCAGGCTGCTGTGTATCAGGCTGCTGTGTGTCAGGCTGCTGGCTGCTATGTATCAGGCTGCTGGCTGCTGTGTTTCAGGCTGCTGTGTTTCAGGCTGCTGTGTTTCAGGCTGCTGTGTATCAGGCTGCTGTGTATCAGGCTGCTGTGTATCAGGCTGTTGTGTTTCAGGCTGCTGTGTATCAGGCTGCTGTGTGTCAGGCTGCTGGCTGCTGTGTATCAGGCTGCTGTGTATCAGGCTGCTGTGTATCAGGCTGCTGTGTATCAGGCTGCTGTGTATCAGGCTGCTGTGTATCTGGCTGCTGTGTATCTGGCTGCTGTGTATCTGGCTGCTGTGTATCAGGCTGCTGTGTATCAGGCTGCTGTGTATCAGGCTGCTGTGTATCAGGCTGCTGGCTGCTGTGTATCAGGCTGCTGTGTATCAGGCTGCTGTGTATCAGGCTGCTGTGTTTCAGGCTGCTGTGTTTCAGGCTGCTGTGTATCAGGCTGCTGTGTATCAGGCTGCTGTGTATCAGGCTGCTGTGTATCAGGCTGCTGTGTGTCAGGCTGCTGTGTGTCAGGCTGCTGTGTATCAGGCTGCTGTGTATCAGGCTGCTGTGTATCAGGCTGCTGTGTATCAGGCTGCTGTGTATCAGGCTGCTGTGTATCAGGCTGCTGTGTATCAGGCGCTGTGTATCAGGCTGCTGTGTGTCAGGCTGCTGTGTGTCAGGCTGCTGTGTATCAGGCTGCTGTGTATCAGGCTGCTGTGTATCAGGCTGCTGGCTGCTGTGTGTCAGGCTGCTGTGTGTCAGGCTGCTGTGTATCAGGCTGCTGTGTATCAGGCTGCTGTGTATCAGGCTGCTGTGTATCAGGCTGCTGTGTATCAGGCTGCTGTGTATCAGGCTGCTGTGTATCAGGCTACTGGCTGCTGTGTATCAGGCTGCTGTGTGTCAGGCTGCTGTGTATCAGGCTGCTGTGTATCAGGCTGCTGTGTATCAGGCTGCTGTGTATCAGGCTGTTGTGTTTCAGACTGCTGTGTATCAGGCTGCTGTGTGTCAGGCTGCTGGCTGCTGTGTATCAGGCTGCTGGCTGCTGTGTGTCAGGCTGCTGTGTATCAGGCTGTTGTGTTTCAGGCTGCTGTGTATCAGGCTGCTGTGTGTCAGGCTGTTGTGTTTCAGGCTGCTGTGTATCAGGCTGCTGTGTATCAGGCTGTTGTGTTTCAGGCTGCTGTGTATCAGGCTGCTGTGTGTCAGGCTGCTGGCTGCTGTGTATCAGGCTGCTGTGTATCAGGCTGCTGTGTATCAGGCTGCTGTGTATCAGGCTGCTGTGTATCAGGCTGCTGTGTATCTGGCTGCTGTGTATCAGGCTGCTGTGTATCAGGCTGCTGTGTATCAGGCTGCTGTGTATCAGGCTGCTGTGTATCAGGCTGCTGTGTATCAGGCTGCTGTGTGTCAGGCTGCTGTGTATCAGGCTGCTGTGTATCAGGCTACTGTGTATCAGGCTGCTGTGTATCAGGCTGCTGTGTATCAGGCTGCTGTGTATCAGGCTGCTGTGTATCAGGCTGCTGTGTATCAGGCTGCTGTGTGTCAGGCTGCTGTGTGTCAGGCTGCTGTGTATCAGGCTGCTGTGTATCAGGCTGCTGTGTATCAGGCTGCTGTGTATCAGGCTGCTGTGTATCAAGCTGCTGTGTATCAGGCTACTGGCTGCTGTGTATCAGGCTGCTGTGTGTCAGGCTGCTGTGTATCAGGCTGCTGGCTGCTGTGTATCAGGCTGCTGTGTATCAGGCTGCTGTGTATCAGGCTGCTGTGTATCAGGCTGCTGGCTGCTGTGTATCAGTCTGCTGTGTGTCAGGCAGCTGTGTATCAGGCTGCTGTGTATCAGGCTGCTGTGTATCAGGCTGCTGTGTATCAGGCTGCTGTGTATCAGGCTGCTGTGTATCAGGCTGCTGTGTATCAGGCTGCTGTGTATCAGGCTGCTGTGTATCAGGCTGCTGTGTATCAGGCTGCTGTGTGTCAGGCTGCTGGCTGCTGTGTATCAGGCTGCTGTGTATCAGGCTGCTGTGTATCAGGCTGCTGTGTATCAGGCTGCTGTGTATCAGGCTGCTGTGTATCAGGCTGCTGTGTATCAGGCTGCTGTGTATCAGGCTACTGTGTATCAGGCTGCTGTGTATCAGGCTGCTGTGTATCAGGCTGCTGTGTATCAGGCTGCTGTGTATCAGGCTGCTGTGTATCAGGCTGCTGTGTATCAGGCTGCTGTGTATCAGGCTGCTGTGTATCAGGCTGCTGTGTGTCAGGCTGCTGTGTGTCAGGCTGCTGTGTGTCAGGCTGCTGTGTGTCAGGCTGCTGTGTGTCAGGCTGCTGTGTATCAGGCTGCTGTGTATCAGGCTGCTGTGTATCAGGCTGCTGTGTATCAAGCTGCTGTGTATCAGGCTACTGGCTGCTGTGTATCAGGCTGCTGTGTGTCAGGCTGCTGTGTATCAGGCTGCTGTGTATCAGGCTGCTGGCTGCTGTGTATCAGGCTGCTGTGTATCAGGCTGCTGTGTATCAGGCTGCTGTGTATCAGGCTGCTGGCTGCTGTGTATCAGTCTGCTGTGTGTCAGGCAGCTGTGAATCAGGCTGCTGTGTATCAGGCTGCTGTGTATCAGGCTGCTGTGTATCAGGCTGCTGTGTATCAGGCTGCTGTGTATCAGGCTGCTGGCTGCTGTGTATCAGGCTGCTGTGTATCAGGCTGCTGTGTATCAGGCTGCTGTGTATCAGGCTGCTGTGTATCAGGCTACTGGCTGCTGTGTATCAGGCTGCTGTGTATCAGGCTGCTGTGTATCAGGCTGCTGGCTGCTGTGTATCAGGCTGCTGTGTATCAGGCTGCTGGCTGCTGTGTATCAGGCTGCTGTGTATCTGGCTGCTGTGTATCAGGCTGCTGTGTATCAGGCTGCTGTGTATCAGGCTACTGTGTATCAGGCTGCTGTGTATCAGGCTGCTGTGTATCAGGCTGCTGTGTATCAGGCTGCTGTGTGTCAGGCTGCTGTGTATCAGGCTGCTGTGCATCAGGCTGCTGTGTATCAGGCTGCTGTGTATCAGGCTGCTGTGTATCAGGCTGCTGTGTATCAGGCTGCTGTGTATCAGGCTGCTGTGTATCAGGCTGCTGTGTATCAGGCTGCTGTGTGTCAGGCTGCTGTGTATCAGGCTGCTGTGTATCAGGCTGCTGTGTATCAGGCTGCTGGCTGCTGTGTGCCGGTGCCAGTTCAACTATCTGTCATTGCTGTTTGGCATCAGTGGAGCTGCTATCTGCAGGTCTGTGTAGTGGAGCCAACTATGTGCTACAGCTTCCATAGCAGATGAATAGAGACCGGCTGGACCCGGCCTAGACGGGATAGGGGGAGGCAGGGACTCAGCACTCCATTTGCTGGAACCATGTGCTACTCTTCTATTTGACACACTCCTTAAAGCAGCTTTCCAGATGTTGCCAGCATTGTCTTTGATCAGAGGGAATGTACTGAAACTGTAAATGGGGTTACAATATGATACAAGTCCGATACAGTGCACAATACGATCCAAGACTGTAAACTGACCAGGGACCTATAGAACACTATTCCCTACATAGTGCACTACTGTTGAACGGGGCCCTATAGAACACTATTCCCTATTCTGGTCTTAGTTCTCATGTGGCCCGTTACCAGTAGTGTTCTGGTCTTAGTTCTCATGTGGCCCGTTACCAGTAGTGTTCTGGTCTTAGTTCTCATGTGATCCGTTACCAGTAGTGTTCTGGTCTTAGTTCTCATGTGGCCCGTTACCAGTAGTGTTCTGGTCTTAGTTCTCATGTGACCCGTTACCAGTAGTGTTCTGGTCTTAGTTCTCATGTGGCCCGTTACCAGTAGTGTTCTGGTCTTAGTTCTCATGTGGCCCGTTACCAGTAGTATTCTGGTCTTAGTTCTCATGTGGCCCGTTACCAGTAGTGTTCTGGTCTTAGTTCTCATGTGATCCGTTACCAGTAGTGTTCTGGTCTTAGTTCTCATGTGACCCGTTACCAGTAGTGTTCTGGTCTTAGTTCTCATGTGGCCCGTTACCAGTAGTGTTCTGGTCTTATGTCCCATGTGATCCGTTACCAGTAGTGTTCTGGTCTTAGTTCCCATGTCATCCGTTACCAGTAGTGTTCTGGTCTTAGTTCCCATGTGACCCGTTACCAGTAGTGTTCTGGTCTTAGGTCACATGTGATCCGTTACCAGTAGTATTCTGGTCTTAGTTCTCATGTGGCTGTTACCAGTAGTGTTCTGGTCTTAGTTCTCATGTGATCCGTTACCAGTAGTGTTCTGGTCTTAGTTCTCATGTGGCCCGTTACCAGTAGTGTTCTGGTCTTAGTTCTCATGTGGCCCGTTACCAGTAGTGTTCTGGTCTTAGTTCTCATGTGGCCCGTTACCAGTAGTGTTCTGGTCTTAGTTCTCATGTGGCCCGTTACCAGTAATGTTCTGGTCTTAGTTCTCATGTGGCCCGTTACCAGTAGTGTTCTGGTCTTAGTTCTCATGTGGCCCGTTACCAGTAGTGTTCTGGTCTTAGTTCTCATGTGGCCCGTTACCAGTAGTGTTCTGGTCTTAGTACTCATGTGGCCCGTTACCAGTATTCTACTCCTCATTATCCTCTCTCTACTTTTCCGGTCCTGTAGCTACAGCTCTAACTGTGGTTATCATGTGGTCAGCAGCCCATTACCAGTATTCTACTCCTCCTCTCTCTACTTTTCCAGTCCTGTAGCTACAGCTCTAACTGTGGTTATCATGTGGTCAGCAGCCCATTACCAGTATTCTACTCCTCCTCTCTCTACTTTTCCAGTCCTGTAGCTACAGCTCTAACTGTGGTTATCATGTGGTCAGCAGCCCATTACCAGTATTCTACTCCTCCTCTCTCTACTTTTCCAGTCCTGTAGCTACAGCTCTAACTGTGGTTATCATGTGGTCATCAGCCCATTACCAGTATTCTACTCCTCATTCTCCTCTTTCTACTTTTCCAGTCCTGTAGCTACAGCTCTAACTGTGGTTATCATGTGGTCATCAGCCCATTACCAGTATTCTACTCCTCCTCTCTCTACTTTTCCAGTCCTGTAGCTACAGCTCTAACTGTGGTTATCATGTGGTCAGCAGCCCATTACCAGTATTCTACTCCTCCTCTCTCTACTTTTCCAGTCCTGTAGCTACAGCTCTAACTGTGGTTATCATGTGGTCATCAGCCCATTACCAGTATTCTACTCCTCATTATCCTCTCTCTACTTTTCCAGTCCTGTAGCTACAGCTCTAACTGTGGTTATCATGTGGTCAGCAGCCCATTACCAGTATTCTACTCCTCCTCTCTCTACTTTTCCGGTCCTGTAGCTACAGCTCTAACTGTGGTTATCATGTGGTCAGCAGCCCATTACCAGTATTCTACTCCTCCTCTCTCTACTTTTCCAGTCCTGTAGCTACAGCTCTAACTGTGGTTATCATGTGGTCAGCAGCCCATTACCAGTATTCTACTCCTCCTCTCTCTACTTTTCCAGTCCTGTAGCTACAGCTCTAACTGTGGTTATCATGTGGTCAGCAGCCCATTACCAGTATTCTACTCCTCATTCTCCTCTTTCTACTTTTCCAGTCCTGTAGCTACAGCTCTAACTGTGGTTATCATGTGGTCAGCAGCCCATTACCAGTATTCTACTCCTCCTCTCTCTACTTTTCCAGTCCTGTAGCTACAGCTCTAACTGTGGTTATCATGTGGTCAGCAGCCCATTACCAGTATTCTACTCCTCATTATCCTCTCTCTACTTTTCCAGTCCTGTAGCTACAGCTCTAACTGTGGTTATCATGTGGTCAGCAGCCCATTACCAGTATTCTACTCCTCCTCTCTCTACTTTTCCAGTCCTGTAGCTACAGCTCTAACTGTGGTTATCATGTGGTCAGCAGCCCATTACCAGTATTCTACTCCTCATTATCCTCTCTCTACTTTTCCAGTCCTGTAGCTACAGCTCTAACTGTGGTTATCATGTGGTCAGCAGGCCATTACCAGATTATCCCTTCTCAAAGTTATTTAAGCATGGATTCCACTCCCATATGCTTTGGGACGCCGGATGAAACTCCACTACGGTATTCTCCATCTCTCAACCACAACAGTACTCTCCTGCTACGGTATTCTCCTGCTCCCAACTCTGCTACAGTATTCTCCTGCTCCCAACTCTTCTACAGTTTTCTCCTGCTCCCAACTCTGCTACAGTATTCTCCTGCTCCCAACTCTTCTACGGTATTCTCCTGCTCCCAACTCTCCTGCTACGGTATTCTCCCGCTCCCAACTCTTCTACGGTATTCTCCTGCTCCCAACTCTTCTACAGTTTTCTCCTGCTCCCAACTCTTCTACAGTATTCTCCTCCTCCCAACTCTTCTACGGTATACTCCTGCTCCCAACTCTCCTGCTACGGTATTCTCCTGCTCCCAACTCTTCTACAGTATTCTCCTGCTCCCAACTCCACTACAGTATTCTCCTGCTCCCAACTCTTCTACAGTATTCTCCTGCTCCCATCTCTTCTACAGTATTCTCCTGCTCCCAACTCTTCTACAGTATTCTCCTGCTCCCATCTCTGCTACGGTATTCTCCTCCTCCCAACTCTTCTACGGTATTCTCCTGCTCCCAACACTCCTGCTACAGTATTCTACTGCTCCCAACTCTTCTACAGTATACTCCTGCTCCCAACTCTGCTACGGTATTCTCCTCCTCCCAACTCTTCTACGGTATTCTCCTGCTCCCAACACTCCTGCTACAGTATTCTACTGCTCCCAACTCTTCTACAGTATACTCCTGCTCCCAACTCTCCTGCTACAGTATTCTACTGCTCCCAACTCTTCTACAGTATTCTCCTGCTCCCAACTTTTCTACAGTATTCTCCTGCTCCCAACTCCACTACAGTATTCTCCTGCTCCCAACTCTTCTACAGTATTCTCCTGCTCCCATCTCTTCTACAGTATTCTCCTGCTCCCAACTCTTCTACAGTATTCTCCTGCTCCCAACTCTTCTACAGTATTCTCCTTCTCCCAACTCTTCTACAGTATTCTCCTGCTCCCAACTCTTCTACGGTATTCTCCTGCTCCCAACTCCACTACAGTATTCTCCGCTCCCAACTCTTCTACAGTATTCTCCTGCTCCCAACTCTTCTACAGTATTCTCCTGCTCCCAACTCTTCTACAGTATTCTCCTGCTCCCAACTCTTCTACAGTATTCTCCTGCTCCCATCTCCGCTACAGTATTCTCCTGCTCCCAACTCTTCTACAGTATTCTCCTGCTCCCAACTCTTCTACAGTATTCTCCTGCTCCCAACTCTTCTACAGTATTCTCCTGCTCCCAACTCTTCTACGGTATTCTCCTGCTCCCAACTCTTCTACGGTATTCTCCTGCTCCCAACTCTTCTACAGTATTCTCCTGCTCCCAACTCTTCTACGGTATTCTCCTGCTCCCAACTCTTCTACAGTATTCTCCGCTCCCAACTCTTCTACAGTATTCTCCTGCTCCCAACTCTTCTACAGTATTCTCCTGCTCCCAACTTTGCTACAGTATTCTCCTGCTCCCAACTCTTCTACAGTTTTCTCCTGCTCCCAACTCTTCTACAGTATTCTCCTGCTCCCAACTCCACTACAGTATTCTCCTGCTCCCAACTCTTCTACAGTATTCTCCTGCTCCCAACTCTTCTACAGTATTCTCCTGCTCCCATCTCTTCTACAGTATTCTCCTGCTCCCAACTCTTCTACAGTATTCTCCTGCTCCCAACTCTTCTACAGTATTCTCCTGCTACATTATTCTCCTGCTCCCAACTCTTCTACATTATTCTCCTGCTCCCAACTCTTCTACAGTATTCTCCTGCTCCCAAATCTTCTACGGTAGTCTCCTACAGTATATGCCAACACTATTTTCCCACTCTCTGTTCTCCAGCTCTCAGCTCTGATGTCGTCAGTGGCCCATTACTAGATTATCCCTCAGGTGGCCCATGGCGGTTGGTTCTCCCAGAATCCTCAGCTGTGGTGTGGGTCGGAGGCACACGGAGGAGACGGGGCACATGTTGCTGTTTATTTCCATTCTGTCATGTGTGAATGTGATTACAGGTCTCTAAGTCAATATTTAGCTTCTGTGGACGCGTCGCCATGTTTTTTTTCCCGGGGACAGAGAGGCTGGGCCACCCATTGCCACCCCAACATCACACACCATTTTATAAGAGTTGTACGGTTGTCTCACAGTCATTGATGGTGAATAACAGTTTTTAGGGATTTCTTTGACCTCAAAGGACAGATAACTAAAGATATAGGATACTAAAGAAAATGGCTCATGGTCATAGTAATGGATAGAGAGTAAAGAGACATAGCGGATATTACATATGCCATTTAGGAGACGTTTTTATCCAAAGGGACTTAGTCATGCATACATTTAATGTTACAAGCGCCACGCTCTACCAACTGAGCTACAAAGGACCACAGTATGTCTAAACCAAACAGTTCCTGTGTGTGTAAACTTAATTAACTTTATAGTCTTAGAAAAAAAGGAACCTATTTTACACATCCATAACCCTATACTCAACTGTTAGCTGATAGCTAGAAAATCATCAGTGATCAATTTGACCAACTTCCTTTAAAAACACGCCGGCCCTCGCATCCAACAACCACGGATTATACAGAGATCTAGAAGCAACTACCTGGGACACCACACCTGTTGTTGTCTGCTCTCCACCTGTTTACCTGTTGTTGTCTGCTCTCCTCCTGTTGTTGTCTGCTCTCCTCCTGTTTACCTGTTGTTGTCTGCTCTCCACCTGTTTACCTGTTGTTGTCTGCTCTCCTCCTGTTTACCTGTTGTTGTCTGCTCTCCACCTGTTTACCTGTTGTTGTCTGCTCTCCTCCTGTTTACCTGTTGTTGTCTGCTCTCCTCCTGTTTACCTGTTGTTGTCTGCTCTCCTCCTGTTTACCTGTTGTTGTCTGCTCTCCACCTGTTTACCTGTTGTTGTCGGCTCTCCACCTGTTTACCTGTTGTTGTCTGCTCTCCACCTGTTTACCTGTTGTTGTCTGCTCTCCACCTGTTTACCTGTTGTCTGCTCTCCTCCTGTTTACCTGTTGTCTGCTCTCCTCCTGTTTACCTGTTGTTGTCTGCTCTCCACCTGTTTACCTGTTGTTGTCTGCTCTCCTCCTGTTTACCTGTTGTTGTCTGCTCTCCACCTGTTTACCTGTTGTTGTCTGCTCTCCTCCTGTTTACCTGTTGTTGTCTGCTCTCCACCTGTTTACCTGTTGTTGTCTGCTCTCCACCTGTTTACCTGTTGTTGTCTGCTCTCCACCTGTTTACCTGTTGTTGTCTGCTCTCCTCCTGTTTACCTGTTGCTGTCTGCTCTCCTCCTATTTACCTGTTGTTGTCTGCTCTCCTCCTGTTTACCTGTTGTTGTCTGCTCTCCTCCTGTTGACCTGTTGTTGTCTGCTCTCCTCCTGTTGACCTGTTGTCTGCTCTCCACCTGTTTACCTGTTGTTGTCTGCTCTCCACCTGTTTACCTCTTGTTGTCTGCTCTCCTCCAGTTTACCTGTTGTTGTCTGCTCTCCTCCTGTTTACCTGTTGTTGTCTGCTCTCCTCCTGTTTACCTGTTGTTGTCGGCTCTCCTCCTGTTTACCTGTTGTTGTCTGCTCTCCACCTGTTTACCTGTTGTTGTCTGCTCTCCTCCTGTTTACCTGATGATTTTGGAGCTGAGGGAAAAGGTCTCGGCTTCCGGGGGTGTAGCCGCGGTGTTATAGTGGCATGCCAGTGCATCCGGCTTAAAACCTGTTGAGGACAGAGGGCGCTGTTTTCACTTTGGGGGAAAATCGTGCCCAATTTAAACGGCCTCGTACTCAATTCTTGCTCGTACAATATGCATATTATTATTACTATTGGATAGAAAACACTCTCTAGTTTCTAAAACCGTTTGAATTATATCTGTGAGTAAAACAGAACTCCTTTTGCAGCAAACTTCCTGATAGGAAGTGGAAAATCTGAAATCGATGCACTCTTCTAGGGGCTGCCTATTAAAGTCCTTGATATTTATTAGTTTAGATGCACTTCATACGTCTTCCACTAGATGTCGACAAGCAGTGAGAGAAGAAATTGATTGTGTAACTTGATCTGGACTCGAATCATAGCTCTTGGCATGACGTGTCACCAGTTTCCTGTTTTCTGGAGAGCGCGAGGCGGGACCTGGATTTGCCTTCTGATAAGCTGACGTTATGGAAGACTAATATCTCCGGCCCCAGTGCGGGGAGGTGGAATAACCCGCACCGGGCTATGAACACGTACAGGAGACACCGTGTGCTCTACTGCGTAACACGGTGTCCACCCGTACTCCCGCTCTCCACGGTTAGCCTGGGAAGTGGGCGCAGGTCTCCTACCTGCCCTCGGCCCACTACCTCTTAGCCCCCCCCCAATAAATTTTTGGGTAGTACTCACGGGCTTTTCGGGCTTCTGTGCTAGACGCGTCCCCTCATAACGCCGGTTCCTCTCTCCGGTTTCCTCCGCTCTCCGAGCTGCCTCCAGCTGTTCCCATGGGCGGCGATTAACTTCAACTTTAGCCCATGGTCCTTTTCCTTCCATGATCTCCTCCCAGGACCAGAAATCCTGCTTTGTGCGCTGTCCGTTAACCCGCTACTTGATCCGGGTTTGGTGGGTGATTCTGTAACGGGCTTCCTCCTCCTCTTCATACGAAGAGGAGGAGTAGTGATTCGACCAAACTGCAGCGGGTTGTGAATACATAATGATTTAATAAACAAAACTGAAGAACACGACGAACACTTGAATAATTACAAAACAAATAAACGAATGTAGACAGACCTGGACACGAACTTACATACAACGTGAAGAACGCATGAACCAGGGAAACAGACTACATAAAACGAACGAACTAACAAAAACCAGAACAGTCCCGTGTGGCGTAACATACAGACACTGACACAGGAGACAATCACCCACAAACAAACAGTGAGAACAACCTACCTTAATATGACTCTCAATCAGAGGAAACGTCAAACACCTGCCTCTAATTGAGAGCCATACCAGGCAACCCAAAACCAACATAGAAACAGAAAACATAGACTGCCCACCAAAAACTCACGCCCTGACCATCAAACACATACAAAACAACAGAAAAAACAGGTCAGGAACGTGACAGATGGAAGATCAGCAAAAGTAGGACCCATTCTATGATGTTATTTCATATATCTGTCGTACATGTGAACTAGTCGTTTGCGCCCAGCTTTTGGGTACTCTCTCGCTGGATGTCGTAATGAAGTTATTTTTAGAATTCTAACACGGCGATTACATTAAGAACTAGTGTATCTATCATTTCCTCTACAACATGTATTTTTTAGTTATGTTTATGAATAGTAATTTGGTCAGAATATGTGTGTCAGAAAAAGTGTCAGAAAAATATCCGGACGTTGTGGGAAAAAGATACGTTAGCACAACGTTAGCACAATGTATAACCACTGATTTCAGCTCTAAATATGCACATTTTCGAACAAAACATAAGTGTATGTATAACCTGATGTTATAGGACTGTCATCTGATGAAGCTTATCAAGGTTAGTCAAAATTATATATCTTGCTGGTTTATTCGCTATCGCTAACGTGCCTATTGCTATCGCTAACGTGCCTTGATGAATGAATGCGGTAGTGTGGTAGGCTATTGTAGTAAGCTAATATAATGCTATATTGTGTTTTCACTGTAAAACACTTAAAAAATCGGAAATATTGTCTGGATTCACAAGATGTTTGTCTTTAATTTGCTGTACACCATCGATTTTTCAGAAATGTTTTATGATGAGTATTTAGGTATTTGACGTTGGTGTCTGTAATTATTCTGTCTGCTTTCGGTGCAATTTCTGATTGTAGCTGCAATGTAAACTATGATTTATACCTGAAATATGCACATTTTTCAAACAAAACAGATTTATTGAATAACATGTTATAAGCCTGTCATCTGATGAAGTTGTTTGTTGGTTAGTTTGGTTGGTTCTTGGTTAGTTAGGTTGGCTTTGTGCATGCTACCTGTGCTGTGAAAAATGTCTGTCCTTTTTTGTATTTGGTGGTGAGCTAACATAAATATATGTGGTGTTTTCGCTGTAAAACATTTGAAAAATCGGACATGTTGACTGGATTCACGAGATGTGTATCTTTCATTTGCTGTATTGGACTTGTTAATGTGTGAAAGTTAAATATTTCTAAAAAAATATCTTTTGAATTTCGCACTCTGCCTTTTCAGTGGAATGTGGGAGGAGTTCCGCTAGCGGCACCCCGGTGCCAGACAGGTTAACTTGGTGTTGTGGAACCGTAGTGGCCTTACTGAACCCCTCCCTTACTGGACCCCTCCCTTACTGGACCCCTCCCTTACTGAACCCCTCCCTTACTGGACCCCTCCCTTACTGGACCCCTCCCTTACTGGACCCCTCCCTTACTGGACCCCTCCCTTACTGAACCCCTCCCTTACTGGACCCCTCCCTTACTGGACCCCTCGCTTACTGGACCCCTCGCTTACTGAACCCCTCCCTTACTGGACCCCTCCCTTACTGGACCCCTCCCTTACTGGACCCCTCCCTTACTGAACCCCTCCCTTACTGGACCCCTCCCTTACTGGACCCCTCCCTTATTGGACCCCTCCCTTATTGGACCCCTCCCTTATTGGACCCCTCCCTTATTGGACCCCTCCCTTACTGGACCCCTCCCTTATTGGACCCCTCCCTTACTGGACCCCTCCCTTACTGAACCCCTCCCTTACTGAACCCCTCCTGGAGGTCCTGGTTCTCTGCGGGAATGGCGGAGAGATTTGGGGCAATTTCCAAGCCTCCAGGAAGACGTCCCGGAGCAGGCAGGAAGACGTCCCGGGGCAGGCAGGAAGACGTCCCGGAGCAGGCAGGAAGACGTCCCAGAGCAGGCAGGAAGACGTCCCGGAGCAGGCAGGAAGACGTCCCGGGGCAGGCAGGAAGACGCCCCGGAGCATGCAGGAAGACGCCCCGGAGCAGGCAGGAAGACGTCCCGGAGCAGGCAGGAAGACGTCCCGGAGCAGGCAGGAAGACATCCCGGAGCAGGCTGAGCTGATTTCAGGCAATGAGCGTTGCAGCACGGGCTCCAGCTCACGATGGCACCAGTGGACCAGTCAATCGAGTGATTGAGTCCCTGGATCCAAGAGGATCCCAATACCACAGGAACCCGCGGTGACTCAATTAGCAGGAATTGGATCGTCTCGCTGTGGTTCCCCGACAATCGTAGGTTGATGGGAGTGATATGGTGGGTGACCCGGCCTATAGAGCGCCCGTACAGCACTCTAACATTCATGGGAATGGAGAGGGGTTGAGTAGAGATGCCCAGTTCGGACTCCAGAGTAACGTCCATTAAACTCATATTGGCACCGAGTCGATGAGTATCTGGAGAGACTTGGACTGGTCACCCCATAGCAGGGTGGCATGTAGAGGGGGGCGAGTAAGGGAGAAGCAAAAGTGTCCTTAAGACCCACCAGAGTACTCATTCCTACCAATGAGCTAGGTCTCTTGAAGGGACAGGTAGACACATAATGACCGGCAGTACCGCAATACAGACAACTTTGGGTGTTAAGTCTGCGTACACGTTCGGCTGGAAACAGCCTAGTCCTGCCGAACTGCATCGGCTTGGGAAGAGGTAAATCGGCAGACTTTGGAGGCTCTTGGAGGAACTCTGGTAAGCTCTGATCCTCTCAGGGGCGTAGACTCCGTGGACTTCCGGAGTTCATCAGACGCAAGGTAGGATCCTTAGGTGAGCGATTGGGACCGCAATCAGACTTCTCCTCCCTCCTACGTTCCCGTAGCCGTCCATCGATCCAGATAGTCAAAGCGATGAGTGAGTCGAGATCTGTCGGTAGTTCCCGGGCTGCAAGCTCGTCCTTTACTTTCTCCGATAATCCGTGCAGGAACGTGTCGAACAGCGCTTCCAGGCATCCTCCTCTGCTACAGTGTGGAAATCCACCGCTTAGTCTGCCACACTGAGGTAGTCCTGCCGAAGCCGGAGTAACTTCCGGTCAGCCTCTCTCCTGGACACCGAAGCCTCAAACTTTTCTCCCCTCTTCCATGAATACCTCCAGACTGAGGCAGACGGTATATTGTTGCTCCCACACCGCCATGGCCCAGGCGAGTGGCCTCCCAGACATCAACATAATAATGTACGCTATCCTCGAGCGGTCCGAGGGGAACGAAGAAGGCTGTAGCTCGAAAACGAGGGAGCACTGGGAGAGAAAGGCCCGGCAGGTTCTGGAATCTCCATCGCAGCGCTCCGGGGGAGGTAAGCAGGGTTTCCGGGAAACTGGGGTGACGGCACTGCTACCAGCCGGTTTACTGAGGAGCTGGGAGGTTAATGTCGTGGTAGGCTACCTACGGAAATGCTCCCGCAATGCATCCAATGCTAGGTCGTGACGTTCAGCCACGTCCTGGAACCCTTCCATCAGACCGGGAAGCAACTCCTCGCGCCTACCAATGGTGGCTCCTTCGGAGGACATGGCATTGCGGAGTTGGTCCAAGTCTGCTTGGTCAGTCATGGCAGTTCGTACTATCAGGTTTTAAGACCCAAATGCAGAATGTGTTGAAGTAACAATGTTTATTACAGCAACAGGGGCAGGCAAACGACAGGTCAAGGCAGGCAGGGGTCGATAATCCAAAGTAGTGGCAAGGTACAGGACAGCAGGCAGGCTCAGGGTCGGGCAGAGTGGTCAGGCAGGCTGGCTCAGAGTCCGAACAGGCAAGGGTCAAAACCAGGAGGACGAGAAAAGGGAAAAGCAGGAGCTGAGACAAAATGCTGGTTGACTTGACAAACAAGACGAACTGGCAAGAGACAAACAGAGAACACAGGTCTAAGTACCCAGGAGATAATAGGGAAGATGGGTGACACCTGGAGTGGGGTGGAGAAAAGCACAAGGACAGGTGAAACAGATCAGGGTGTGATAATGTCAGAGTGTTGGAGTGTTCCCCTGGCTATCTGTAAATGATGTCTGAGTGTTGGAGTGTTCCCCTGGCTATCTGTAAATTATGTCTGAGTGTTGAGTTTTCCCCTGGCTATCTGTAAATGATGTCAGAGTGTTGGAGTGTTCCCCTGGCTATCTGTAAATGATGTCAGAGTGTTGGAGTGTTCCCCTGGCTATCTGTTAATGATGTCTGAGTGTTGGAGTGTTCCCCTGGCTATCTTTAATGATGTCTGAGTGTTGGAGTGTTCCCCTGGCTATCTTTAATGATGTCTGAGTGTTGGAGTGTTCCCCTGGCTATCTTTAATGATGTCTGAGTGTTGGAGTGTTCCCCTGGCTATCTTTAATGATGTCTGAGTGTTGGAGTGTTCCCCTGGCTAAAAAACAAGACAATGTTGCCGTCTAGTTTACTTTATGTGAGGAATTTGAAATGATTTATACTTTTATTAATACTTAAGTATATTTTAGCAATTACATTTACTTTTGATACTTAACTATATTTAAAACCAAATGCTTGTGTACTTTTACTCAAGTAGTAATTTATTGGGTGACTTTCACTTTTACTTGAGTCATTTTCTTTTAATGTATCTTTACTTTTACTCAAGTATGACAATAGGGTACTTTTTCCACCACTGGTGGCTCACGAGGATCCCCTTTTTAATTAATCTGGCTTTATTAAAAATATTAAGGAAGTTTGTGTGTGAGGCTGCCGGTTGGCCGAGCTAACTGGTTGTTTATGATAATCGCCCCTATTTCCTGTAGTTAGGAAGGTTGTTTGACATTAGACCCTATTCTCAGCCTGCGCCTTGCTTTGTCTATGGGGGTTCTGGTCTAATGTAGTGCACTATATAGGGAATAGGGCTCTGGTCTAATGTAGTGCACTATATAGGGAATAGGGCTCTGGTCTAATGTAGTGCACTATATAGGGAATAGGGCTCTGGTCTACAGTAGTGCACTATATAGGGAGTAGGGTGGCCTTTGGGATGGTGATTCTCTACACAACTTCAGGGGTATATGGTTCCATTACATTGTGTTTCTTGTTCCCTTTTTAGCAGTGGAGGATGAAACAGCACATTCCACAGCAGTAACATCACTTTTTCCCCCAACACAACACAGTCACACACACTAATTAATCTCAGACAAAGTCTTTTTTTAATATTGTACCTCTATACAGACTATTCCGCAGCCAAATCAGTCTGGACGGGTTGAGATAGAGCATATAATTCACCATATCCGAGTCTGGAATAGGGATTAACACCAGATCATTCACCATATCCCAGTCTGGAATAGGGATTAACACCAGATCATTCACCATATCCCAGTCTGGAATAGGGATTAACACCAGATCGTTCACCATATCCCAGTCTGGAATAGGGATTAACACCAGATCATTCACCATATCCCAGTCTGGAATAGGGATTAACACCAGATCGTTCACCATATCCCAGTCTGGAATAGGGATTAACACCAGATCATTCACCATATCCCAGTCTGAAATAGGGATTAACACCAGATCATTCACCATATCCCAGTCTGGAATACAGATTAACACCAGATCGTTCACCATATCCCAGTCTGGAATAGGGATTAACACCAGATCATTCACCATATCCCAGTCTGGAATAGGGATTAACACCAGATCATTCACCATATCCCAGTCTGGAATAGGGATTAACACCAGATCATTCACCATATCCCAGTCTGGAATAGGGATTAACACCAGATCATTCACCATATCCCAGTCTGGAATAGGGATTAACACCAGATCGTTCACCATATCCCAGTCTGGAATAGGGATTAACACCAGATCATTCACCATATCCCAGTCTGGAATAGGGATTAACACCAGATCATTCACCATATCCCAGTCTGGAATAGGTATTAACACCAGATCATTCACCATATCCCAGTCTGGAATAGGGATTAACACCAGATCATTCACAATATCCCAGTCTGGAATAGGGATTAACACCAGATCATTCACCATATCCCAGTCTGGAATAGGGATTAACACCAGATCATTCACCATATCCCAGTCTGGAATAGGGATTAACACCAGATAACTCACCATATCCCAGTCTGGAATAGGGATTAACACCAGATCATTCACCATATCCCAGTCTGGAATAGGGATTAACACCAGATCATTTACCATATCCCAGTCTGGAATAGGGATTAACACCAGATCATTCACCATATCCCAGTCTGGAATATGGATTAACACCAGATCATTCACCATATCCCAGTCTGGAATAGGGATTAACACCAGATCATTCACCATATCCCAGTCTGGAATAGGGATTAACACCAGATCATTCACCATATCCCAGTCTGGAATAGGGATTAACACCAGATCATTTACCATATCCCAGTCTGGAATAGGGATTAACACCAGATCATTCACCATATCCCAGTCTGGAATATGGATTAACACCAGATCATTCACCATATCCCAGTCTGGAATAGGGATTAACACCAGATCATTCACCATATCCCAGTCTGAAATAGGGATTAACACCAGATCATTCACCATATCCCAGTCTGAAATAGGGATTAACACCAGATCATTCACCATATCCCAGTCTGGAATAGGGATTAACACCAGATCATTCACCATATCCCAGTCTGGAATAGGGATTAACACCAGATCATTCACCATATCCCAGTCTGGAATAGGGATTAACACCAGATCATTCACCATATCCCAGTCTGGAATAGGGATTAACACCAGATCATTCACCATATCCCAGTCTGGAATAGGGATTAACACCAGATCATTCACCATATCCCAGTCTGGAATAGGGATTAACACCAGATCATTCACCATATCCCAGTCTGGAATAGGGATTAACACCAGATCATTCACTATATCCCAGTCTGGAATAGGGATTAACACCAGATCATTCACCATATCCCAGTCTGGAATAGGGATTAAGACCAGATCATTCACCATATCCCAGTCTGGAATAGGGATTAACACCAGCTAATTCACCATATCCCAGTCTGGAATACAGATTAACACCAGATCGTTCACCATATCCCAGTCTGGAATAGGGATTAACACCAGATCATTCAGCATATCCCAGTCTGAAATAGGGATTAACACCAGATCATTCACCATATCCCAGTCTGGAATAGGGATTAATACCAGATCATTCACCATATCCCAGTCTGGAAAAGGGATTAACACCAGATCATTCACCATATCCCAGTCTGGAATAGGGATTAACACCAGATCATTCACCATATCCCAGTCTGGAATAGGGATTAACACCAGATCATTCACCATATCCCGGTCTGGAATAGGGATTAACACCAGATCATTCACCATATCCCAGTCTGGAATAGGGATTAACACCAGATCATTCACCATATCCCGGTCTGGAATAGGGATTAACACCAGATCATTCACCATATCCCAGTCTGGAATAAGGATTAACACCAGATCATTCACCATATCCCAGTCTGGAATAGGGATTAACACCAGATCATTCACCATATCCCAGTCTGGAATACAGATTAACACCAGATCATTCACCATATCCCAGTCTGGAATAGGGATTAACACCAGATCATTCACCATATCCCAGTCTGGAATAGGGATTAATACCAGATCATTCACCATATCCCAGTCTGGAATAGGGATTAACACCAGATCATTCACCATATCCCAGTCTGGAATAGGGATTAACACCAGATCATTCACCATATCCCAGTCTGGAATAGGGATTAACACCAGATCATTCACCATATCCCAGTATGGAATAGGGATTAATACCAGATCATTCACCATATCCCAGTCTGGAATAGGGATTAATACCAGATCATTCACCATATCCCAGTCTGGAATAGGGATTAATACCAGATCATTCACCATATCCCAGTCTGAAATAGGGATTAACACCAGATCATTCACCATATCCCAGTCTGGAATAGGGATTAATACCAGATCGTTCACCATATCCCAGTCTGGAATAGGGATTAATACCAGATCATTCACCATATCCCAGTCTGAAATAGGGATTAACACCAGATCGTTCACCATATCCCAGTCTGGCTCTGGATAAGAGCGTCTGCTAAATGACTTAAATGTACATGTAAATGGAATAAGGACCAGTACTCTTCACAATTCCCCCAAAAATTCATTGACAAGACCTGGTAAATTACAACATTTTCCGCCAATGTGACCTTAATGCATTTCCGCAATATACACAACACAATATACACAACATAATATACACAACACAATATACACAACACAATATACACAACATACACAACACAATATACACAACACAATATACACAACATACACAACACAATATACACAACACAATATACACAACACAATATACACAACACAATATACACAACACAATATACACAACACAATATACACAACACAATATACACAACACAATATACACAACACAATATACACAACATACACAACACAATATACACAACACAATATACACAACACAATATACACAACATACACAACATGATATACACAACACAATATACACAACACAATATACACAACACAATATACACAACATACACAACACAATATACACAACACAATATACACAACACAATATACACAACACAATATACACAACACAATATACACAACACAATATACACAACACAATATACACAACACAATATACACAACACAATATACACAACATACACAACACAATATACACAACACAATATACACAACACAATATACACAACACAATATACACAACACAATATACACAACACAATATACACAACACAATATACACAACACAATATACACAACACAATATACACAACACGATATACACAATATACACAACACAATATACACAACACAATATACACAACACAATATACACAACACAATATACACAACATACACAACACAATATACACAACACAATATACACAACACAATATACACAACACAATATACACAACACAATATACACAACACAATATACACAACACAATATACACAACACAATATACACAACATACACAACACAATATACACAACACAATATACACAACACAATATACACAACACAATATACACAACACAATATACACAACACAATATACACAACACAATATACACAACATACACAACACAATATACACAACACAATATACACAACACAATATACACAACACAATATACACAACACAATATACACAACACAATATACACAACACAATATACACAACACACACAACACAATATACACAACACAATATACACAACACAATATACACAACACAATATACACAACACAATATACACAACACAATATACACAACACAATATACACAACACAATATACACAACACAATATACACAACACAATATACACAACACAATATACACAACACAATATACACAACACAATATACACAACACAATATACACAACACAATATACACAACACGATATACACAATATACACAACACAATATACACAACACAATATACACAACACAATATACACAACACAATATACACAACACAATATACACAACATACACAACACAATATACACAACACAATATACACAACACAACATACACAACACAATATACACAACACAATATACACAACACAATATACACAACACAATATACACAACACAATATACACAACACAATATACACAACATACACAACACAATATACACAACACAACATACACAACACAATATACACAACACAATATACACAACACAATATACACAACACAATATACACAACACAATATACACAACACAATATACACAACACAATATACACAACACAATATACACAACACAATATACACAACACAATATACACAACACAATATACACAACACAATATACACAACACAATATACACAACACAACATACACAACACAATATACACAACACAATATACACAACACAATATACACAACACAATATACACAACACAATATACACAACACGATATACACAATATACACAACACAATATACACAACACAATATACACAACACAATATACACAACACAATATACACAACATACACAACACAACATACACAACACAACATACACAACACAATATACACAACACAATATACACAACACAATATACACAACACAATATACACAACACAATATACACAACACAATATACACAACACAATATACACAACATACACAACACAATATACACAACACAACATACACAACACAATATACACAACACAATATACACAACACAATATACACAACACAATATACACAACACAATATACACAACACAACATACACAACACAATATACACAACACAATATACACAACACAATATACACAACACAATATACACAACACAATATACACAACACAATATACACAACACAATATACACAACACAATATACACAACACAATATACACAACACAATATACACAACACAATATACACAACACAATATACACAACACAATATACACAACACAATATACACAACACAATATACACAACACGATATACACAACACGATATACACAACACAATATACACAACACAATATACACAACACAATATACACAACACGATATACACAATATACACAACACAATATACACAACACAATATACACAACACGATATACACAATATACACAACACAATATACACAACACAATATACACAACACAATATACACAATATACACAACACAATATACACAACACAATATACACAACACAATATACACAATATACACAACACAATATACACAACACAATATACACAACACAACATACACAACACAATATACACAACACAATATACACAACACGATATACACAATATACACAACACAATATACACAACACAATATACACAACACGATATACACAATATACACAACACAATATACACAACACGATATACACAATATACACAACACAATATACACAACACAATATACACAACACAATATACACAACACAAAATACACAACACAATATACACAACATACACAACACAATATACACAACACAATATACACAACACAATATACACAACACAATATACACAACACAATATACACAACATACACAACACAATATACACAACACAATATACACAACACAATATACACAACACAATATACACAACACAATATACACAACACAATATACACAACACAAAATACACAACACAATATACACAACATACACAACACAATATACACAACACAATATACACAACACAATATACACAACACAATATACACAACACAATATACACAACATACACAACACAATATACACAACACAACATACACAACACAATATACACAACACAATATACACAACACAATATACACAACACAATATACACAACACAATATACACAACACAATATACACAACACAATATACACAACACAATATACACAACACAATATACACAACACAATATACACAACACAATATACACAACACAATATACACAACACAATATACACAACACAATATACACAACACAATATACACAACACAATATACACAACAAAATATACACAACACAATATACACAACACAATATACACAACACGATATACACAATACAATATACACAACACGATATACACAATATACACAACACAATATACACAACACAATATACACAACACAATATACACAACACAATATACACAACACAATATACACAACACAATATACACAACACAATATACACAACACAATATACACAACACAATATACACAACACAATATACACAACACAATATACACAACACGATATACACAATATACACAACACAATATACACAACACAATATACACAACACAATATACACAACACAATATACACAACACAATATACACAACACAATATACACAACACAATATACACAACACAATATACACAACACAATATACACAACACGATATACACAACACGATATACACAACACAATATACACAACACAATATACACAACACAATATACACAACACAATATACACAACACAATATACACAACACAATATACACAACACAATATACACAACATACACAACACAATATACACAACATACACAACACAATATACACAACACAATATACACAACACAATATACACAACACAATATACACAACACAATATACACAACACAATATACACAACACAATATACACAACACAATATACACAACACAATATACACAACACAATATACACAACATACACAACACAATATACACAACATACACAACACAATATACACAACACAATATACACAACACAATATACACAACACAATATACACAACACAATATACACAACACAATATACACAACACAATATACACAACACAATATACACAACACAATATACACAACACAATATACACAACACAATATACACAACACAATATACACAACACAATATACACAACATACACAACACAATATACACAACATACACAACACAATATACACAACACAATATACACAACACAATATACACAACACAATATACACAACACAATATACACAACACAATATACACAACACAATATACACAACACAATATACACAACACAATATACACAACATGCGCAGCAGCAGATTGTCAAAAAATATAAAAGCACCTGATCTATTGTCGCATGTAACCTTTAGCATATTTACTTCACATAAAGTTGCCATCAATATAAAGCACACGCATAATCGACACTGCCGGTGTAACGTCTGCTTCCGGCTCACACTCTCAAACACATAGATCCCCTGAACGCAGCTCACTCTTCAGATCCCAATCACCTGAATTCACCTGAATTCACACACCTGTTCACGCACCTGTATGTCAGTACCACACACTATTTAGTTCAGTTCTTTGCACCCCGTCATTGTGAGGTACTGTTTGTTTTGTGACACACTTCTAGTCGGAGTGCTGCTGGTATCCCATAATTTAATCCTACGGTGCATGATAGATTTTGCCTGCCTCACTAACGATGCTTTTTGCCTTTTCCCTGCCTGTATTTAAGCCTATCGGATGTCCTGTTATCAACCTATTGCTTCCCGGATGATGTTAACTTTTTCCCTGCCTGTACTGTTGCCCTTTTGGACCCCCTGTGTAGGACCTTCTGTCTGCCCCTGGACCCAGCTACCTGCCTCCTCCTGTGTATGACCTTCTGCCTGCCCCTGCCTCCTCATGCTGTCCTTTACAATAAACACCTGCTGCGCCCTGCGCTTGAAACCAGCACTCTGTCACCCATTCATTACAGCCGGACTCTGTCCCGGTCTTATCCAGGTGAGCTAAATCTTGAGCTCTGGTCTGACATTACAGAAAATAAATAAGCCCGAACCAGAAAAAAAAGCCAGATTTCTAGAAAACAGCTATATGGATTTAAACTGGTGTTGATATCAACGCAGCGGAGGTGGGAGGCGACGGAGGGAGGAGATGAGGAAACAGCCATTTGGAACTCGAAAAAGCGCAGAGAAACTCCCCTTATGATCGACCATCAGATTTGCCACCAATGCTCCTTACAGGACCCGTATCACTTAGTGTCCTGCCAAGCAGTAAAGAACCATGTTTGTACAGATGTGTATTAGGAGACTCAGTTTAGGAGGAACGTTTAAATATCAGTGCTTGTGTGAAAATGTATTTGTCTGATGCAGCTGTATCGACCCTCTGGGAGAATAAACTTGGTTAAACTTTCATAGTGTCCTTTTTAATCCTTGTCATATGAATCGAAATAATTGAAATTATGGATAAAACGTATCGGTGCTCATCGGCCATTGGACATAAACATTACACAAGTTGGAAATCGCAAATTCATCAATGAGTGGTTCGAAGGAATAGAGTGGCCACCTGCAAGCATTGCGAAGCAATCACTAGCCTGCTATTCAGTGGAGTGGGTGTGTGGTCCAAGTCTGGGTTTAAGGGTCTGTTTTCCAAGCATTCAACATGCTGTCAATCCAGCATGACTTCTGCCGCTCTCAAAACAACTGGAAACTCGGAACTGGGAAATCTCAGACTTCAGTGAGTTCAAGACAACTGGGAACTCAGAAAAAAACTATTCAACTCGGAATTGCAAGTCGGGAACTCAGGCCTCTTTCTAGAGCTCCAACCTGAAGATCAATGACGATATCATGATTTGACGTTGTTTTCTTTCAGAGTTCCCCGTTGTCTTGAAACACAATAAATCAAGAGAATGCCAGACTTTGATAACAAAATTTGCCCACAAAGGACTGGCTCGACACCGTCCTGTTCAAGTGAGCACAGCACAACAAGGTGAGTCCAATGTCTTGGATGCTGCTGCGTAAATGATGTAATATACCAGGGAGATATGTATACTCTCTGTAGCCAAGAAAGTAATACTAAGTGTATGTTGTGTAGTAAGCTGTTAGTAGCCCATGTGCCTCAACCTAATGTGTAACCTTTATTTAACTGGGCAAGTCAGTTAAGAACTAATTCTTATTTATAAGAATCACGACCGGCTGTGAAACAGCCTGAATTCAAACCAGGGACTGTAGTGACGCCTCTTGCAGTGAGAGATGCAGTGCCTTAGAGAGCCGTGCCACTCGGGAGCCCACAGATTGCCTCTTATCCGCTCGTCGTCCCCTTATGCCATAGTTTGTACATCTCAACTGTCATGTGTTTAAACCAGTCAGCCAAATTAGATGTTTTTTTTGAAAGGCAGTAAATGAGGCTGAATGAATCGTTTGCTGCCAGACAAGGCTCCGCTGATAGCCAGGTGTAGCAGTGGTAAAGTGTTGGGACTCTGCTGTAGGGACAGCTTTATGTTGGCCCTAACAGTTTGTGGGCACCGGTTGTTGCCATTATAGTGTAATTAATGTATTGTTTAGTGTTGTGTAGTGGCTTTGCTGGCATGCATAATTATTTTTTTTGCCTATACCAAGAATTACATGCTAAAATCACCACTGAATTAGAACTATTGATAATTTATCTAACCCAAATGTAGAATGACAGTCCTTAATACTTCACGTTGGTGCTATCACTTTAAGAGCCTCACCTTAGCACACGCTGATACTGGCAGAATGGACGTTTACTTCGAAACACAGTATATTCATCTTATATTTATAGCGTTAACTTTCTCATCACATGCTCCATTTGTGGAAATGACAGATCAGTATCTCAATGCATTTCTAGTCTAAATGAGTATAAATGTCGCAGTGTCCATACCTCCACAATCAACCTGACACCCCAAATATACCATTTTGGACCAGCCTAAATCAATTACGTTACTGGTTGATGACCCCACCTCTCTCATTCCTCTGGCGTTTCTTCGTTTTCTTCTTCAGATTGCTTTACATTTCATCCTCCCAATGGCACATGTTCAAAGTGGATTGGCCCTTGATAATGTCCCGATATCTCTCTCCTGAGCTGCCACTGTTTTTTACGGTCCATTATGTCTTTGTCCATTGTCCTACCAGTACACCAGCAGCATGAGAGCAGTTTGGACTGGGGTCTCTCTCCATGCTCACTGCACATGGACTCATGTCGCACTCCTGAGAGAAAAGGCAGTTGATAGCGTCGCCTGGTTGCTGTGAACAGGATGCTGGCTCGGACTCAGGTTTCAGGAGGTGAAGGACCATAGTGAAAGACATTGTCGCAAATACTTCAGCCGGTAAGAGGGGGTGACATTACCCTCTAGCAGACCCAATCGGGTGACGTCCTGACCGTCTAGCGGACCCAATCAGGTGACGTCCTGACCGTATAGCGGACCCAATCGGGTGACGTCCTGACCGTCTAGCAGACCCAATCTGGTGATGTCCTGACCGTCTAGCGGACCCAATCAGGTGACGTCCTGACCGTCTAGCAGACCCAATCTGGTGACGTCCTGACCGTCTAGCAGACCCAATCTGGTGACGTCCTGACCATCTAGCAGACCCAATCAGGTGACGTCCTGCAGACCCGATCAGGTGACGTCCTGACCGTCTAGCAGACCCAATCAGGTGACGTCCTGACCGTCTAGCAGACCCAATCTGGTGACGTCCTGACCGTCTAGCAGACCCAATCAGGTGACGTCCTGCCCGTCCTGCAGACCCGATCAGGTGACGTCCTGACCGTCTAGCAGACCCAATCTGGTGACGTCCTGACCGTCTAGCAGACCCAATCTGGTGACGTCCTGACCGTCTAGCAGACCCAATCAGGTGACGTCCTGCAGACCCGATCAGGTGACGTCCTGACCCTCTAGCAGACCCAATCGGGTTACGTCCTGACCGTCTAGCGCTCTCTTTCCTTCTCGTGGTCCGAATCACACATAGGACTATTGCTAAATGATCAACTTCTTCCTAATCATGAGTGTTTACGTAGCCCATTTAAATTACACCCAATGTCTCCAGTCTTTCTAGTAAGGGTGATTAGGCCTCACCAGGAAGTCCAAACAGAGTTCAGAGGTCAGTCAACTGTATTAGGTGAGGGTTCCTTTCTCTTTTCATTCCCGGTACCTCAGACATTATTTACAGATATTTCAAACATTCCAAACATTTTGTACACCAGGACTACATTAGGTTTTTCAGTAAATGCCTTATCAAGAGAATGTACATGTGTGCAAAACAAAACTGACAATAGATACTTCAGAAAATGTCATTTTTGTGCCTTTTCAGGTGCATCCTTTCTAACCTGTGAAAAAAAAAAAGACACAATAAATCAAAGTCTTAACATCAGGGGTGGGTTGTGTGTGGGTGCTAAAAAACAAACAAAACTGCCAGGCCGTAGTTATTTTGGGAGCTCCCTTAATAAGAGCCGGATTCGGATCCCTTTGAACTAACTGTTCCCCCTGCCTCAGAAGCATTTCAAAGGAAGAGATACAGAATAATTGGTAAACCTGGTCAGAAAACTTGGTAGTGGACGTTCCATAAATCCTGGGAGAAAGAAGATTAACATCTTAATCATTGCTACAAATTCTTAATATTAATCAAGTTTACTGCATCTTGGGCAGGAAGTCTTGATTAAAACCATGAGTAGACAGAATTATTCATCAGACACATCAGATGTTAGTGTCACGCCCTGACCATAGGGAGCCTTTTATTCTCTATGTTGGTTAGGTCGGGGTGTGACTAGGGTGGGTCATCTAGGTTGTTGTATGTCTATGTTGGTTAGGTCGGGGTGTGACTAGGGTGGGTCATCTAGGTTGGTTTCATTTCTATGTTGGTTAGGTCGGAGTGTGACTAGGGTGGGGTCATCTAGGTTATTGCATTTCTATGTTGGTTAGGTCGGGGTGTGACTAGGGTGGGGTCATCTAGGTTGTTTAATTTCTATGTTGGTTAGGTTGGGGTGCGACTAGGGTGGGTCATCTAGGTTGTTTAATTTCTATGTTGGTTAGGTCGGGGTGTGACTAGGGTGGGTCATCTAGGTTGTTTAATTTCTATGTTGGTTTGGTCGGGGTGTGACTAGGGTGGGTCATCTAGGTTGGTTTCATTTCTATGTTGGCCTGGTATGGTTCCCAATCAGAGGCAGCTGTTTATCGTTGTCTCTGATTGGGGATCATATTTAGGCAGCCATTTCCCCACTGTGTTTTGTGGGATCTTGTTTTGAGTTAGTGCATGTAGCACCTCTGAAGTCACGGTTCGTTGTTTGTTTCTCTTTTGTTTGTAAGTTTTGCTTTATTAAATATGTGGAACTTTAATCACGCTTCTCCTTGGTCCGTCTCTCCACACAATCGTGACAGTTACAGTCCATTTTCTGCTTAACGGGACATTATCTAAAGTCAACAACCCCAGAGCCCCTTTCTTGGAATCCTATTTTTTTTTACCTGTTGCATTGACACAGTTCTGTACTAACTGTCCCTGGGAAATAAACTAGTCAAAATATGAAACCTGTTTAACAATGTCTATTGCACTCCACACTGCCCTTTCCCACCTGGATAAAAGGAACACCTATGTGAGAATGATATTCATTGACTACAGTTCAGCGTTCAACACCATAGTGCCCTCAAAGCTCATCACTAAGCTAAGGACCCTGGGACTAAACACCTCCCTCTGCAACTGGATCCTGGACTTCCTGATGGGCCGCCCCCAGCTGGTAAGGGTAGATAACAACATCCGCCACGCTGATCCTCAACACGGCGGCCCCTCAGAGGTGTGTGCTCAGTCCCCTCATGTACTCCCTGTTCATTCATGACCGCATGGCCAGGCACGACTCCAACACCATCATTTAAGTTTACCGATGACACAACAGTGGTAGGCCTGATCACCGACAACGATGAGACAGCCTATAGGGAGGAGGTCAGAGACCTGACCATGTGGTGCCAGGACAACAACCTCTCCCTCAACATGACCAAGACAAAGGAGATGATTGTGGAGTACAGGAAAAGGAGGACCGAGCACGCCCCCATTCTCATCGACGGGGCTGTAGTGCAGCAGGTTGAGAGCTTCAAGTTTCTTGGTGTCCACAAGACAGTCGTGAAGAGGGCACGACAAAACCTATTCCCCCTCAGGAGACTGAAAAGATTTTGGCATGTGTCCTCAGATCCTCAAAAGGTTCTACAGCTGCACCATCGAGAGCATCCGGACTCGTTGCATCCCTGCCTGGTATGGCAACTGCACGGCCTCTGACTGCAAGGCACTACAGAGGGAAGTGCATAGGACCTCTATACCATGCGGTGTCAGAGGAAGGACCTAAAAATTGTCAAAGACTCTAACCACCCTAGTCATAGACTGTTCTTTCTGCTACCGCACGGCAAGCAATATCGGAATGCGAAGTCTGTCCAAGAGGCTTCAAAACAGCTTCTACCCCCAAGCCATAAGACTCCTGAACATCTAATCAAATGGCTACCCAGACTATTTGCATTGCCCCCCCTCCCCTCTTTTACGCTACAGCTACTCTCTGTTATTATCTATGCATAGTCACTTTAATAACTCTACCTACAATTACCTCAACTAACCGGTGCCCCCGCACATTGGCTCTGTACTGGTACACCCTGTATATAGACTACTGCAATGCTCTACTTTCCGGCTACCCGGATAAAGCACTGAATAAACTTCAGTTAGTGCTAAATACGGCTGCTAGAATCCTAACTAGTACCAAAAAATGTGATCATATTACTCCAGTACTAGCCTCCCTACACTTCCTGTTAAGGCAAGGGCTGATTTCAAGGTTTTACTGCTAACCTACAAAGCATTACATGGGCTTGCTCCTACCTATCTTTCCGATTTGGTCCTGCCGTACATACCTACACGTACGCTACGGTCACAAAACCCAGGCCTCCTAACTGTCCCTAGAATTTCTAAGCAAACAGCTGGAGGCAGGGCTTTCTCCTATAGAGCTCCATTTTTATGGAATGGTCTGCCTATCCATGGGAGAGACGCAGACTCGGTCTCAAGACTCATCTCTTCAGTAGGTCCTATGATTGAGTGTAGTCTGGCCCAGGTGTGTGAAGGTGAACGGAAAGGCTCTGGAGCAACGAACCGCCCTTGCTGTCTCTGCCTGTTTGGCCCTTTTCCTCAAAGAAGTTCATGAATTTATTACTGCTGAAGTGAAAGCCATCCTCTCTTGGGGAATGTTGCTTTTTAGTTAGCTTTGCAACAGTATCAAAAATACATTTCGGATTGTTCCTATTTTCCTCAAATAAGTTGGAAAAATAGGATGATCGAGCAGCAGTGAGGGCTCTTCGATACTGCACGGTACTGTCTTTCCAAGCTAGTCGGAAGACTTCCAGTTTGGTGTGGCGCCATTTCCGTTCCAATTTTCTGGAAGCTTGCTTCAAAGCTATTTTCTGGGAGCTAGTTTCCTATGACAAATGTTTTTCGTTTTTAGGGGTGCAACTGCATCTAGGGTATTGCGCAAGGTTAAATTGAGTTCCTCAGTTAGGTGGTTAACTGATTTTTGTCCTCTGACGTCCTTGGGTAGGCAGAGGGAGTCTGAAAGGGCATCAAGGAATCTTTGGGTTGTCTTAGAATTTATAGCACAACTTTTGATGCTCCTTGGTTGGGGTCTGAGCAGATTATTTGTTATTTGTTGCGATTGCAAACGTAATAAAACGGTGGTCCAATAGTCCAGGATTATGAGGAAAAACATTAAGATCCACAACATTTATTCCACGGGATCCAGAGTATGACTGTGACAGTGAGTAGGTCCAGAGACATGTTGGACAAAACCCACTGAGTCGATGATGGCTCCGAAAGCCTTTTGGAGTGGGTCTGTGGACTTCTCCATGTGAATATTAAAGTCACCAAAAAATGTAATATTATATGCTATGACTACAAGGTCCGATAGGAATTCAGGGAACTCAGTGAGGAACGCTGTATATGGCCCAGGAGGCCTGTAAACAGTAGCTATAAAAAGTGATTGAGTAGGCTGCATAGATTTCATGACTAGAAGCACAAAAGACAAATTGAAATTTGCTATCGTAGATGTTAGCAACACCTCCGCCTTTGCGGGATGCACGGGGGATATGGTCACTAGTGTAACCAGGAGGTGAGGACTAATTTACCACAGTAAATTCACCAGGCTTAAGCCATGTTTCAGTCAGGAAAATCACATCAAAATTATGATCAGTGATAAGTTCATTGACTATAACTGCCTTTGAAGTGAGGTATCTAACATTAAGTAGCCTTATTTTGAGATGTGAGGTATCACGATCTCTTTCAATAATGGCAGGAATGGAGGAGGTCTTTATTCTAGTGAGATTGCTAAGGCGAACACCTCCACGTTTAGTTTTTCCCAACCTAGGTCGAGGTACAGACACGGTCTCAATGGGGATAGCTGAGCTGACTACACTGACTGTGCTAGTGGCAGACTCCACTAAGCTGGCAGGCTGGCTAACAGCCTGCTGCCTGGCCTGCACCGTATTTCATTGTGAAGCTAGAGGAGTTAGAGCCCTGTCTATGTTGGTAGATAAGATGAGAGCACCCCTCCAGCTAGGATGGAGTCCGTCACTCCTCAGCAGGCCAGGCTTGGTCCTGTTTGTGGGTGAGTCCCAGAAAGAGGACCAATTATCTACAAACGATCTACAAAAAACAGTTTTCAACCAGCGATGTAGTTGTGAGACTCTGCTGTAGAGCTCATCACTCCCCCTAACTGGGAGGGGGGCCAGAGACAATTACTTGATGCCGACATATTTTTAGCTGTCACGATCGTGTGGCAGATTGACGGACCAAAACGCAGCATTTGGAAAATAAGCCATCTTCTTTTATTTTAAAGACGACGAAAAATAAACACGAAACACTTAATACAAACTAACAAAACAACAAACGATCGTGAAGCTAATAAACGTCGTGCACATACACAGGCTACAAACGTTCTGACATAGGCTTTCATTTGTTGTGAGTAGTTGTCTATGGCTACCCTAAATAAGGCTCCCAATCAGAGACAACCGAAATCAGCTGTCTCTAATTGGGAACTCATTCAGGTAACCATAGACTCTCCTAGACAACTAAACATACATAGACAACGCTAGACACATGTACTCAACACAAACCCATATACTACACCAAACCCCTTTACCATAGAATCACCCAAAACCAACAAAACACAAACATTCCCCATGTCACACCCTGACCTAACTAAAATAATAAAGAAAACAAAGAATACTAAGGCCAGAGCGTGACATAACCCCCCCCCCCTTAAGGTGAGAACTCCGGGCGCACCATTACCCAGTCTAGGGGAGGGTCTGGGTGGGCTTCCATCCACGGTGGCGGCTCCGGCTCTGGTTGTGGTCCCCACGTCACCACAGTCCCTAACCACCTCCTTAGCTTCCTCCATATGACCCCCCTCCACATTAACCCCATTGCATTAAGGGGCAGTTCCGGACTAAGGGGCAGCTCCGGACTAAGGGGCAGTACCAGGGTAAGGGGCAGTACCAGGGTAAGGGGCAGTACCAGGGTCAGGGGCAGTACCAGGGTCAGGGGCAGTACCAGGATAAGGGGCAGCACCAGGATAAGGGGCAGCTCCGGACTGAGGAATGGCAGCTCCGGACTGAGGAATGGCAGCTCCGGATTGAGGAATGGCAGCTCCGGACTGAGGGACTGCAGCTCCGGACTGAGGGACTGCAGCTCCGGACTGAGGGACGGCCCATGGCTGGCTGACGGATCTGGCTGCTCATGGCTGGCTGACGGATCTGGCTGCTCATGGCTGGCTGACGGATCTGGCTGCTCATGGCTGGCTGACGGATCTGGCTGCTCATGGCTGGCTGACGGATCTGGCTGCTCATGGCTGGCTGACGGATCTGGCTGCTCATGGCTGGCTGACGGATCTGGCTGCTCATGGCTGGCTGACGGATCTGGCTGCTCATGGCTGGCTGACGGATCTGGCTGCTCATGGCTGGCTGACGGATCTGGCTGCTCATGGCTGGCTGACGGATCTGGCTGCTCATGGCTGGCTGACGGATCTGGCTGCTCATGGCTGGCTGACGGATCTGGCTGCTCATGGCTGGCTGACGGATCTGGCTGCTCATGGCTGGCTGACGGATCTGGCTGCTCATGGCTGGCTGACTGATCTGGCTGCTCATGGCTGGCTGACGGATCTGGCTGCTCATGGCTGGCTGACTGATCTGGCAGATCCTGTCTGATTGGCGGCTCTGGCAGATCCTGTCTGGTTGGCGGCTCTGGCAGATCCTGTCTGGTTGGCGGCTCTGGCAGATCCTGTCTGGTTGGCGGCTCTGGCAGATCCTGTCTGGTTGGCGGCTCTGGCAGATCCTGTCTGGTTGGCGGCTCTGGCAGATCCTGTCTGGTTGGCGGCTCTGGCAGATCCTGTCTGGCTGGCGGCTCTAGCGGCTCCTGTCTGGCGGACGGCTTTGCAGGCTCATGGCAGACGGGCGGCTTTGCAGGCTCATGGCAGACGGATGGCTCAGATGGCGCTGGGGAGACGGATGGCTCAGATGGCGCTGGGGAGACGGATGTCTCAGATGGCGCTGGGGAGACGGATGTCTCAGATGGCGCTGGGGAGACGGATGGCTCAGATGGCGCTTGGCAGACGGATGGCTCAGATGGCGCTTGGCAGACGGGCAGTTCAGGCATCGCTGTGCAGACGGCAGACTCCTGCCGGCTGAGGCGCACTGTAGGCCTGGTGCGTGGTGCCGGGACTGGTGGAACCGGGCTGGGGACACGCATCTCAGGGCTAGTGCGGGGAGCAGCAACAGGACGCACAGGACTCTGGGGACACACAGGAGGCTTGGTGCGTGGTTTAGGCACTGGTGGTAAAGGGCTGGAGACACGCACCATATAGCTAGTGCGTGGAGGAGGCACTGGTGGTACTGGGTTGGGGCGGGGAGGTGGCGCCGGAAATACCGGACCGTGCAGGCGTACTGGCTCCCTTGAGCGCCGAGCCTGCCCAACCTTACCTGGTTGTATGCTCCCCGTCGCCTGACCAGTGCGGGGAGGTGGAATAACCCGCACCGGCCTATGTAGGCGAACCGGGGACACCATGCGTAAGGCTGGTGCCATGTACGCCGGCCCGAGGAGACGCACTGGTGACCAGATGCGTTGGGCCGGCTTCATGACATACGGCTCAACGCTCAGTCTAGCCCGGCCGATACGTGGAGCTGAAATGTACCGAACCGGGCTATGCACTCGTACAGGAGACACCGTGCGCTCTACTGCGTAACACGGTGTCTGCCCGTACTCTCGCTCTCCACGGTAAGTACAGGGAGTAGGCGCAGGTTTCCTACCTGACTTCGCCACACTCCCTTTAAGGCCCCCCCCAAGAAATTTTTGGGTTGTACTCACGGGCTTCCAGCCTTGTCTCCGTGCTGCCTCCTCATATCGCCTCCTCTCGGCTTTAGCTGCCTCCAGCTCTTCACGAGGAAGGCGATATTCTCCCGGTTGTGCCCACGGCCCCTTACCATCCAGTATCTCCTCCCATGTCCACGAATCCTGTGTAGGTGGGTCCTGTTGCCGCTTTCCATGCCGCTTGGTCCTGTAATGGTGAGTAGTTCTGTCACGATCGTGTGGCGGATTGACGGACCAAAACGCAGCATTTGGAAAATAAGCCATCTTCTTTTATTTTAAAGACGACGAAAAATAAACACGAAACACTTAATACAAACTAACAAAACAACAAACGATCGTGAAGCTAATAAACGTCGTGCACATACACAGGCTACAAACGTTCTGACATAGACAACTACTCACAACAAATGAAAGCCTATGGCTACCCTAAATAAGGCTCCCAATCAGAGACAACCGAAATCAGCTGTCTCTAATTGGGAACTCATTCAGGTAACCATAGACTCTCCTAGACAACTAAACATACATAGACAACGCTAGACACATGTACTCAACACAAACCCATATACTACACCAACAACCCCTTTACCATAGAATCACCCAAAACCAACAAAACACAAACATTCCCCATGTCACACCCTGACCTAACTAAAATAATAAAGAAAACAAAGAATACTAAGGCCAGGGCGTGACATTAGCTGATTTACACGCTGAAGCTATGTTGCGCTTGGTGACCTTTGACTGTTTCATTCTAACATCGTTGGTGCCGACGTGGATAAAAATATCTCTATATTCTCTACACTCGCCAATTTTAGCCTTAGCCAGCACCATCTTCAGATTAGCCTTAACGTCGGAGAGAATGGAGAGAATTACTACATCCTTCTATCTACACTAACACTAGAATATCAGGCACCAATGTTGAAAGCCTTAAGAGAAAGGGCTCTGGTCAAAAGTAGTGCACTATATAGGGATTAGGCTACCATCTAGAAGTAACCTGTAGAGTCAGAAACAGAATGGTGTTTCCATTCCCCAGGAATGATCCTATAATGCCACCCTACTTCCTGTCTAGACGCGTGTAATTTCCTGCTTGAGAAAGTAAACTTGTTTTAATTTCAGAAAGAGAGAGAAAGAGACAGCGAGAGTGAAACAGGGAGAGAGAGAGAGACAGAAGGAGAGAGAGAGAAGTTAGGTTGATTCAAGTAGGCATGGAGAACAATGGTAGCTTTTTACTGTGGTTCAGTGTGTTAGTTGGTGAGCTGGAAGGTGTCCTGGTGAGTTGGAAGGTGTCCTGGCGAGTTGGAAGGTGTCCTGGTGAGCTGGAAGGTGTCCTGGTGAGCTGGAAGGTGTCCTGGTTAGTTGGTGAGCTGGAAGGTGTCATGGTTAGTTGGTGAGCTGGAAGGTGTCGTGGTTAGTTGGTGAGCTGGAAGGTGTCCTGGTTAGTTGGTGAGCTGGAAGGTGTCGTGGTTAGTTGGTGAGCTGGAAGGTGTCCTGGTTAGTTGGTGAGCTGGAAGGTGTCCTGGTTAGTTGGTGAGCTAGAAGGTGTCCTGGTTAGTTGGTGAGCTAGAAGGTGTCCTGGTTAGTTGGTGAGCTGGAAGGTGTCCTGGTTAGTTGGTAAGCTGGAAGGTGTCCTGGTTAGTTGGTGAGCTGGAAGGTGTCGTGGTTAGTTGGTGAGCTGGAAGGTGTCCTGGTTAGTTGGTGAGCTGGAAGGTGTCCTGGTGAGTTGGAAGGTGTCCTGGTTAGTTGGAAGGTGTCCTGGTTAGTTGGAAGGTGTCCTGGTTAGTTGGTGAGTTGTTCAGGTGGAAGGTGTCCTGGTTCGTTGTTCAGTTGGAAGGTGTTCTGGTTAGTTGGCCAGTTGTTCAGTTGGAAGGTGTCCTGGTTAGTTGGAAGGTGAGTTGGAAGGTGTCCTGGTTAGTTGGAAGGTGAGTTGGAAGGTGTCCTGGTTAGTTTGTGAGCTGGAAGGTGTCGTGGTTAGCTGGTGAGTTGGAAGGTGTCCTGGTTAGTTGGTGACTTGGAAGGTGTCCTGGTTAGCTGGTGAGTTGGAAGGTGTCCTGGTTAGTTGGTGACTTGGAAGGTGTCCTGGTTAGCTGGTGAGTTGGAAGGTGTCCTGGTTAGTTGGTGAGCTGGAAGGTGTCCTGGTTAGCTGGTGAGCTGGAAGGTGTCCTGGTTAGTTGGTGAGCTGGAAGGTGTCCTGGTTAGCTGGTGAGCTGGAAGGTGTCCTGGTTAGTTGGTGAGCTGGAAGGTGTCCTGGTTAGCTGGTGAGCTGGAAGGTGTCCTGGTGAGTTGGAAGGTGTCCTGGTTAGTTGGTGAGTTGGAAGGTGTCCTGGTTAGCTGGTGAGTTGGAAGGTGTCCTGGTTAGTTGGTGAGCTGGAAGGTGTCCTGGTTAGCTGGTTAGTTGGAAGGTGTCCTGGTTAGTTGGTGAGCTGGAAGGTGTCCTGGTTAGCTGGTGAGCTGGAAGGTGTCCTGGTTAGTTGGTGAGCTGGAAGGTGTCCTAGTTAGTTGGTGAGTTGGAAGGTGTCCTGGTTAGTTGGAAGGTGTCCTGGTTAGTTGGTGAGCTAGAAGGTGTCCTGGTTAGTTGGTGAGCTGGAAGGTGTCCTGGTTAGTTGGAAGGTGTCCTGGTTAGTTGGTGAGCTAGAAGGTGTCCTGGTTAGTTGGTGAGCTGGAAGGTGTCCTGGTTAGTTGGTGAGCTGGAAGGTGTTCTGGTTAGTTGGTGAGCTGGAAGGTGTCCTGGTTAGTTGGTGAGTTGGAAGGTGTCCTGGTTAGTTGGTGAGCTGGAAGGTGTCCTGGTTAGTTGGTGAGTTGGAAGGTGTCCTGGTTAGCTGGTGAGCTGGAAGGTGTCCTGGTTAGTTGGTGAGCTGGAAGGTGTCCTGGTTAGTTGGTGAGCTGGAAGGTGTCCTGGTTAGTTGGTGAGCTGGAAGGTGTCCTGGTGAGTTGGAAGGTGTCCTGGTTAGTTGGTGAGCTGGAAGGTGTCCTGGTTAGTTGGAAGGTGAGTTGGAAGGTGTCCTGGTTAGTTGGTTAGTTGGAAGGTGTCCTGGTTAGTTGGTGAGTTGGAAGGTGTCCTGGTTAGTTGGTGAGTTGAAAGGTGTTCTGGTTAGTTGGAAGGTGTCCTGGTTAGTTGGTCAGTTGGAAGGTGTTCTGGTTAGTTGGAAGGTGTCCTGGTTAGTTGGTCAGTTGTTCAGTTGTTCAAGTGGAAGGTGTCCTGGTTCGTTGGTCAGTTGTTCAGGTGGAAGGTGTCCTGGTTCGTTGTTCAGTTGGAAGGTGTTCTGGTTAGTTGGAAGGTGTCCTGGTTAGTTGGTCAGTTGTTCAGTTGTTCAGGTGGAAGGTGTCCTGGTTCGTTGGTCAGTTGTTCAGATGGAAGGTGTCCTGGTTCGTTGTTCAGTTGGAAGGTGTTCTGGTTAGTTGGCCAGTTGTTCAGTTGGAAGGTGTCCTGGTTAGTTTGAAGGTGTCCTGGTTAGTTGGAAGGTGCCCTGGTTAGTTGGAAGGTGTCCTGGTTAGTTGGTGAGTTGGAAGGTGTCCTGGTTAGTTGGTGAGCTGGAAGGTGTCCTGGTTAGCTGGTGAGTTGGAAGGTGTCCTGGTTAGTTGGTGAGCTGGAAGGTGTCCTGGTTAGCTGGAAGGTGTCCTGGTTAGTTGGTGAGTTGGAAGGTGTCCTGGTTAGCTGGTGAGTTGGAAGGTGTCCTGGTTAGTTGGTGAGCTGGAAGGTGTCCTGGTTAGCTGGTGAGTTGGAAGGTGTCCTGGTTAGCTGGTGAGTTGGAAGGTGTCCTGGTTAGCTGGTGAGCTGGAAGGTGTCCTGGTTAGCTGGTGAGCTGGAAGGTGTCCTGGTTAGTTGGTGAGTTGGAAGGTGTCCTGGTTAGTTGGAAGGTGTCCTGGTTAGTTGGAAGGTGTCCTGGTTAGTTGGAAGGTGTCCTGGTTAGTTGGTTAGTTGTTCATTTGGAAGGTGTCCTGGTTAGTTGGTCAGTTGTTCAGTTGGAAGGTGTTCTGGTTAGTTTTGCAGGTAGTTAGTTGGTACTTGAAGGTGTCCTAGTTTGCAGGTTATGTTAAACTAGACGTTGCGGTTCCTGGACAAGTTTCTCCTCTCTGACTCTGTCAGTATTTGGAATGGCTGGACTGGTCTAGGTCCTTCTATCTGACTCTGGCATCGTTTGGTATGGCCGAGTTAGTCTGGGTGTCTTCTCTAGCATCGTTTGGAATGGCTGGACTGGCAATCCTCTCTGGCATCATTTGGTATGGCCTAGCTCAGCCCCTTCCCTGTGAGACAGAAAGTGGAGTGTGGGGGGGTTGGCCTGAGAGAGAACAGAGTAGTGTAACTGATAGAGCTGATGCGTTAGGGATCAGTCCTCTGACCCCTGACCTTCGACCCTGTGGGACCCAGTGGAACAACAGAGGTAGAATGAGGTCTCCGGATGTTCTTCACATTGGGTTGCCTATGACTTGTAAACGGCTTTTAAGCATTATCACCGCCATCTAGTGGCCACACAAGATTTTGAGTCAGGACTCCAGCACTACAGGTGTAGCTAAATAACCAATATCAATCAAAATAATAAGTCAATTGACTACTTTAAAACGGAGATTGCCTTTAGTGGTGCTGCCCATGCTGTCAGAGGCCATTAGGGAACAGAACATAAACGAGACGTGAACCACTTCCCCATATGTCTTATTTTAATGCTGCTCCTGTTGTGCTGCTCACAGGGAAATCTGTAACTGGGAATATGTGTGTGTGTGTGTGTGTGTGTGTGTGTGTGTGTGTGTGTGTGTGTGTGTGTGTGTGTGTGTGTGTGTGTGTGTGTGTGTGTGTGTGTTTGACCTCTGATGTCCTAGGAGAGGCACCCTGAGGACAGAGGGAAAGGAGAAGGAACATGGCTGCCTGTTGCTCAGCAACCAGCTCCTCGTATAACTGTACTGAAACAACAAGATTTTCTCTCTGTACCTCATTTGCTGTAGGATATTCAACTACCCTCTGCCCTGGTAACGTTGATCTGGATCTATCCACTTACTAAAATTAGACATAAACCAATGAACAACACTCCTACAAACATGTACGCTACATTGGATAGATAGAATCCAGACCTGTGACTGTGATAAGTATCTGTGACTTTTCAAACTGTTGCAAACCGAAAAAACAACAATAGTATAATTTGTTTACCGCGCTTTAAGATTTAGACTTTTATTTAGAATGTGTTCCAGATGGAACCCGATCGTCTGGACTGATTTACTGACATCACATCAGCGATTTAAAGTAGCGGCACATAGCACAAGAAGAGCTACAGCATGGGTGGAAACTGGTCATGATATGGACCTAAAATGGCCTCTGTGTCTGGTAATCCTTCTCTGTCTGCGAGCCACTCCACACGGCTTCAGCAGGCTTCAGTTTCTAGCGTCACATCTGTGTTAAAATTATCAAAGGCCATGGTTCACCACGTCTCATATTTTCCATGACTGCATTCTTCATCTCAGGGGGGGGTTGCTTTTTTTTCTGCTCTCATAACCTCTCTCTCTCTCTCTCTCTCTCACACACACACACACACACACACACACACACACACACACACACACACACACACACACACACACACACACACACACACACACACACACACACACACACACACACACACACACACACACACACACACACACACACACACACACACACACACACACACACACACACACAAATTAGAGCTGCGAATTAAAGCTGCAAGCAGCCATGCCGGGGTTCAAGCTGTGGGCCCGCTGTGCCACCATCAGGACAAACTGGACTCATCGTTCTAGGATGAGCTACCTCAGTACTGTTTACCACGCTTGGCAAACATCAGAACTCAACATCCAACATGCAATATTATGCTTTTGAGGTATTTTGGACCATTTACAATGACGTTGACTACTTTAAACGTCTTATTGTCCAGGGCCACTGGACCAATTGGCACTACATTTGGTACGTAGCATCTATCATTTTCCCAAACAATATCGTGATCATTCAGTACCAGTCAAAAGTTCGGACACACCTACTCATTCCAGGGTTTTTCTTTATTTTGAATATTTTCTATATTGTAGAATAATAATAGTGAAGACATCAAAACTTTGAAATACCACTACTTGAACACTGTAAATAAATATCAACACTTAACCTGCTTCCTGCTGAATATCTGACCGTATCTCTACACTACCGATGTTACATGGTTTGTTTGTTTTTATTTACGACACATTTGTAAAACAAAGTGCCGTCTTGAGAGTCTAAGATCTCCAATTAGCTGCTCAGTGTAGTTACCATTGGTTTCCACTAGATGGCACCCTGGGTTAGAAGTCATCACTCTAGCAACCGGGCCGGTTGTGCGCGTTCAACGCAGTTTTATCTTCCAAGCTAGTTTTTCTGGCCACAATATTTTTGGGAAATCTTGTATTAAAATTATAAGACACCAAACGTATGGGAATGTGATGAATCATTTCAGAAGGGCAGATTGTATAGTTTTTAACAGAAGGTGTTACTACATGAGGCGCTGTCATTATGTCTTGATAAATAATGCCCGCAGACATCTAGAACAAACTCCGTGCTTCTACACGTTCTATACTTCTACATCTACATTGCTTGTTGTTTGGGGTTTTAGGCTGGGTTTCTGTATAGCTGCATTTCTGTATAGCTGGGTTTCTGTATAGCTGGGTTTCTGTATAGCTGGGTTTCTGCTGGGTTTCTGTATAGCTGCGTTTCTTCTGGGTTTCTGTATAGCTGGGTTTCTGTATAGCACTTTGTGACATCGGCTGATGTAAAAAGGGCTTTATAAACAAATTGGATTGATTGATGTATAGTCATTTCTTTTGTGGTAGAGGCTAGATCCAATGAACTGGTTTTATTAACTCTCAAAACCTATGTAGATTAGACTTGATTCTGTGTATTCATTCCTAATAGAAGAGACCACACACGCATGAATGACACGTCCTACACCTCTTCCAAGTCTCCCTTGTGCCCATACAGTGAACTGGCGGTAAGCAGCTCTGCAAAGAAAATAAATCTATCAGTTTGAAACATCAGATGTGGATTTTAATCCACCGTCGAAACGAAATCTCAATGTTTTTATGAAGTTAAATGTTGCAGGCTGCCATCGTTTAATCAACATGTAAGATCGTTACCATCACGCCAAACTGCGGTAGTGGTTGAAGTTACCATCACGCCAAACTGCGGTAGTGGTTGAAGTTACCATCATGCCAAACTGTGGTAGTGGTTGAAGTTACCATCACGCCAAACTGTGGTAGTGGTTGAAGTTACCATCACGCCAAACTGCGGTAGTGGTTGAAGTTACCATCACGCCAAACTGTGGTAGTGGTTGAAGTTACCATCACGCCAAACTGAGGTAGTGGTTGAAGTTACCATCATGCCAAACTGCGGTAGTGGTTGAAGTTACCATCACGCCAAACTGAGGTAGTGGTTGAAGTTACCATCACGCCAAACTGAGGTAGTGGTTGAAGTTACCATCATGCCAAACTGCGGTAGTGGTTGAAGTTACCATCACGCCAAACTGAGGTAGTGGTTGAAGTTACCATCACGCCAAACTGCGGTAGTGGTTGAAGTTACCATCACACCAAACTGCGGTAGTGGTTGAAGTTACCATCACGCCAAACTGCGGTAGTGGTTGAAGTTACCATCATGCCAAACTGCGGTAGTGGTTGAAGTTACCATCACGCCAAACTGTGGTAGTGGTTGAAGTTACCATCACGCCAAACTGTTGTAGTGGTTGAAGTTACCATCATGCCAAACTGCGGTAGTGGTTGAAGTTACCATCACGCCAAACTGAGGTAGTGGTTGAAGTTACCATCACGCCAAACTGCGGTAGTGGTTGAAGTTACCATCACACCAAACTGCGGTAGTGGTTGAAGTTACCATCACGCCAAACTGCGGTAGTGGTTGAAGTTACCATCATGCCAAACTGCGGTAGTGGTTGAAGTTACCATCACGCGAAACTGAGGTAGTGGTTGAAGTTACCATCACGCCAAACTGCGGTAGTGGTTGAAGTTACCATCACGCCAAACTGAGGTAGTGGTTGAAGTTACCATCACGCCAAACTGCGGTAGTGGTTGAAGTTACCATCACGCCAAACTGCTGTAGTGGTTGAAGTTACCATCACGCCAAACTGCGGTAGTGGTTGAAGTTACCATCACGCCAAACTGCGGTAGTGGTTGAAGTTACCATCATGCCAAACTGTTGTAGTGGTTGAAGTTACCATCATGCCAAACTGCGGTAGTCGTTGAAGTTACCATCATGCCAAACTGCGGTAGTGGTTGAAGTTACCATCACGCCAAACTGTGGTAGTGGTTGAAGTTACCATCATGCCAAACTGTGGTAGTGGTTGAAGTTACCATCACACCAAACTGCGGTAGTGGTTGAAGTTACCATCACGCCAAACTGTGGTAGTGGTTGAAGTTACCATCACGCCAAACTGCGGTAGTGGTTGAAGTTACCATCACACCAAACTGCGGTAGTGGTTGAAGTTACCATCACACCAAACTGCGGTAGTGGTTGAAGTTACCATCATGCCAAACTGCGGTAGTGGTTGAAGTTACCATCACGCCAAACTGCGGTAGTGGTTGAAGTTACCATCACGCCAAACTGCGGTAGTGGTTGAAGTTACCATCATGCCAAACTGCGGTAGTGGTTGAAGTTACCATCACACCAAACTGCAGTAGTGGTTGAAGTTACCATCACACCAAACTGCGGTAGTGGTTGACGTTACCATCATGCCAAACTGCGGTAGTGGTTGAAGTTACCATCATGCCAAACTGCGGTAGTGGTTGAAGTTACCATCATGCCAAACTGCGGTAGTGGTTGAAGTTACCATCATGCCAATCTGCGGTAGTGGTTGAAGTTACCATCACGCCAAACTGCGGTAGTGGTTGAAGTTACCATCACGCCAAACTGTTGTAGTGGTTGAAGTTACCATCACGCCAAACTGCTGTAGTGGTTGAAGTTACCATCACGCCAAACTGCGGTAGTGGTTGAAGTTACCATCACGCCAAACTGCGGTAGGGGTTGAAGTTACCATCACACCAAACTGCGGTAGTGGTTGAAGTTACCATCATGCCAAACTGCGGTAGTGGTTGAAGTTACCATCACGCCAAACTGCGGTAGTGGTTGAAGTTACCATCATGCCAAACTGCGGTAGTGGTTGAAGTTACCATCATGCCAAACTGCGGTAGTGGTTGAAGTTACCATCATGCCAAACTGCGGTAGTGGTTGAAGTTACCATCACGCCAAACTGTGGTAGTGGTTGAAGTTACCATCACGCCAAACTGTGGTAGTGGTTGAAGTTACCATCACGCCAAACTGCGGTAGTGGTTGAAGTTACCATCACGCCAAACTGTTGTAGTGGTTGAAGTTACCATCACGCCAAACTGCGGTAGTGGTTGAAGTTACCATCACGCCAAACTGCGGTAGTGGTTGAAGTTACCATCACGCCAATCTGCGGTAGTGGTTGAAGTTACCATCATGCCAAACTGCGGTAGTGGTTGAAGTTACCATCACGCCAAACTGTGGTAGTGGTTGAAGTTACCATCACACCAAACTGCGGTAGTGGTTGAAGTTACCATCATGCCAAACTGCGGTAGTGGTTGAAGTTACCATCACGCCAAACTGTTGTAGTGGTTGAAGTTACCATCACGCCAAACTGCGGTAGTGGTTGAAGTTACCATCACGCCAAACTGCGGTAGTGGTTGAAGTTACCATCATGCCAAACTGCGGTAGTGGTTGAAGTTACCATCACGCCAAACTGCGGTAGTGGTTGAAGTTACCATCATGCCAAACTGCGGTAGTGGTTGAAGTTACCATCATGCCAAACTGCGGTAGTGGTTGAAGTTACCATCATGCCAAACTGCGGTAGTGGTTGAAGTTACCATCACGCCAAACTGCGGTAGTGGTTGAAGTTACCATCACGCCAAACTGAGGTAGTGGTTGAAGTTACCATCACGCCAAACTGCGGTAGTGGTTGAAGTTACCATCACGCCAAACTGCGGTAGTGGTTGAAGTTACCATCACGCCAAACTGCGGTAGTGGTTGAAGTTACCATCACGCCAAACTGCGGTAGTGGTTGAAGTTACCATTATGCCAAACTGCGGTAGTGGTTGAAGTTACCATCATGCCAAACTGCGGTAGTGGTTGAAGTTACCATCACGCCAAACTGCGGTAGTGGTTGAAGTTACCATCATGCCAAACTGCGGTAGTGGTTGAAGTTACCATCACGCCAAACTGCGGTAGTGGTTGAAGTTACCATCACGCCAAACTGCGGTAGTGGTTGAAGTTACCATCATGCCAAACTGCGGTAGTGATTGAAGTTACCATCATGCCAAACTGTGGTAGTGGTTGAAGTTACCATCATGCCAAACTGTGGTAGTGGTTGAAGTTACCATCATGCCAAACTGCGGTAGTGGTTGAAGTTACCATCATGCCAAACTGCGGTAGTGGTTGAAGTTACCATCACGCCAAACTGCGGTAGTGGTTGAAGTTACCATCATGCCAAACTGCGGTAGTGGTTGAAGTTACCATCATGCCAAACTGCGGTAGTGGTTGAAGTTACCATCATGCCAAACTGCGGTAGTGGTTGAAGTTACCATCATGCCAAACTGCGGTAGTGGTTGAAGTTACCATCACACCAAACTGCGGTAGTGGTTGAAGTTACCATCACACCAAACTGCGGTAGTGGTTGAAGTTACCATCACACCAAACTGCGGTAGTGGTTGAAGTTACCATCATGCCAAACTGCGGTAGTGGTTGAAGTTACCATCATGCCAAACTGCGGTAGTGGTTGAAGTTACCATCACGCCAAACTGCGGTAGTGGTTGAAGTTACCATCACGCCAAACTGCGGTAGTGGTTGAAGTTACCATCACGCCAAACTGTGGTAGTGGTTAAAGTTACCATCACGCCAAACTGCGGTAGTGGTTGAAGTTACCATCACGCCAAACTGTGGTAGTGGTTAAAGTTACCATCACGCCAAACTGCGGTAATGGTTGAAGTTACCATCACGCCAAACTGCGGTAATGGTGTCACTACTACACGGACCCTCTGCCGGCTAAGGTGTTACTGGCCGTCTACTCTGTGTTGCTGTTCCTGCCATGAGAACAAACTTTGCGACCTGGGGCAATGATCGGCTGAAGCATGAACGGTTTCTGGAGGTTTCTAGCTAACTATTTCCTCCCCTGGCGTTCTAAAGAGTTCTAAAGCCTAGTGATTCCCATCTTTAAACGTCTTCCTCTCCAGAACTGCTAGACCTATTGGCACCAAATTTGGTAAATAGCTTCTATGGATGTTCATCTTCAAAACGCAATATTTTCCTTGACTCTTGCTCAAACAATACGACCGCAATATGCTAATAAGCTTGCATTACGTTTTTTCTTGGCAGCTTCATTAAATTGCAAAACACAAGTCTCTCAACGTCAACAGTGAAGAGATGACTCCGGGATGCTGGCCTTCTAGGCAGAGTTCTTCTGTCCAGTGTCTGTATTCTTTTGCCCATCTTAATCTTACATTTTTATTGGCCAGTCTGAGATATGTCTTTTTCTTTGCAACTCTGCCTAGAAGGCCAGCATCCCAGAGTCGCCTCTTCACTGTTGACGTTGAGACTGGTGTTTTGCAGGTACTGTTTAATAAAGCTGCTAGTTGAGGACTTGAGAAGTCTGTTTCTCAAACTAGACACTCTAATGTACTTGTCCTCTTGCTCAGTTGTGCACCGAGGCCTCCCACTCCTCTTTCTACTCTGGTTAGAGCCAGTTTGCGCTGTTCTGTGAAGGGAGTAGTACACAGCGTTGAACGAGATCTTCAGTTTCTTGGCAATTTTTAGCATGGAATAGCCTTAATTTCTCAGACCAAGAATAGACTGATGAGTTTCAGAACAAAGTGCTTTGTTTCTGGCTGTTTTGAGCCTGTAATCGAACCCACAAATTCTGACGCTCCAGTTTACATTTTTTAAATAGATTTTTATTTCACCTTTTATTTAACCAGGTAGGCTAGTTGAGAACAAGTTCTCATTTACAACTGCGACCTGGCCAAGATAAAGCAAAGCAGTGTGACACAAACAACAACACAGAGTTACACATGGAATAAGCAAATATACAATAGAAAAATCAATATACAGTGTGTGCAAATGAGGTAAGATAAGGGAGGCAATAAATAGGCCATAGTGGCAAAATAATGACAATTTAGCAATGAAACACTGGAGTGGTAGATGTGCAGGAGATGAATGTGCAAGTAGAGATACTGGGGTGCAAAGGAGAAAAAAAAAAATAACAGTATGAGGATGAGGTAGTTGGATGGGCTATTTACAGATGGGCTATTTACAGGTGCAGTGATCTGTGAGCTGCTCTGACAGCTGGTGCTTAAAGTTAGTTAGGGAGATATGAGTCTCCAGCTTCAGTGATTTTTGCAGTTTGTTCCAGTCATTGGCAGCAGAGAACTGGAAGGAAAGGCGGCCAAAGGATCATTAACTTAGCAGGTACGTATCATTAACGTAGCAGGTAAGTATCATTAACGTAGCAGGTAAGTATCATTAACGTAGCAGGTAAGGATCATTAACGTAGCAGGTTAGGATCATTAACGTAGCAGGTTAGGATCATTAACGTAGCAGGTTAGGATCATTAACATAGCAGGTTAGGATCATTAACGTAGCAGGTTAGTATCATTAACGTAGCAGGTAAGTATCATTAACGTAGCAGGTTAGGATCATTAACGTAGCAGGTTAGGATCATTAATGTAAATCTGGCTATACTCGGCCTTGTCTCAGGATGGTAGGTTGGTGGCTGAAGATATCCCTCTAGTGGTGTGGGAGCTGTGCTTTGGCAAAGTGGGTGGGGTTATATCTTGCCTGGTTGGCCCTGTCCTTGGGTATTGTCGGACGTGGCCACAGTGTCTCCCGACCCCTCCTGTCTCAGCCTCCAGTATTTATGCTGCATTAGTTTGTGTCGGGGGGGCTAGGGTTAGTCTGTTATATTGCAGTATTTCTCCTGTCTTTTCCAGTGTCCTTCGTGAATTTAAGTATGCTCTCTCTAATTATTTTTCTCTCCCTCTCCCCCCCGGAGGACCTGAGCCCTTTGGTAATCCTGACCATACCTCAGGATTACCTGGCTTGATGACTCCTTGCTGTCCCCAGTCCACCTGGTCTTGCTGTTGGTCCAGTTTCAACTGTTCTGCCTGCGGCTATGGAACCCTGACCTGTTCACCGGACGTGCTACCTGTCCCAGACCTGCTGTTTTCAACTCTCTAGAGACAGCAGGAGTGGTAGAGATACTCTCAATGATCGGCTATGAAAAGCCAACTGACATTTACTCCTGAGGTGCTGACCTGTTGCACCCTCTACAACCACTGTGATTATTATTATTATTTGACCCTGCTGGTCATTTTTTTATGTTTGAACATCTTGGCCATGTTCTGTTATAATCTCCACCCGGCACAGCCAAAAGAGGACTGGCCACCCCTGGTCCCTCTCTAGGTTTCTTCCTAGATTCCCTGCCTTTCTAGGGAGTTCTTCCTAGCCACCGTGCTTCTACATCTGCATTGCTTGCTGTTTGGGGGTTTAGGCTGGGTTTCTGTACAGCACTTTGTGACCATGGCTGATGTAAAAAGGGCTTCATAAATACATTTGATTCATTGTTTTTTGGGATTTAAGGCCAATAAAATAAATGTTTTAAAAGACTGCCGTTCCGGATAAGACCATAAAAAGACGCCGAAAAGATGTGTTTTGCATAAATGCAAATAGCCAGGAAGTAGTACCCAGGGTCCGGTTTCCAGGAAGTAGTACCCAGGGTCCGGTTTCCAGGAAGTAGTAGCCAGGGTCCAGTGTCCAGGAAGTAATAGCCAGGGTCCGGTTTCCAGGAAGTAGTAGCCAGGGTCCCGTTTCCAGGAAGTAGTAGCCAGGGTCCCGTTTCCAGGAAGTAATAGCCAGGGTCCGGTTTCCAGGAAGTAATAGCCAGGGTCCGGTTTCCAGGAAGTAATAGCCAGGGTCCGGTGTCCAGGAAGTAATAGCCAGGGTCCGGTTTCCAGGAAGTAATAGCCAGGGTCCGGTTTCCCGACAGCAATGGAACTTAAGCTTATGAGTGTTTTAACGATGCATCGTTTCTATAATGACCGAAGAACTCACATGCATTTCCAAAAACAACACTTAGAGAGAACTTTCCGTGGGGGCGCGGACATCGACCTTTGGGGTTAACTTGAATGCGGTACAAATCACATTATTCTGGGAGCACCTACTATAAGAGTATGAATTAAGGCTGTTTGAGAAGGTTTCAGTCCTAAGCGACCTGCCAACACATTGTTTGAAGTACAGTAGTAGGTCAAAACTGTGAATTCTCTTTCTTTTTCGGTGCTTCAGAACTTAAAAAGTAGTATTCAGTTTTTAGTAGATGTAGACCATCCCCCCCCCCCCCCCCCCCCCCCAGGGTTTAGGGTGGAGTGAAGGAATGCTCCCCGTCCCCCTCTCTGGTATAGGGTTCCCATTGTACGGATGCCAGGGGTCTGGAGTCACGTCCCATCTCGGGTGTCTGTGGAAAAGGCCTGAACAAAAGAAAGAAGAAGGAACCCAAGCAGCTGTGTGTGTGTGTGTGTGTGTGTGTGTGTGTGCGTGCATGTGTGTGTGTGCGTGCGTGCAGGTTCGGTTCCCCTCCCTGCCAACGTTTCATAAATCTCTTCTCCACCTCCACTGTGTTAGGTCTATGATGCTAGCTCCATGGTGTCCACTGTGTTAGGTCTATGATGCTAGCTCCATGGTGTCCACTGTGTTAGGTCTATGATGCTAGCTCCATGGTGTCCACTGTGTTAGGTCTATGATGCTAGCTCCATGGTGTCCACTGTGTTAGGTCTATGATGCTAACTCCATGGTGTCCACTGTACTAGGTCTATGATGCTAACTCCATGGTGTCCTCTGTGTTAGGTTTATGATGCTAACTCCATGGTGTCCACTGTGTTAGGTCTATGATGCTAGCTCCATGGTGTCCTCTGTGTTAGGTCTATGATGCTAGCTCCATGGTGTCAACTGTGTTAGGTCTATGATGCTAGCTCCTTGGTGTCCTCTGTGTTAGGTCTATGATGCTAGCTCCATGGTGTCCACTGTGTTAGGTATATGATGCTAGCTCCTTGGTGTCCTCTGTGTTAGGTCTATGATGCTAGCTCCATGGTGTCCACTGTGTTAGGTCTATGATGCTAGCTCCATGGTGTCCACTGTGTTAGGTCTATGATGCTAGCTCCATGGTGTCCACTGTGTTAGGTCTATGATGCTATCTCCTTGGTGTCCTCTGTGTTTGGTCTATGATGCTAGCTCCATGGTGTCCTCTGTGTTAGGTCTATGATGCTAGCTCCATGGTGTCCACTGTGTTAGGTCTATGATGCTAGCTCCATGGTGTCCACTGTGTTAGGTCTATGGTGCTAGCTCCATGGTGTCCTCTGTGTTAGGTCTGTGATGCTAACTCGATGGTGTCCACTGTGTTAGGCATATGATGCTAGCTCCATGGTGTCCTCTGTGTTACTTCTATGGTGCTAGCTCCATGGTGTCCTCTGTGTTAGGTCTGTGATGCTAACTCGATGGTGTCCACTGTGTTAGGTATATGATGCTAGCTCCATGGTGTCCACTGTGTTAGGTATATGATGCTAGCTCCATGGTGTCCGCTGTGTTAGGTCTGTGATACTAGCTCCATGGTGTCCTCTGTGTTAGGTCTGTGATACTAGCTCCATGGTGTCCACTGTGTTAGGTTTATGATGCTAGCTCCATGGTGTCCACTGTGTTAGGTCTATGATGCTAGCTCCATGGTGTCCACTGTGTTAGGTCTGTGATGCTAGCTCCATGGTGTCCACTGTGTTAGGTTTATGATGCTAGCTCCATGGTGTCCACTGTGTTAGGTCTATGATGCTAGCTCCATGGTGTCCACTGTGTTAGGTCTATGATGCTAGCTCCATGGTGTCCTCTGGGTTAGGTCTATGATGCTAGCTCCATGGTGTCCACTGTGTTAGGTCTATGATGCTAGCTCCATGGTGTCCACTATGTTAGGTCTATGATGCTAGCTCCTTGGCGTCCACTGTGTTAGGTTTGTGATGCTAGCTCCATGGTGTCCACTGTGTTAGGTCTGTGATACTAGCTCCTTGGTGTTCACTGTGTTAGGTTTATGATGCTAGCTCCATGGTGTCCACTGTGTTAGGTCTATGATGCTAACTCCATGGTGTCCACTGTGTTAGGTCTATGATGCTAACTCCATGGTGTCCACTGTGTTAGGTATATGATGCTAGCTCCATGGTGTCCACTGTACTAGGTCTATGATGCTAGCTCCATGGTGTCCTCTGTGTTAGGTCTATGATGCTAGCTCCATGGTGTCCACTGTGTTAGGTCTGTGATGCTAGCTCCATGGTGTCCACTGTGTTAGGTCTATGATGCTAGCTCCATGGTATGTGTCATAATGCAGTTGATTACTGTATGCAAGTATGTAATTTAGAGAACACCTGGAAAGGACAATATACAAGTGTTCTTTCATAAAAATTGTGTTGAGTCACTTTAAAACGAGTCTTCCAGACCCTATATTAAATACTAAGGTTCCTGATAACATTCTTCACTACTTCACTACTAATCTAGTGCACTACATACAGAAGGAGTGTGCCATTTAGCAGCCTTAAAGTTGTGATGAGGGTTGGACCTGCATCTGCCTCTCAGCCCCTATCATCATCATCTGATCTGAGCAGATACACTTGCCCAGCATACACACGCACCTACCTTCCTCCTCACCAGCTGTCGTCACCAGAAGTGGAGATATTGCCTTTCTTTCTGTAGAGTAATTGCGCTAGCTTACTAGTTAGTTAGCTAGCTTTGCACACTCCTTATCACAACACAACTGATTGGCTCAAATTCATTAAGAAGGAAAGAAATTCCATAAATTAACTTTTAACAAGGCACACCTGTTAATAATTGAAATGCATTCCAGGTGACTTCCTCATGAAGCTGGTTGAGAGAATGCCAAGAGTGTGCAAAGCTGTCATCAAGGCAAAGGGTGGCTACTTTGAAGTATCTCAAATCTAAAATATATTAGGTGTGTCCATATTTTTGACTGGTACTGTATGTCGCCAGGAGTTGTTGGTTGTCACAGAGCGCTGGTGAATTTCTCTGTGGGAACATGACCAAGTATTTTCTCTATGCCTCCCTACCACTCTTGTCTCTTCAGGCCAGGTATATCCTGAAGCAGTGGGGTGGGCTATTATCTATTATAGACAAGGGGGAGTCAGGTTCCTGTCTCCCTCCCTCCCTCAGCTAGTGAGTCACTCCATTTCCTCCAATCAATACCAGTGTCTGTGTACCAACTCCACCCTGGTAGAGCCACTGTCACGCTCCATACGCCTGTCTCGGGGATCTTTCCCTGTTTCTTTAGCACCGTAACCATCAAGTCACTCCACCCGTTAGGACCACTCTGTCATGCTCCATACAGCTGTCTTCCGGGGCTCAGGTGGTCTGATGGAAGGTGGAGGGAGGGATGGAGGTGTGATGGATGAGGGAGAGCAAACACAGGGAGTTCGATGCGGGCTGCATGGCAGGCAGAGGCAGCTGCTGGTAGGCTAAAGTTACAGGGTGAGAAGGTAAAGTTACAGGGTGACAAGGAAAAAAAATGCAGCCACAGTTGAAAGAATACAGATGTTACTAATATTCTGGGAAATGTTTTTTTCTCGCTTAAACCCATGTGATGAGAGAATCAACCACCATTTAGTGTGTGATTCCACCTGTACTCCCTCTGATAGATGGGACCAGCGGTAGCTCCTATGATGACAACACTGCAGAAGTTGCCGCCGGGTTTTTGTTACGGTCGAGAGGGAGAGGCTCAAATATATCCACAGATACTCTGATACTCTGCATTCGCCTTATTACTGACGTGAGAGTGGCTTATCTTGAGATATGTTGGGGTAGACAGGCAGACAGACAGATGGACAGACAGGCAGACCATATAGTCTCACGTTCCCATGTTGCCCATACACTCACGTTCCACAGGGAAATATGACCGACATCAATGGTGTACAACAGGCTCAGACCTCAGATTACACGCCTGCTACTTGTAGGGCACTTTGCTTTAAACTTTCATTCTCCTTCCATTTTACCACAAAAATCAAGAATGTATACTTATTTTTCCAAATTTAACAACTGGGGAAATGATTAAAAGTCCAATTAGAAAGTTATTGGTTTATAGACAGGAAGATTTATGATGGGATTCAATCCGACCGTATAGGCGGTTTTTAAAGACAACGTTCCCGTGGATATCCCATTCAACGTAATTATTCCAGTATGCGTGATCAAAACAATCTTGAAGCGTGGATTTGGATTGGTCAGACCAGCTTTGAATAGTCCTTAGCACGGATACTTCCTGTTTTGAGTTTCTGCCTATAGGAAGAGAGGAGCAAAATGGAGTCGTGATCAGATTTGCCGCATGGAGGGCGGGGGAGGGGGGGGCCTTGTAGGCATTTCGAAAGCTGAGTAGCAGTGGTCAAACATTTTCTCAGAGCGAGTGCTACAGTCAATGTGTTGGTAGAACTTCGGTAGCATTTTCCTCAAATTTTCTTTATTAAAAGCGCCAGCTACAATAAATGCGGCCTCAATATGTGTGGTTTCCAGTTTTCATAAAGTCCAGTGAAGTTATTTGATGGCCGTCGTGATATCAGCTTGAGGGGGAATATACACGGCTGTGACTATAACCGAAGAGAATTCTCTTGGGAGGTAATACGGTCGGCATTTCATTGTGAGGTATTCTAGGTCGGGTGAACAAAAAAGACTTGAGTTTCATCTGTGCGATATACTGAGAACCCAGCTGGCTGTATCGACAAAGTCAGTATATCCCGAGAGAGTCATGTTTCCATGAAACAAAGTACGTTACAATCCCTAATATCTCTCTCCGTAAGGAGATTCTCACCCTGAGCTCCTTATAAGGTTCCCACATTGCAGGTCAGAGCAAAATCCAAGCCATGAGGTTGAAACATAGAGCTTTAAGACAGGATCGTGTCTTTTTAAGGTCCCACAGTTGGTCCCACAGTTGACAGTGCATGTCAGAGCAAAAACCAAGCCATGAGGTTGAAGCAATTGTCCATAGAGCTTTGAGACAGGATCGTGTCGAGGCACAGATCTGGGGAAGGGTACCAAAACATTTCTGCAGCATTGAAGGTCCCCAAGAACACAGTGGCCTCCATCGTTCTTAACCTGTCTAGGACAGGGGTTCCGATAGCAACTAGTCACAGAAAGCATACAGCGATTTTCCAACCAAAGAGAGGAATCACAAAAAGTGGAAATATTGATAAAATGAATCACTAACCTTTGATATTCTTTATCAGATGACACTCCCGGGACAACATGTTACACAATACATGTATGTTTTGTTCGATCAAGTTCATATTTATATCCAAAAAAAACTCAGTTTACATTTGGCTTTGCCTCCAAAACATTTCGTGAATTTTGCACAGAGCCACATCTAATCACAGAAATACTCATAATAAACATTGATAAAAGATACAAGTGTTATTCACAGATTTAAAGATATACTTCTCCTTAATGCAACCGCTGTGTCAGATTTCAAAAAAACTTTACGGAAAAAGCAAACCATGCAATAATCTGAGTACTTGTTCTTGTTTAGGCCACTGCAGTTATCACAATTCAGGTCCACACGTGTTTTCCCAACTCCGTTGGTGAAGAAATGGTGCATGTAGTTGTTGACTACGTGGCTGCTGCCTTTGCTTGCTTGGGCCAGCTGTCTTTTTGATTTTTTGTATGACTGGTGGATTAGAGTCAGGCGTGTTCTACTGATTAATGCTGAAAGACAAATTCCAGATACAAATATTTTGGCATTATTATACAATAGATACGAAATGGCATTCTGAGATAACATCCCTAACGTTACACACACTTCATACACATACAGCAAGCCAGCCACCTACCTAACCTCAGCTAACATTAGCAAGTTAACAGCAAGTTAGACATGTCACGTTAACGTTAGCTAGCGAGCAATTTTTTTTACTATAATTCCAATCCAGTAATGTTACTAGCAATACAAACCGATTGTCATAGCAAGCTAAAGTTAACCAAATAATGTAAGGTTCATTTGTTAGTTAGCTAGCCAGCATCTAACGTCAGCTAGCTAGCTAACAGTATGCTTTAGCTAACATAATATCTTTTGAAAAAACTGCAGGAAGAAAGGATTGTTATGCAGCTCATTTTACAGATTCAAGATGCAACACCGCAGACCAATTCAAACTTATCTCTCGGCATGTCCAGCCCACTCATTACCTCAGCCAATCTTGGCTAGCGGGAAGGTTTCTGACTTTTTTCTGTGGCTTAACCAACAAGGCTCGTAATTTATCAATTGTATTTGTATTTATTATTATTATTATTTACATACAAGTTTGATATTAAGGCCCATGAAAATTTGCATGTTCGAGAAGACAACAACAACAAAATTGTTTTCACCTACAAAAGGCTCTCCTGTGAAATCGTGACTTGCGACATACACCTAGTTTCCTGAATCGGGTCACATATAAAGATTGTAGTAATTATTTATAAAGCTAGAGTGCAGTTTAAGGTAATGCAACTAAAGTGTAGTTTTTGTAGAGTTTAGCTTGTAGAAGTGTTTTTGTAGTTTGAATTGATTGTAGTAGATAGTGTAGTTTTTCCCTGTAGTTTATAGTTGAAGTGTAGTTTTTGTAGAGTTTAGCTTGTAGAAGTGTTTTGTAGTTTGAATTGATTGTAGTAGATAGTGTAGTTTTTCCCTGTCTGTGTAGTTTATAGTTGCAGAGTGCAGTTGGTGTAGTTTGTTTTAGAATGTAGTTTAGGTAGTTGGTGTAGTTTGTTTTAGAATGTAGTTTGTGTAGTTTATATTTTTTGAGCGTAGTTTGTGTATTTGGTGTAGTTTCGAGGGTAATTTGTGTATTTTATATTTCTAGAGCATAGTTTGTGTAATTGTTGTAGTTTTCAATTGAAGTATGTGTATTTGATGTCGTTTGAGAGTGTAGTTTGTGTCGTTTATTGTTTTAGAGCACAGTTTGTGTTAGTTTATAGTTGTAGAGTGTAATTTATAGTTTTAGAGTGTTGTTGGTATAACTGGTGTAGTTTTAGAGTGTAGTTTGTGTTAGTTTGTGTCGTTTGGTTTTCCTTGGTCAGCTGTCATTATCTCTGGGTCTTCCAGTCTGCTTGGCCTTGCGCTCACCTAACTGCTCCCCCCCCCCCTCTAACTGCCCCCCCCCCCCTCCATTTTTATAAGTAGGGAATGGAATGATTTAGACATTTGGACCAAGCTAATCTGCAGAGTTGACCTACATTACGACTGGGGCCAAATCTGGGCTGTGTCCCAAATGGCAACATATTCCCTACATTGGCCCATAAGGCCCTGGTCAAAAGTAGTGTAAGGAAAATGGTCCCACTTGGAATGCAGCCCTGATGTTTTCATGGTAGGATGCTTTTGGTTGGCATTTAAATGATTAACCAAAAATATGCCCTTCATGAAAAAAAATCTTGGATCATGGTTGCTTTCCCACAAAACAACACATATCCTCTCATTCTCTCCTTAGTTGGTGATTATGAGAATAAATCCCCCTTGACTAGAACGATTTTTGATTGGATTTCAGTTATTTTTGTTTATTTTATTCGTAGTATTTGTATGTGCAAAACTTTCAGCGCGGTGCCTATATTTGACCGATGATGAAAACATTATCATCATGTAACAATAATTTAAATTATTTTTTTTTATTTTTTTTATTTTCTCCCAAAATAAAACGCTCCCTAACTGTCTCAGCTATCTGTAGAGGGAACTGAACTATGCCCTGGCCTGATGCCAGAGCTAAACTCTAAATACGTCCCTTATGCTTCCAATAGAAACAGCCCTTAAAGGCTGATTATACACAGAACAGCTCTCTTCAGAGTGCACAGTAGTTTGTTAAAGTATGTTTATTTAAGAATGAACACTTCTTTAACAAGTCTGTCTACCATCAAGTGGCCGTGTGTTGGTGTTGTCACCCCGGGTTAACCTCAAATGAGCAGCAGCATCCAATCAGTACTATAGTATATTATGTAACATGTCTAACCAGGTATTATATTACCTTCGTCTCACATGGCTTAGCATGCAGTGTTTAGAAATAGTAGGGTAGACTAATCAGAGGAAAATACATCTTGAAGGATTCTATATCTAGTTATGTCTAATGTTCATTATAAATGCTTATAAATGATTTATAGAATATTACAAAATATGATAATATATATATATAATATATGTTTGTTTATATTGGTTATGAATACTAATGCTTATAGGTACTTGTATACTGATAAGTCTTTCTGAACGTTTCATAATGATTATACGTATATTATACGTTATAAGTTATTATAAAGTTATAAAGTGTAACTGTACAAAAAAAATAGCAAATATGAATGTATGTACTTGTAAGTCCCTCTGGATAAGAGCGTCTGCTAAATGACTTAAATGTAAATGTGTTTTAAGGGGACCGTGTCTTGCACCAACGTTAGCAGGTTAACATGGTGTTAATAATCTTCATTAGGGGCCGGACTGCATGAGGCGGACCGGGGTTTTTATTTGTATTTCACCTTTCATTTTTAACAGGGAAGACATATTGAGACCTATGTCCCTTTTAACACGTGTGCCCTGTAAACACAACACAAAAATACACATTAAACCCCCCCCCCCAAAAAAAATAATACAAAAACATTTACCGTTTTTTTTTTTTTTTTTTTTTTTTTTTTACAATTATTTTTAGGGGGTATAATGTGTATTTTTATGTTGTATACACAGTGCATTTTGTATTCAGACCCTTCCTGTAACGGCAGCCTTCCTCCTCTTCACGAGAAGAAGAGGTGTAGCAGGGATCGGACACACAAGAACTATGGTCAGAACGTGACCCTTCCCTTTTTCCACATGTTTGCTACGTTACAGCTTTATTCTAAAATGTATTTTTTTTTTTTAACGAGGCAAGTCAGATAAGAACAAATTCTTATTTACAATCACGGCCTAGGAACAGTGGGTTAACTGCCTTGTTCAGGGGCAGAACCACAGATGTTTACCTTGTCAGCTCAGGGATTTAATCTAGCAACGTTTTGGTTACTGGCCCAACGCTCTAACCACTAGGCTACCTGCTGGTTACTAGTCCAACGCTCTAACCACTAGGCTACCTGCTGGTTACTAGTCCAACGCTCTAACCACTAGGCTACCTGCTGGTTACTGGCCCAACACTCTAACCACTAGGCTACCTGCTGGTTACTAGTCCAACACTAACCACTAGGCTACCTGCTGGTTACTAGTCCAACGCTCTAACCACTAGGCTACCTGCTGGTTACTAGTCCAACGCTCTAACCACTAGGCTACCTGCTGGTTACTAGTCCAACACTCTAACCACTAGGCTACCTGCTGGTTACTAGTCCAACGCTCTAACCACTAGGCTACCTGCTGGTTACTAGTCCAACGCTCTAACCACTAGGCTACCTGCTGGTTACTAGTCCAACGCTCTAACCACTAGGCTACCTGCCGGTTACTAGTCCAATGCTCTAACCACTAGGCTACCTGCTGGTTACTAGTCCAACGCTCTAACCACTAGGCTACCTGCTGGTTACTAGTCCAACACTCTAACCACTAGACTACCTGCTGGTTACTAGTCCAACGCTCTAACCACTAGGCTACCTGCTGGTTACTAGTCCAACGCTCTAACCACTAGGCTACCTGCTGGTTACTAGTCCAACGCTCTAACCACTAGGCTACCTGCTGGTTACTAGTCCAACGCTCTAACCACTAGGCTACCTGCTGGTTACTAGTCCAACGCTCTAACCACTAGGCTACCTGCTGGTTACTAGTCCAACGCTCTAACCACTAGGCTACCTGCTGGTTACTAGTCCAACGCTCTAACCACTAGGCTACCTGCCGGTTACTAGTCCAATGCTCTAACCACTAGGCTACCTGCTGGTTACTGGCCCAACACTCTAACCACTAGGCTACCTGCTGGTTACTAGTCCAACGCTCTAACCACTAGGCTACCTGCTGGTTACTAGTCCAACGCTCTAACCACTAGGCTACCTGCTGGTTACTAGTCCAACGCTCTAACCACTAGGCTACCTGCTGGTTACTAGTCCAACGCTCTAACCACTAGGCTACCTGCCGGTTACTAGTCCAATGCTCTAACCACTAGGCTACCTGCTGGTTACTGGCCCAACACTCTAACCACTAGGCTACCTGCTGGTTACTAGTCCAACGCTCTAACCACTAGGCTACATGCTGGTTACTGGCCCAACGCTCTAACCACTAGGCTACATGCTGGTTACTAGTCCAACGCTCTAACCACTAGTCTGCTGGATTAAATAAATCTACACACAATACCCCCATAATGACAGAGCGAAAACAGATTTTTATAATTTATTAAACCGACCCTTTGAAATTCCATTGATCATCAATGAGATGTTTCTACAAATTGATTGGAGTCCACCTGTGATAAATTATGCTCCAGACCGTCCCAGAGGATACAAACAAAAAACATCGACCGTGACTTAATTCTTTGTGTGAAGTGTTTTTTATTTTGCTGTCTTGAAAGTGTCCATGGGAGGTGTAGTGGGGAGTCTGTCTGTGAGGACTGTGAGTAGGTAATGGAATAATATGGTACTGAGGGATGTGAGACCTACGCTCAGAGTTATCAGCAGTGGAGGAGAGCAGCTCTCATAAGGCAGAGAGGAGAGGGTCAGAGCCGCCTGGATCAAGGCCGTCTGATACCAACCCTTCAACACACTGGCTGATATCCAGCTGTCCAGCACCACAGCCAAACACTGAGCTGTTATCATTAAACTTCTTGTCAATACGGGGGCGCTGTTTTCACTTTGGAAAAAATCGTGCCCAAATTAAACAGCCTCGTACTCTGTTCTAGATCATACAATATGCATATTATTATTACTATTGGATAGAAAACACTCAAGTTTCTAAAACTTTTTGAATTATATCTGTGAGTAAAACAGAACTAATTTCGCAGCAAACTTCCATACAGGAAGTGAAAAATCTGAAAACGAGGCTCTGTTTCAGGGCCTGCCTATTCAATTGCCTTATATTTATGTATATGTGTAACAGTATAACTTTAAACCGTCCCCTCGCCCCGACACGGGCGCGAACCAGGGACTCTCTGCACACATCAACAACAGTCACCCACGAAGCGTCGTTACCCATCGCTCCACAAAAGCTGCGGCCCTTTCAGAGCAAGGGGCAACACTACTAATAGGTTTCAGAGCAAGTGACGTAACTGATTGAAACGCTACTAGCGCGTACCCGCTAACTAGCTAGCCATTTCACATCCGTTACATATGCATGCACTTCATACGCCTTCCACTAGATGTCAACAGGCAGTGGAAGGTGGAATGGGGTGTCTAGCTTGATCTGAGGTCGAATGAGAGCTTTTGGAGTGGCAGGTCAGGAATTTACTTTGTCTACTATCTTCTTTATCTTGATGATCTTTGTCTATCTACCAAGGCGCGCGAAGTACCTCAATATTGTCTTCTGATAAGCGTTCGGTTTACAAGGCGAATATCTCCGGCTCTGATTTTATTTGATACATGTGATAATAACATCGTAAAGGAGGTTTTCTCAACCGAGTTTTATCAGTTTATTCAACGTTTATTGGGACTTTTGGAGTTTTCCGTTCTTTGCGTCGAGAGAAGATGGGAACGTTATCAAGCTTGGCTAGCATTGTGGCGCGAATTCGACAGAAGAAAAGGACATTCTAAAACCAAACAACGATTTATTCTGGACCAAGGACTCCTTGCACAACATTCTGATGGAAGCTCAGCAAAAGTAAGAACAATTTATGATGTTATTTCGTATTTCTGTGGAAAATGTTGATTCCTATTCTCCGCCATTTGGCGAGCGCTGTCTCGCAATAATGCAAGCTGTTTGTTATGGTAAAGTTATTTTTCAAAATCTAACACGGCGGTTGCATTAAGAACCAGTGTATCTTTCATTTGCCATACAACAAGTATTTTTATGTAAAGTTTATGATGAGTTCTTTGGTCAGATTAGGTGAGTGCCCAAAATATTTCCGGACATTCTCGGGAAATGTTGCTACATATTCACAATGTATAACCACGGTTTGCAGCTCTAAATATGCACATTTTCGAACAACACATAAGTGTATCGTATAACCTGATGTTATAAGACTGTCATCTGATGAAGTTGTTCAAGGTTAGTGATTTAATTTTATATCTTTTGCTGGTTTTTGCGAATGCTATCTTTGCGGTGAATGAATGCGTTTGGGTGTTTGGCTATTGTGGTAAGCTAATATAATTCTATATTAAAAATATAAAAATTAAAAAATCTGAAATATTGGCTGGATTCACAAGATGTTTATCTTTCATTTGCTGTACACCATGTATTTTTCATAAATGTTTTATGATGAGTATTTAGGTATTTCACGTTGCTCTCTGTAATTATTCTGGCTGCTTTGGTGATATTTTTGATGGTAGCTGCAATGTATAACTATGATTTATACCTCAAATATGCACATTTTCGAACAAAACATAAATTTATTGTATAACATGTTATAAGACTGTCATCTGATGAAGTTGTTTCTTGGTTAGTGACTAATTCTATCTCTATTTTGTCGGTTTTGTGATAGGTACCTGTGCGGTAGAAACATGGTGAAAATGTGCGGTTGTGTGTTTGGCTTTTGTGGTTAGCTAGTAGAAATACATATTGTGTTTTCGCTGTAAAATATTTTAAAAATCAGAAATTATGGGTGGATTCACAAGCTGTTTATCTTTCATTTGCTGTATTGGACTTGTGATTTCATGAAAATTATATTATATGATATCCCTGTCCCTGTAGGCTAGGCTATGCTAGTCAGCTTTTTTGATGAGGAGGATCCCGGATCCGGGAGGGTGATGAAGTAGTTAAGGACTTTTGATCTGCTATCATGAAAGAGTATTGATATGTTATCATTAAAGACACGTCCTCACACGTCATGCAACAGTCGTCATCAGACAACGCAACAGATCTGTGTACTGTCTACACTCTGTCTGTTATTTTAATTAAATCGTTTTAATCGTTTTTTTAATCATGTCAACAACAACACCTTTACCCATCGGAAGTTGTGATAGTTAAGGATTCCGCGACACGGCTAGCTTTTTTGGTTGGGACCGCAAGTTTGTGTCCCGGATTCCTCAATAAAAAACACAACAGTTAGTGGTTAGCCATCATGCCAATGGAGCAAGTTAACGCTAGCAGTAATAGAGTTTTAAAAAACGCTAGCAAGAGTAAAAAAGAAACGATGTTATTTGTGTCTACGTCTGGACTCAAATGCACAAGGAGTGAGATGATATCTACGCAACAGGAGGAAAATAAGGTACGACTCATAAATGAACATTCTTTGTTTGTTCCAAATGTATCATCATCAAGCAGATTAGAGAAGAGATTATCTGGCTGCTAGCTCAGTTTAGGGAAGAGATTATCTGGCTACTAGCTCAGTTTAGGGAAGAGAATCTCTGGCTGCTAGCTCAGTTTAGGGAAGAGATTATCTGGCTACTAGCTCAGTTTAGGGAAGAGAATCTCTGGCTGCTAGCTCAGTTTAGGGAAGAGATTCTCTGGCTGCTAGCTCAGTTTAGGGAAGAGATTATCTGGCTGCTTAGCTCAGCTGTGGGCAAAATAAGATGATAAGACCAGGCACACAGAACGTCAGATCTGAATGCCTCCTACAGCCAAGGGGTCGATGAGTCGTGCGGTGCTGACCTGCTTCAATTCACTGGACAGATGATAAACTCAACTCTGCGGCCAGAGACTGAACACTGGCAAGGCGAAGGAGGTCGGGTGAGAGGCAGTCTGGTCGGCCTCCATACAGCGTCTTCGGAAAGTATTCTAAATAATGTTGTAATCTTTTTTTTTTACATTTCAAAGGTTCTTAAAATTCTTCACAAATAGCTAAATGATCCTTGGTATCACTTTCTTAAAACAATTCCATATAGCTTAATAGTTCTACTGGCTTAGACAGGGTTTAGACTGTTAAGTGCAACAACAACAAAGGGGTTAAATATATGTCAAAAAAAGTACTCATGTTTTCTGATGGCCTAGTCAAAGCCTCCACCTTAATCCAATTGAGAATCTGTGGTATGACTTATGGCTGAAGTCCCGGTAACGGGACCGATATGACAACAGCCAGTCGAAGTGCAGGGCGCCAAATTCAAAAAACAGAAATCTCATAATTAAAATTCCTCAGACATTCATGTGTCTTATATCATTTTAAAGGTAATCTTGTTGTTAATCCCACCAAAGTGTCCGATTTCAAATAGGCTTTTCAGCGAAAGCACCACAAACGATTATGTTAGGTCACCACAAAACCACAATAAGCATAGCCATTTTTTCCAGCCAAAGATAGCTTCACAAAAACCAGAATAGAGATAAAATGAATCACTAACCTTCGATTATTTTCATCAGATGACACTCATAGGACTTCATGTTACACAATACATGCATGTTTTGTTTGATTAAATTCATATTTATATAAAAAAATCTGACTTTACATTGAGGCGACTAGATTCACTAGTTGCAAAAACATCAAGTGACTTTGCAGAGCCCATCGTTTCAACAGAAATACTCATCATAAATATAGATAATAATACAAGTTATACACATTGAATTATAGATATACCTCTCCTTAATGCAACCGCTGTGTCAGATTTCAAAAAAACTTTACGGAAAAAGAAATGCACACTATAATCTGAGACAGCGCTCAAAAGTAAAACACCACAGCCGCAAAGATGGCGTCAACATAAACACGAAAATACATGATAAATATTCCCTTACCTTTGATGATCTACATCAGAAAGCACACCAGGAATCCCAGGTCCACAATAAATGTTTGTTTTGTTTGAAAAAATCCGTTATTTATGTCCAATTGTTAGCGCGTTTGGATAACATGTCCAAACTCTAATTCTGGTCAGCTTCATATCGGACAAAACCTTCAAAATGTGATTTTACCGGTCGAAGAAACATTTCAAACTAAGTACTGAATTAATCATTAGGATGTTTTTAACATATAGCTTCAATAAAGTTCCAACCGGAGTATTCGTTCTTGTCTGCGTGAGCAATGGAACGCAGGTGAGTACCATGAGGAAAAATAATGATCTGCTTGATGGACACCTGACTGATTCTGCTATCATTCTCTCCCACAACATCATAGAAGTCTCATTGTAATTTCTATTGATGGTTGACATCTAGTGGAACCCCTAGGAAGTGCAACATCATTCATAACTCAAGTGGATTTCTTAAGGGACTCTGGTGAATACAGACAAGCTCAGATTTCTAACTTCCTGTTTTGATTTCAACTCAGGATTTTGCCTGCCAATATGAGTTCTGTTAATCTCACAGACATAATTCAAACAGTTTTAGAAACTGTAGAGTGTTTTCTATCCAATACTAATAATAATATGCAAATATTAGGAACTGTGACTGAGGAGCAGGCCGTTTGATATGCGCACCTTTCATCCAAGCTACTCAATACTGCCCCTTCAGCCATAAGAAGTTATTAAAGATAGCTGTACACCAGCAGGAACCCATCCAACTAGAAAGAGCTGGAGCTGTTTTCTCTTGAAGAATGGGCAAAAATCCCAGTCTCTAGATGTGCCAAGCTTATAGAGGCATACCCCAAGAGACTTGCAGCTGTAATTGCTACAAAAGGTGGCTTTACAAAGTATTGACTTTGGGGGGTGAATAGTTATGCACACTCAAGTTTTCATTTTTTTTGTCTTATTTCTTGTTTGTTTCACAATAAAAAATATTTTGCATCTTCAAAGTGGAAGGCATGTTGTGTAAATCAAATGATACAATCCCCCCCAAAAAATCTGTTTTAATTCCAGGTTGTAAGACAACAAAACAGGAAATATGCCAAGGGGGTGAATACCTTGGCATACCTTGAATACCTTGGCAAGCCACTGTATAGAAATGGATACAGCTGTTGATACACACAGAGAGAGATGGCCGTGGCTTGCAGGCAGACAGGCATTGAGGCATTCAGTTACTGCTCGATTGAACTTTGGAATCGGCAAAATGTGTGACCTAAGCGACTTTGAGCAGGGTATGATCGTCATTGTCAGGTGCGTCAGATCAGCCTGTTTGCTATGAGACTCAAAATTGAGCTCAGTTGCATCCTGTTTCCATTGATTATCCTTGAGATGCTTCTACAACTTGATTGAGGTCCACATGTGGTAAATTCTATTGATTGGACATGATTTGGAAAGGCACACACCTGTCTATATAAGGTCCCAACCAAACCTTTCAGAAGGACAACCATCTCTGCAGCACTCAATCAATCAGGCCTTTATGGTAGAGTGGCCAGACGGAAGCCGCTCCTCAGTAAAAGGCACATGACAGCCCACTTGGAGTTTGCCAAAAGGTGCCTACCTAAAGACTCTCAGACCATGAGAAACAAGATTCTCTGGTCTGATGAAACCAAGATTGAACTCTTTGACCTGAATGCCAAGAGTCACGTCTTGAAGAAACCTGGCACCATCCCTACGGGGAAGCATGGTGATGGAAGCATCATGCTGTGGGGATGTTTTTCAGTGGCAGGGACTGGGAGACTAGTCAGGATCGAGGGAAAGATGAATGGAGCAAAGTACAGAGAGATCCTTGATGAAAACCTGCTCCAGAGCGCTGAGGACCTCAGACTGGGGTGAAGGTTCACCTTCTGACAGGACAACGATCCTTAGCACACAGACAACGCAGGAGTGGCTTCGGGACAAGTTTCTGAATGTCCTTGAGTGGCCCAGCCAGAGCCCGGACTTGATCCCGATCAAACATCTCTGGAGAGACCTGAAAATAGCTGTGCATCAACGCTCCCCATCCAACCTGACAGAGCTTGAGAGGATCTGCAGAGAAGAATGGGAGAAACTCCCCAAATACACGTGTGCCAAGCTTGTAGCGTCATACCCAATAAGACTCAAGGCTGTAATCGCTGACAAAGGTGCTTCAACAAAGTACTGAGTGAAGGGTCTGAATACTTATGTAAATGTGTTTTTTTTAAACTTTTTTTTTATGCGATGGCAAAAATGTCTAAAAACCTGTTTTTGCTTTGTCATTATGGGGTATTTTGTTTAGATGATGGAAAAAACTCAATTTAATCAATTTTAGAATATGGCTGTTTTGAAACGTGGAAAAAGTAAAGGGGTTAGCCTGTTGAGGATGGGGGCGCTGTTGTGACTATTTATGCTAATCGTGTAATTTTTGAAACGGCTTCCCACAAAATCCTTGATCGTACAATATGCATATTATTATTATTATTGGATAGAAAACAGTCTATAGTTTCTATAGGAGTTGAAATTTTGTCTCTAAGAGGAACAGAGCCCATTCTACAGCAATTTCCCTGACATGGAGTCAGATTTCAGAAATGTTGGCCACTGTTCTGGAGTCAGTTAAAAGGGCACTGTTATTGCTATGACTATACGGACACTGCTTACATCTTCCCCTGGATGCCTTTACGTGATGACGATTTGAATGGGGTCGATTGCGCGTTCACAGGCACTACAAATTAAAAAACCCTGTAGGTAGGAGCTCCTTTGCAGCTGCGTAATGCGCGTGGAGGACATCGACCTGCTATTTTTCCAAGCGTTAGTTTAGCCTGTTATATTTCTCCGGTCATGTTTTTACTCGTTATAGGAGTTAAAAACATCATAAGGTAGTTAATTTAAAGCGTTTTATAGCAATTTATATCCGTTTAGTGCGATTTTGGGACATTTATTTATGAAACGCTGTGAATAGCTGGGCACGCTTCCAGTTCATCCCGAACGCAGTTGGCATTTCCACATGGCAAGAGGACAGCTTTCCACCAAAAGACGATTACTCCCAAGAAAGGATCCTTTGCCCAAGATACTGATGGAAGAACAGCTCAAAGTAGGACATTTTTATTATGATAAATCGTGTTTCTGTCGAAAAATTTTAGTGGCTTAGGACGCCATGTTTTTTGACGTAGCTTCGCTTGGCGCAAACTGTATTGAAAAGTAAGGATAAATTAAAAAATGTAATTCCGCGATTGTATTAAGAATTAAATTGTCTATCAATCCCTGTCCACCCTATATTTTTTAGTCACGTTTATGAGTATTTATGTATAAGAGTAGATCACTGTCTAAGTGGCGCAAGGACATATTCTGACCAGCTGAGTTACATTTCACATTGTCTAACCATGATTTTGGTGGCTAAATATAAACATTTTCGATCAAACTCTATATGGATTGTGTAATATGATGTTACAGGAGTGTCATCTGAAGAATTCTGAGAAGGTTAGTGAAAAAATTAATATATTTTGGCGATGTTGACGTTATCGCTCACTTTGGCTAGAATCAATGCTGGGCTGCTATGTGCTATGTGCTATGCTAATATAACGATTTATTGTGTTTTCGCTGTAAGACACTTTGAAAATCTGAAATATTGTCTGTATTCACAGGATCTGTGTCTTTCGATTCGTGTATGCTGTGTATTTTTACGAAATGTTTGATGATTAGTAAGTAGGTAAACACGTTGCTCTAAGTAGTTTTTCTATTCCATTTGTGACGGTGGTGCAATTGTAACCTATGCCATCTACCTGAAATATGCACTTTTTTCTAACAAAACCTATCCCATACCATAAATATGTTATCAGACTGTCATCTAATGAGTTTTTTTCTTGGTTAGGGGCTATAAATATCTTAGTTTAGCCGAATTGGTGATAGCTACTGGTGTTGGTGGACAAATAAAAGATGGTGGATTATGCTAATGTGTTTTTAGGTAATAGATGTACATCTTTACATATTGTGTCTTCCCTGTAAAACATTTTAAAAATCGGACATGTTGGCTGGATTCACAAGATCTGTGTCTTTCATTAGCTGTATTGGACTTTAATGTGTGAAAGTTAAATATTTTAAAAAAATATTTTTTTTGAATTTCGCGGCTCTGCCTTTTCAGTGGGGGGGGGGAGTGCCGCTAGCGGCACCCTCATCCTAGACAGGTTAATTAACTTACTGCTACTAGCCCAGTCAAGTGCATTGAATCACACATTCATTGCATTGATCAACGGATAGTCCCCTCCAGAAAATCAAAATTATGTTTTTTCTGAAGTTTCTGTCAAATCTGGGAGAAACAGTTTTATATATATATATTTTTTTACATGTTTTTAACCCAATTATCTTTGGAACTAAATAGTCTCTATATGCAGTACCAGTCAAAAGTTTGGACACACCTACTCATTCAAGGGTTTTTCTACATTGTAGAATAATAGTGAAGACATCAAAACCATTAAACAACACAAATGAAATCATGTAATAACCAAAAAAGTGTTAAACTGATCAAAAATATATGTTATATTTGAGATTCTTCAAAGTTGCCACCCTTTGCCTTGATGACTGCTTTGTACACTCTTGGCGTTAACCTTGAATGTGGGAACGTTGAGCTGCCATCTGGAGCGTTAACCTTGAATGTGGGAACGTTGAGCTGCCATCTGAAGTGTTAACCTTGAATGTGGGAACGTTGAGCTGCCATCTGGAGTGTTAACCTTGAATGTGGGAACGTTGAGCTGCCATCTGGAGCGTTAACCTTGAATGTGGGAACGTTGAGCTGCCATCTGGAGTGTTAACCTTGAATGTGGGAACGTTGAGCTGCCATCTGGAGCGTTAACCTTGAATGTGGGAACGTTGAGCTGCCATCTGGAGTGTTAACCTTGAATGTGGGAACGTTGAGCTGCCATCTGGAGTGTTAACCTTGAATGTGGGAACGTTGAGCTGCCATCTGGAGCGTTAACCTTGAATGTGGGAACGTTGAGCTGCCATTTGGAGTGTTAACCTTGAATGTGGGAACGTTGAGCTGCCATCTGGAGTGTTAACCTTGAATGTGGGAACGTTAAGCTGCCATCTGGAGTGTTAACCTTGAATGTGGGAACGTTGAGCTGCCATCTGGAGCGTTAACCTTGAATGTGGGAACGTTGAGCTGCCATCTGGAGCGTTAACCTTGAATGTGGGAACGTTGAGCTGCCATCTGGAGTGTTAGCCTTGAATGTGGGAACATTGCCTTTAAGGCGTATTGTCGACAGCACTCCACGGATTGAATCCTGGACTCAGTTTTTATCTCCACATCTCAGAGCGCTGAGAGAAACATCACAACTATAGACATGAGCAGAGAAGAATAGCGGAAGGAAATTAATCGTTAATCTTTGTTGCTTCCTTTTCAATTAGTTTATCTCTCTTTGTTTATCTCTCTCCCTTTTCCTCTGTCCCTCACTTCCACACAGGAAGTGATTTAAATGGATGTTCCTGTCTGCTAGTAAAAAAAAGCCCTACAAGAGTCCAATAGGACTATTTCCAAAATCTGATAGGATTTTCATATGATTTCTAACAGGATGTTTTTATTGGAATCCTACATAATTTTTTTACTAAGGAAAAATGTTTCAGGATAGTTATTTTCTTGACAGGCCAATTGTACATACAGATAGAGTTACAGAAACCTGTTAAAAACAGTCTCCGAGGGGCATATGTGGTGTGGCGTCAGGAGCTTAGACCACTACACAAAACTCCAGCACACTGATAGGATGTTTCTATTGCTGTATATACAATTCTATAGGATAGAACTCAAAAGGAATGTGCTGTACACTACAGTTAACTTAGCTGCTTAACATGTGGAGCACCAACCCTACAAACCTCTTAGACAATTACCTTCGAAGGTTGACAGTATAATAACATCATAAGCAACCAACATTGAACTCCCACCCTTGCCACCCCATAGTGGGGAACCCCTCTACCCAGTATGGAACCCCTCTACCCAGTATGGAACCCCTCTACCCAGTATGGTACCCCTCTACCCAGTATGGAACCTCTGGACCCAGTATGGTACCCCTCTACCCAGTATGGAACCCCTCTACCCAGTATGGTACCCCTCTACCCAGTATGGAACCTCTGGACCCAGTATGGTACCCCTCTACCCAGTGTGGAACCCCTCTACCCAGTATGGAACCCCTCTACCCAGTATGGAACCCCTCTACCCAGTGTGGAACCCTTTTACCCAGTATAGTACCCCTCTACCCAGTATGCAACCCCTCTACCCAGTATGGAACCCCTCTACCCAGTATGGAACCCCTCTACCCAGTGTGGAACCCCTTTACCCAGTATGGTACCCCTCTACCCAGTATGCAACCCCTCTACCCAGTATGGTACCCCTCTACCCAGTATGGAACCCCTCTACCCAGTATGGTACCCCTCTACCCAGTATGGAACCCCTGGACCCAGTATGGAACCCCTCTACCCAGTATGGTACCCCTCTACCCAGTATGGTACCCCTCTACCCAATATGGAACCCCTGGACCCAGTATGGAACCCCTCTACCCAGTATGGTACCCCTCTACCCAGTATGGAACCCCTCTACCCAGTATGGTATCCCTCTACCCAGTATGGAACCCCTCTACCCAGTATGGAACCCCTCTACCCAGTATGGAACCCCTCTACCCAGTATGGTACCCCTCTACCCAGTATGGTACCCCTCTACCCAGTATGGTACCCCTCTACCCAGTATGGTACCCCTCTACCCAGTATGGAACCCCTCTACCCAGTATGGTACCCCTCTAACCAGTATGGTACCCCTCTACCCAGTATGGAACCCCTCTACCCAGTATGGAACCCCTCTACCCAGTATGGAACCCCTCTACCCAGTATGGTACCCCTCTACCCAGTATGGAACCTCTGGACCCAGTATGGTACCCCTCTACCCAGTATGGAACCCCTCTACCCAGTATGGTACCCCTCTACCCAGTATGGAACCTCTGGACCCAGTATGGTACCCCTCTACCCAATATGGAACCCCTGGACCCAGTATGGAACCCCTCTACCCAGTATGGTACCCCTCTACCCAGTATGGAACCCCTCTACCCAGTATGGTATCCCTCTACCCAGTATGGAACCCCTCTACCCAGTATGGAACCCCTCTACCCAGTATGGAACCCCTCTACCCAGTATGGTACCCCTCTACCCAGTATGGTACCCCTCTACCCAGTATGGTACCCCTCTACCCAGTATGGTACCCCTCTACCCAGTATGGAACCCCTCTACCCAGTATGGTACCCCTCTAACCAGTATGGTACCCCTCTACCCAGTATGGAACCCCTCTACCCAGTATGGAACCCCTCTACCCAGTATGGAACCCCTCTACCCAGTATGGAACCACTCTACCCAGTATGGTACCCCTCTAACCAGTATGGTACCCCTCTAACCAGTATGGAACCCTTCTACCCAGTATGGAACCCCTCTACCCAGTATGGAACCCCTGGAACCCCTGGACCCAGTATGGAACCCCTGGACCCAGTGTGGAACCCCTGGACCCAGTATGGAACCCCTCTACCAAGTATGGAACCCCTCTACCCAGTATGGAACCCCTCTACCCAGTATGGAACCCCTCTACCCAGTATGGAACCCCTCTACCCAGTATGCAACCCCTCTACCCAGTATGGTACCCCTCTACCCAGTATGGTACCCCTCTACCCAGTATGGAACCCCTCTACCCAGTATGGTACCCCTCTACCCAGTATGGAACCCCTCTACCCAGTATGGAACCCCTCTACCCAGTATGGAACCCCTGGACCCAGTATGGAACCCCTCTACCCAGAATGGTACCCCTCTACCCAGTAAGGAACACCTGGATCCATTATGGAACACCTGGACCCCGTATGGAACCCCTCTACCCAGTATGGAACCCCTCTACCCAGTATGGAACCCCTCTACCCAGTATGGAACCCCTGGAACCCCTCTACCCAGTATGGAACCCCTGGAACCCCTGGACTTAGTGTGGAACCCCTGGACCCAGTGTGGAACCCCTTCACCCAGTATGGAACCCCTGGAACCCCTGGACCCAGTGTGGAACCCCTGGACCCAGTGTGGAACACCTGGACCCAGTATGGAACCCCTGGACCCAGTATAGAACCCCTGGAACCCCTGGACCCAGTGTGGAACCCCTGGACCCAGTATGGAACCCCTGGACCCAGTATGGAACCCCTGGACCCAGTATGGAACCCCTGGACCCAGTATGGAACCCCTGGACCCAGTGTGGAACCCCTCTACCCAGTATGGAACACCTGGACCCAGTTTGGAACCCCTCTACCCAGTATGGAACCCCCTCTACCCAGTATGGAACCCCTGGACCCAGTGTGGAACCCCTCTACCCAGTATGGAACCCCTGGACCCAGTATGGAACCCCTCTACCCAGTATGGAACCTCTGGACCCAGTATGGAACCCCTGGACCCAGTATGGAACCCCTGGACCCAGTATGGAACCCCTGGACCCAGTATGGAACCCCTGGACCCAGTATGGAACCTCTGGACCCAGTATGGAACCCCTGGACCCAGTATGGAACCCCCTCTACCCAGTATGGAACCCCTGGACCCAGTATGGAACCCCTGTCAAATAGGATTCCAATAGGTTTTTGAGATGATACAATCGTCCTATAGGATTCTATTAGAAAAATCACTAATTCTATCAGATTTCTTTATTGGGGTGTTCCCTCATTTCCTATTGTTTGATATTTCCTTTTTACAGACTGCGCTGCAGACACACACACACACACACACACACACACACACACACACACACACACACACACACACACACACACACACACACACACACACACACACACACACACACACACACACACACACACACACACACTGCAGAGTCCCACTCCCCCGCTCATAAAATCTCTCCTGGTTTTCACATTCAGAGGTTCAGTTGAAGGTTTTGGACAAAAGTCAATTCAAAGGAGAATAAGAAAATCCACATCCCTTATCTTTGGATAAAAGTGTCTGCTAAATGGCATATAGTATCACAAAGCCAGTCCATAATAATGTTTAATAATGTGACTCAATGACATCAAAGCCATTATTAATGTTAAATAATGATATCATTCTTTAGTAAAAGACAGGTCTTCACTCTGTGTGTGGTGTGTGTGTGTGTGTGTGTGTGTGTGTGTGTGTGTGTGTGTGTGTGTGTGTGTGTGTGTGTGTGTGTGTGTGTGTGTGTGTGTGTGTGTGTGTGTGTGTTTTAATATTGCTGGCTTCGTTGTTACCGTACCCTAATTGCACACTTACTCTAACTGCAGCATCAAAGTCACAGCACACACACACACGCACACACACACACACACACACACACACACACACACACACACACACACACACACACACACACACACACACACACACACACACACACACACACACACACACACACACACACACACACACATCTGGTACTAGCTGATAGTGCTACCAACTGCCAGGGAAAATAGTTTAGGCTATATGAATTAGTTTCTGTTCTTTCTGTAAGTGTTGTGTAAGCGTTGTGTAAGTGTTTCAGGATGTTAGGAAGCTTGTTATGTTGAGAGAAAGACAGAGAGAATCTATTCCTATACCTCAGATTGTCCTGACCAGATTAACCACTCAACTGAAGAGAGTTATTTGAACAAAGCTCAATCGGCAACATGTAACATTTATCCAGGTTTGTGTCATCATCTGGAAAGTTACCACTAAAAGTAGTCCTACTATTATCTAGTGGAATTTCATAACGACAACTTCACTAATGTATCTGGGAACCACAAAGACAACACAAGAGGTATCAAGTTAAAGGAGTCTAGTTGAAACCCATGTCGTGTTTCCATGGGGGTAGAGTGGCTCTAATGGCTTTTGGGGGATTGAGTTCCCATAGTTCATCCATCAGCCCCCCTGCCCTCAGCCAGCTAACACCCCCCAACCTGTAGCCCCTAGCCAGCTAGCACCTAAGAGCATCCCCCAGCCTGCAGCCAGCCTCTGGACAGCTAGAACCTAAGACCATGCCCCAGTTTGCAGCCAGCCTCTAGCCAGCCAGCAGCCTGCTCCAGCTTGCAGCCAGCCTCTAGCCAGCCAGCAGCCTGCTCCAGCTTGCAGCCAGCCTCTAGCCAGCCAGCAGCCTGCTCCAGCTTGCAGCCAGCCTCTAGCCAGCCAGCAGCCTGCTCCAGCTTGGAGCCAGCCTCTAGCCAGCCAGCAGCCTGCTCCAGCTTGGAGCCAGCCTCTAGCCAGCCAGCAGCCTGCTCCAGCTTGCAGCCAGCCTCTAGCCAGCCTCTAGCCAGCCAGCAGCCTGCTCCAGCTTGCAGCCAGCCTCTAGCCAGCCAGCAGCCTGCTCCAGCTTGGAGCCAGCCTCTAGCCAGCCAGCAGCCTGCTCCAGCTTGCAGCCAGCCTCTAGCCAGCCTCTAGCCAGCCAGCAGCCTGCTCCAGATTGCAGCCAGCCTCTAGCCAGCCAGCAGCCTGCTCCAGCTTGCAGCCAGCCTCTAGCCAGCCAGCAGCCTGCTCCAGCTTGCAGCCAGCCTCTAGCCAGCCAGCAGCCTGCTCCAGCTTACAGCCAGCCTCTAGCCAGCCAGCAGCCTGCTCCAACTAGCAGCCAGCCTCTAGCCAGCCAGCAGCCTGCTCCAGCTTGCAGCCAGCCTCTAGCCAGCCAGCAGCCTGCTCCAGCTTGCAGCCAGCCTCTAGCCAGCCAGCAGCCTGCTCCAGCTTGCAGCCAGCCTCTAGCCAGCCAGCAGCCTGCTCCAGCTTGCAGCCAGCCTCTAGCCAGCCAGCAGCCTGCTCCAGCTTGCAGCCAGCGTCTAGCCAGCCAGCAGCCTGCTCCAGCTTGCAGCCAGCCTCTAGCCAGCCAGCAGCCTGCTCCAGCTTGCAGCCAGCCTCTAGCCAGCCAGCAGCCTGCTCCAGCTTGCAGCCAGCCTCTAGCCAGCCAGCAGCCTGCTCCAGCTCTGCCCATTCACAACTGACATTGAGATCATTGTTGTGTTGTGAGACTAAGGGACCTGAGGGAGAGAGCTTCTCACTGCTCAAGGTACATTCCAGAAATCAGCTGTTCTGCTGTCTCAAACACAACACACCCTTTGTACCGTGCTCCCCTATACCTTTCTTCTCCCTCTCCTCTCCTCCTTCCCCTCTACCTGTCTTCTCCCTCTCCTCTCCTCCACTTTCTGTCTTCTTCCCCTCTTTTATTAAATGTGTACATTAGTCATTTAGGTCAAAAATAACCACATATAAGTAATCGCAAGTAAAACCTGCAAGATCAGAGGCAGTAAGAAAAGACAGGGCCTCTCTTTTTCCTCTCTCTCCTCTCCTTGAGTCTTCATGCCTGTAGTGATCTGTAGTGCTGCTGTTGTTTTACACCTCTGTACCTTTGATCTGGGTTGGTTATGATGATTCATATTAGCGTCCCTAACGATCCCCTATATAAAGTAAATACATTTTAACTTTGTTCATTACTTTTAACCCTATGGTCCCATTTGGGAGACCGATAGTTGCTATGTTTCCATTAACTTGTCCACTGATTTGTTTGTCGACATTTAGAATAGATGTGACCGTAGCCTGCTATGGTACGTTTCCATTCAACTGTCTGGTGTCGATAAACAAAGCTGGACATAATGATGTCACGCCCCCCAAAAAAATAATATCAGAAAAACCTGGTGTTGAATGAAAATGAAGTGATTGAAGTGTTTATACAATTAATTTAGTCAAATTGTGCATTAATAAATTTGGGACAGCCTATAATGCCTCACATCTATCTGTTTCATGTCTCAGGTAGCCTGCAAAGACCGCAGGATAGAAAGCAAGAATGTACAAATATTTGACATATTCAAACAATTCTGATGTGCCAACGTATCACCACAGTCTGGCATGGTGAACCTTGCCCTCTTTTTATTTCTGAAATAATTGGATGGTGAAACTCGCATCCAGCCAACCAGAAAAGCAAGGCAAAGCAATTCATGCATTGTGGAAAGTCCGGACAATCCTTGTCCTGCAAAGAAACATAATTTTTATAGTTGAAAAATGTAATGTGAAAGGTGAGCCTTATAGTTAGGCTATGTGGTGACATCACGTACCCCGTGTACTTTTACAATGATTTGTCAAGCATCATTTTGTTTGAAAACCACAGTTTCCGTAAATTTGTCTCGATGAAGAAAGTTGGAAAAAATAAAAATCCACCCCCGTCGAACAGATCACAAAATGTTGTAAATCTTTAGAACGTGTCACACAGTTTGTCAAATTAACCAATGGAAACCTGCCCCCTGTCTGTGTGATCCAGGATGCAAAACAGATTAGTTTCAAAGGAGAAACAACATCTCTACATCTACATCTAACATCTCAACATCTACATCTAACATCTCAACATCTCTACATCTACATCTAACATCTCTACATCTACATCTAACATCTCAACATCTCTACATCTACATCTAACATCTCAACATCTCTACATCTACATCTAACATCTCAACATCTCTACATCTACATCTAACATCTCAGCATCTCTACATCTACATCTAACATCTCTACATCTACATCTAACATCTCAACATCTCTACATCTACATCTAACATCTCAACATCTCTACATCTACATCTAACATCTCAACATCTCTACATCTACATCTAACATCTCAACATCTCTCCAGTGTCTCATTCATCATCAACTCATGCAGGTAGAATAGGATTTCTACGCCATCCAAAGGGCGGTTGAATCAACTTGGTTTCCATTTCATTTCAACTACAAAAAAACCTATGCGATGACAATGAATCAATGTGGAAAATTGAGTCATGACATCTGTGGATATAATAATGGCTGCCGTTTTACGGCCTCCTAACCAATTATGCTAATTTTGTTATTTAAAAATTAAAAAAATTAATTTGAACTAATTTTCTACATAATGTTGCTGCTACCGTCTCTTATGACCGAAAAAAATCTTCTGGATGTCAGATTACTCACCTCGAACTGGACGATGATTTATTTTCTTTAATGAGTCCGACGCGAAGGATACACTGCTTCCCGGAGACCAGGCCCAAATCCCCATAACTCACGTGATGAAAAGACAGAAATACAGTGGGCGGAAGTCTGGGTGCCTTGTGAGAATTTGTCAGTGAGTGAGTAAACCACCGCTACCCTCGGTATTATTGGACAACGTGCAATCATAAACTGGACGATCTAAGATTAAGACTATCCAACGGGACATTCAAAACTGTGATAACTTATGTTTCACCGAGACTTGGCTGAACAACACGAATAATTCAGAGCTGGCTTCTCCGTGTTTTGGCAGGACAGAGCCGCTACGTCTGTGAGACGAGGGGAGGGGCTGTGTCTATTTGTCAATAACTGCTGGTGCGTAATGTCTAATATTAATGAAGTCTCCAGGTATTGCTCGACTGAGGTAGAATACTTGTCGATAAACTGTAGACCACACTAGCTACCAAGAGAGTTCACATCTATATTTTTCGTAGCCGTTTATTTACCACCACATACCGATGCTGGCACTAAGACCGCTCTCAACAAGCTGTATAAGGCCATAAGCAAACAAGAATTATGGGACTTTAATGCAGGCAAACTTAAATCCATTTTACCTCATTTCTACCAGCACGTCACATGTGCCACCAGAGGGAAACCTTTACTCCACACACAGAGACGAATACAAAGCTCTCCCTCGCCCTCCATTTGGCAAATCTGACCATAATTATATCCTCCTGATTCCTGCTTACAAGCAAAAACTAAAGCAGGAAGTACCAGTGGACTCGCTCAACACGGAAGTGGTCAGATGACGTGGATGCTAAGCTACAGGACTGTTTTGCTAGGACAGACTGGAATATGTTCTGGGATTCATCCAATGGCTTTGAGGAGTATTTCACCTCAGTCACCGGCTTCATCAATAAGTGTATCGATGACGTCGTTCCCACAGTAACCGTATCCCGTAACCGTAACATCTCCCAACCAGAAGCCATGGATTACAACATCCGCACCGAAATAAAGGATAGAGCTGCCGCTTTTCAAGGAGCGGGACGCTAATCCGGACGCTTATTAGAAATCTCCCCTCAGACAAACCATCAAATAGGCAAAGAGGAAGCCTAGAGGAATGGGCCCACTCCAGGTCCATGGAGCGGACAGCGTCCGGCACGAACTTCCGGTTACCACTGCGAATCCCAGACCTGTTTTCCGATACTCCAGTTGAGTGCCGTCGCCAGGAGGTGAGAAGAATGTTCTCGAGCTCAGAGGTGGTAGCCGTGAGGTTATAGCGGCAAGACGGGGCATCCGGCTTGACGTTCTTGGACCCTGTAAACAGAAGAGTCCATCACGCCTGCCTGGATTTGAGACAGTTGGCGGTGTGGAGAACCTCCAGGTTTTTGTGGTCGGTCAACACGGACGTTCCGCCCCTTCGAGCCAGTGCCTCCAATGCCATCGCGAGAAGCTCCCGATTCCCCACATCGTAATTCCTCTCCGTGGCAGTGAGGCGGTGGGAGAAGAAAGCGCAGGGATGCAGCTTCAGGTCCAGGGCAGAATGTTGGGACAGAACAGCCCCCACTCCAACATCCGAAGCATTGACCTCCACCACAAACTGACGGCACGGGTCCGGATGAACCAGGATCGGAGCTGCAGTAAGGTTGCGGAACACCCGGCCCGCATGAACGGAACCTTGGTAGAAGTGAAGGCAGACAGGGGAGAGGCCAAGGTGCTGTAACCCCGGATAAAGCGGCAATAAAAGTTGGCGAACCCCAGGAAGCGTTGCAGCTACACCTTGTTCGCAGGCTGAGGCCTTTCACCTTCTCGGGATCCATCTTGACGCACCCAACAGAGATGATGTAGCCCAGAAAGGGAATGGTGGAGCAATGGAACTGACACTTTTCTGCCTTAACGAACAACTGGTTCTCCAGAAGGCACTGGAGAACCTGCCGGACTTGGATCACGTGTTCTTGGGGGATCTGGAGAAGACAAAGAATGTCATCAATGTCGACGAAGACGAAACGGTTCAGCATATCGTGGAGAACGTTGTTCACCAGAGCCTGGAACACGGCCGTGGCTTTAGTGAGGCCACTGGCTGTGTTGAAGGCGGTCTTCCACTCGTCCCCCTCTCGTATCCGCACCATGTGGTATTACATAGATCCAGCTTGGAGAACACAGTGGCCCCTTGGAGCAGCTCGAAGGCCGAGGAAATGAATGGTAGCGGATAACGGTTCTTAACAGTGATGTCATTGAGTCCCCGGTAGTAAAATCATGGGCGCAGTGTCTTGTCCTTCATCTCCATGAAGAAGAACCCTGCGCCAGCGGGAGAGGAAGAGACCGATAAATCCAGTAGCTAGGGAGTCCCCAATGTAGTCCTCCATAGCCTTGATTTCAGGTCCCAACAGACGCCCCCATGGCGGCATGGTGTTAGGGAGAAGGTCAATCCCGCAGTCATAGGTGCGGCAGAAGGGAAGTGGCCCGGGCCTTGCTGAACACCTCCTGGAGATCCTGGTACTCTGCAGGGATGGCTGAGAGATCTGGAACCACCTCCGAGGACCCAGGAAGACATCCCAGGGCAGGTTTGAGCCGACTTTCGACAATGGGCATGGCAGAATGGACTCCAGTCCATGATGGCACCTATAGACCAGTTGATGAGTGGGTTGTGTTGCTGGAGCCAGGAGAATCACAAAACCACATGGATCTGGGGGACTTGATGAGCAGGAACTGAATGGTCTCGCTGTCACCCATAGGTTGATGGGAGTGGTGTTATGGGTAACTCAACCTATAGAGCGCCCATCCAGCGATCTAACAACCACGGGAATGGAGAGGGTCTGAGTGGGGATGTTCAGCTCGGAAGCCAGTGTAGCATCCAAAAAGCTCTCATCGGCCCCAGAGTCAATGAGGACCCGGAGAGATTTGGACTTGTTTCCCCACAGCAGAATGACATGAAAAGGGGTGTGAGTAAGGGAAGCAGAAAAGTTCCCCATATGGCCCACCAAAGTAATCACTCCTACCGATGAGCCTGGTCTTTTACCGGGCACAAGGACACAAAATGACCAAAAGTCCCGCAATACAGATAGCTCCTTGTGCTGATCCGGTGTTGCCGTTCCGCTGGCGACAGCCCAGCCTTGCCTGGTTGCATGAGCTCGGGAAACAGTGCCTCTGCCCTCCTTGGTGACTCTCGAGGAAGGTCGGGAAATCTCGGGTGCTCTCGACCACGGGACCATCGGGGACTTCCGGGATGACCCGGAGGTGAGTTGGAATCCCTGGACATGCGAGTGAAATCTTATTTCCTCTCTATCCATCGTTCCCGTAATCGCCTATCGATGTGGATGGTCAAAACGATGAGGGAGTCTGTGGGTAACTGTGGGTAGTTACCCACAGCCACAAGCTCGTCCTTAACCTCCTCCGAGACGTCTTTGGTTATCATCACAGCCGTATATATTACCCTTCAAGCAGATACCACGACAGCTTTCAAGGAACTACACTGGACCTTGTGCAAACTGGAAACTGCATATCCTGAGGCCGAATTTATTATAGTTGGACTTTAAAAAAGGCTACCTAAGTTCTATCAACACATCACCTGTGTTGAACAGTGCTTCCGGATTCCACGCACTCTCTGCTGCTTCTCCAATGTACGGAAATCCACCGCTGCCGGAGCTGGATTAGATTCCGGGCAGCTTCTCTCCCAGAGAACAGGGCATCCAAAGACCTTCCTCACCTCTCCCACGAACCCCTCCAGGCTATGCTAATATGGCCTGCTGCTGTTACCATACGGCGGTAGCCCAGGTGAGAGCCCTTCCAGACATCAGCGTGATGAGGTAGGATATTTTGGAGGGATCCGAGGGGAAGGAGGAGGGCTGAAGCTTGAACAGGTGCTCGGCTCCCTCGAGTTGCTGAGGAGCGGTGGGGTTACCACCGTGGCAGGCTGCCTCCCAGACGACCCATGGAATTGCTCCAGCACCATGTCCAACTCCCGGTCATGGCGCTCAGCCAACATTTGGACACCCTCCATCAGCCCATTAAGCAATATCTCGTGTCTATCAATGGAGGCTCCTTAGGAGGAGATGGCGTTGCGCAGCAGGTCCGAGTCTGCTGGCGCAGCAGGTCCGAGTCTGCTGGCTCAGTCATGGCCAGTTCACTATCAGGTATGAAGGTAAGACCCAGATGCAGACCACGTCGAATAAACAATAGTTTAATATTTCAACAGGGGCAGGCAATATACAAGTCAAGGCAGGCAGGGGTCAGTAAACCAGAGGTGGGGCAACAGTTCCGGGCGGCAGGCAGGCTCAGGGTCAGGGTAAGGTCGGTAATCCAGAGGGGTGCAAAGGTACAGGTCGGCAGGCAGGCTCAGGGTCAGGGGCAGAGTGGTTAGGAAGGCGGGCTCGGAGTCAGGACTGGCAAGGGTCAAAACCAGGAGGGCGAGAAAAGAGAGACTGGAAAAAGCAGGAGCTGAGACAGAAAACGCTGGTTGACTTGAACAAACAAGACGAACTGGCAACAGACAAACAGAGAACACAGGTATAAATACACAGGGGATAATGGGGAAGATGGGCGACACCTGGAGGGCAGTGGAAACAATCACAAAGACAGGTGAAACAGATCAGGGTGTGACATCAACAGCTTTTTCCTACAATATAGACCCATACTCATGATGCTTAATTCTTAGTAAAAAAAGATATAGAATACCATGAAGTAACACATGAGGAATCAAGAGTGTGCAAAGCTGTCATCAAGGCAAAGGGTGGCTACTTTGAAGAATCCAAAATATATGTTGATTTGTTCAACAATTTTTGGTTACTACATGAATCCATATATGTTATCTCATAGTTTTTATGTTTTCATTATTATTCTACAATGTAAAAAAAAAAAGAAAAAGAAAAAAAAAACGAATGAGTAGGTGTGTCCAAACTTTTGACAGGTACTGTATATTTTCCGCATATATAGGCATACCTCTTGAGTTGTCGGTAACCTCCTCACTGGTGGTTTCCTTTTTTAAAGAAACTAAATACGCTTCTCTGCATCACTGCTAAAATCTGAGCAAAAGATGGAACGGAATGTGAGTCTTATTCAGTACATTCAGTTTGTTGCTTGCTTTAAAAAGGCTACCAACTTTGCAAGCAGGCATGCAAGCTAAGATAGATAGATACGTTAGCTACTTGATAGTCTAGTAAAATATCTAAATCAGCCTTAGTCTAATTAAGGACATAAATCCCCATTAGTATATAATCTAAATCCCCTTAAGTATAGAATCTAAATCCCCTTTAGTATAGAATCTAAATCCCCTTTAGTATAGAATCTAAATCCCCTTTAGTATAGAATCTAAATCCCCTTTAGTATAGAATCTAAATCCCCTTTAGTATAGAATCTAAATCCCCTTTAGTATAGAATCTAAATCCCCTTTAGTATAGAATCTAAATCCCCTTTAGTATAGAATCTAAATCCCCTTTAGTATAGAATCGAAATCCCCTTTAGTATAGAATCGAAATCCCAGTACTCAGTCCCCCATAGCTCACAGTAGTTGAAACTAGGTTATAATATGATACTGACTCAGTCCCCCATAGCTCACCGTAGTTGAAACTAGGTTATAATATGATACTGACTCAGTCCCCCATAGCTCACCGTAGTTGAAACTAGGTTATAATATGATACTGACTCAGTCCCCCATAGCTCACCGTAGTTGAAACTAGGTTATAATATGATATTGACTCAGTCCCCCATAGCTCACTGTAGTTGAAACTAGGTTATAATATGATCCTGACTCAGTCCCCCATAGCTCACCGTAGTTGAAACTAGGTTATAATATGTCTTACTATGTTTTCTTAGCTTTTGCTTTGTTGCTCTGTTACTGCAGCTGCTGTTGACCTTGTTATCTAACTAATCCGTCACATTACCGGTATATCTTTTTATTTGTTTGTTTTGTGTGTGTTTTATGTTATGTAGAGCACCCCATATCTGCAGCTGCAACCCTCCTGTTTGACAAAGAAAACTTTTGACCCCAAAATGTGCATTTATTGTGTTTTATTTCCTATCTATGCTTACGCTATAGCATCGGCCTATCCGTGACTGTAGAATAACTTGTCAATTATGCACGAAGTGAGTTCACTGGTTCAACGCGTTGATCCTCTCTCCTCTCTACAGTTGATTGTTTGGAGAGAGGGAATGAGGAGGAACGGAGCCAATGTTCCCAAAACTCCACCCCCAGAGTCCCGCCCATGACATTTACAACAGGCGACTGGCCAATAGAAAAGAAAACTGCTGAAGTTTGGCAGCGAGGGCCAACAGGGGAAGGGGGGGGGGGGGGGTAGAGAAAGACAAACGGAGTGAGATAGAGAGAGATCACTTTGGGAGAAGCAGAGTTTCTGTTTTCCTCTGATGCTTGTTTGTGTTCCTATGCATACGTAATTACCGGTGATTAGCACTGTCTGCCGAGTAATAGCTCCTTATAACCTCACGGACGGTCTCATTGAGCGCTCAGCTCTGTCCACGGAGAGGAGAGAGGGGACGGGAAGCGGCTGCTAGACTAGTGGAAGACGAGATCAGGAAAGCACAGGAGCTGAAGGCAGCCGAGGGGTTCCACTGCAAATGCTGGAATGGACAAAAAGCTGTGGGTTACCAACAGTCGTGTGCTTTTTTGCTTAAAACTTTTTGTTTTCATTTTATCTGGCACTTATGGATAACTTTCTTCCAGCCACTTTGACGGAGTTTTCTAACACAGCAGTGAAGCTACTTCAGAACGGGATATGTACAGCAGCCTGCTGTCTTTACACAATACCTATGGTCTGATCCCAGAATGTTGATATTTTATATCTAGCGCAGTCTTTGGAAGTATGAAATACGTAGGGATGAAGCTGGTGTAATCTTATCCGTTCAGTCATCACTAAAAATGGCCAGTGTTGAGGCTTTGGCACACGGCTCCCGCAGGTTGGTGTGGCCTGTCGGTTGTGTGTTTTTGTTTTTGGGCTGCTTATCGGTGGCATCGTCCTCCCACAGCCGCAGGTTAATCTGCTGGCAGGCCATCATGAACTGTCAGACCGAGCCCGAGTGCCATTACGCATATGGGCAGTACATGCAGGCGTGTGCTGCTGTTCTGAGAGGGGACAGGAAGAGGTGTCCGAGTCACTGCATCTCCTCTCTGGTGCAGCTCAACCTGACGAACAACGGGCCTGCGCTTGAGGACTGCAGCTGTGCTTCGGACCCCATCTGCCGGAACACCAAGCGGGCCATCGAGCCGTGCCTCCCCAGGACTAGCAACATGGGTTGCACCGAGGCCCGGATGCAGTGTGAGAGAGACCAGCAGTGCAGCTCCGCCATGCGAGACTATTTAATCTCCTGCGTGAAGCTTTTCAGCGGGGCAACCTGCACGAATGCTTGTCGGAATGTGATTGCAGATATGCGCAAAATACCCAAAGCGGAGCGGCTGGATTCGTGCGTGTGCGACGGGACCGAGAGGACCATCTGCGAGTATGTCAAGATTAGCATGAAGAACTTGTGCTTCGAAGCTCCTGCGACGGTGGAGGACGGCAGCGGTTCAGAGGACTACGATGAAGATGATGGGGACTTCCCGGTGTCAGAACCGGAGTTCGTGGGGAGGAGCACCGGCTCAGGTGGTTCTGCTGCGGGAAGCTCTGGTGTTGTGACCACGGTGACTGCATCTGTCCTGATTCTACTGGCGTCTCTCCTGTAAACTCTCCTCAAAGTAAAACGTATATATATATCAGACTGTTCGGACAGATAAACACATTGATGGCCTTACAAACTCAGACTGTTGTTCAGATAAAGATGAAACGCTTGCCTTTCCAAACGGATGCCAGTCAGTCTGGCCAATGCTATTGAAGGAAGAAGCTCCTACTCCAAAGAACATCAGATGCAATTTTTTTGTTGCATGACCAAATTATTATTATTTTTTTTTTTACAAATATAACTTTTTTTTGTACTGAAAGATATCGAATCAAGTTAGTATTTTCTATGCAAATATTATATTCACTAACATTATGGAACATTGTGGTTTCACTGGTGTGAAGAAAAATGACCTTCTTTATTTAAAAAAACAATCAGAAATGGAGACATGGACACCTGAACACCAGGTCTACTGTAGTCCGTGTTTATACTACATGTAACACCAGGTCTACTGTAGTCCGTGTTTATACTACATGTAACACCAGGTCTACTGTAGTCCGTGTTTATACTACATGTAACACCAGGTCTACTGTAGTCCGTGTTTATACTACATGTAACACCAGGTCTACTGTAGTCCGTGTTAATACTACATGTAACACCAGGCCTTCATGTCAACAGATGCGGTTCTATTTTTGTTACACAGAGATTAAACAATGCAAGGTTTTTATAAAAAAACAGTTGACTGTCTATATTTTAATATTTTAACGTGATATCATTGATATTGGGTGACTGATGGCATCTCTATGTATTTAATGCAACTATATGGTGGACTTGTACATACTGTATATTGGTAAATAAATGCGGTTTAAAGTAATTTATTAATCCCACATCCCGCTTGGGGACAGACGTCAATTCAACGTCTTTTCCACGTTGGTTCAATGTAATGTAATGCTGTTGCAACAATGTTGATTCAACCAGTGTGAGTCAACGTCACGTCCCAAACTTTCAATATAAATATTGAATAAATATGATTCCTGTCAAAAAACATGAGGAAAAAGTTCAAGGTTTAAAGGATGTCAGTTCTGTGTTGTGTGGATTGTCTCTTTTAAGACACCTGAAATAGTGTATTAAAGCCTTTCAATCCAGAGAAGCCTTCACTTGTTATACGAAGATGTATTCACTTTTTAGAAAAAAAAACGTCTAATTCCACTGTAAGACTGACTGGCTCGGTGACTACGTTCATGACATGGCCCATATTATTATTATTATTATTATTATGTGACTGTCGTTCTGTTTGTTTATTCACTGTGTTCAATGTGACTGTTGACAAAACTGCTTTGTAGAATGTGGGGAAAGTTCCACTGTCAGTTATTTGTTATTTTCAATCGTGTTAATCCTCTTCATCATCAATGTTATTGTTGCATTGACTCCCTATTTTGGGTTCTGGGTTGTTAGAAAATAACTATCTTGTTGACCTTTCGATATAAAACACAAATAACTTGTTGATCCTCGGATTGAACCCACGCAGCCTGAATTGAGTCTTATAGCATTGAAATAGGTCTACTGTTACGTCAGGATCGAGCTTGGGGCGCTGCTCTCGCTTTCTAAATAGTCCTGTTTACCAGAAGGAGTAAAACATTGGCATTTGGGTGTCTTTCAAAAAAATCAACACAAAAGGAGCGTTTTGCCCTTTTTAAGGGTTAAAGCTTTGACTTGCTTCCAGATAGACCTGTTTATTTATCTACTGATCATGCTCTCCAATCAAAGGGCTGCGCGACCATCCCAAACAACAACGCAGCTGCGGGCCGGGCCAACTTAACCAGATATGGAACAGACTCAAGTTTTGCAGACGACACTTTCAGAAAATAGTTTTTTTAGTTTCAATTCACTGGTTGCAGTTAAGGTTAATTTATCTTTATATAGAATATCTATAGGCCTTTACAATGCACTACATCTAATACAACCGGTCATGTAGAATTTGTTTTCAGTCTGACAGAGTTGGGAAAGGAGTGTTGTCAGACTTCTGCAGAGGTCTTCTTTATGCTGCAAGTCGATAATTCACTACTTGAATGAAGCAGTGACTCAGTTTTTCTAGCTGACTGAAGCAGTGACTCCGTTTAACTGGCTGAATGAAGCAGCAACTCAAGTTAACTGGCTGAATGAAGCAGCAACTCAAGTTAACTGGCTGAATGAAGCAGTGACTCGGTTTAACTGGCTGAATGAAGCAGTGACTCAGTTTAACTGGCTGAATGAAGCAGTGACTCAGTTTAACTAGCTGAATGAAGCAGTGACTCCCTTTAACTGGCTGAATGAAGCAGTGACCTGGTTTAACTGGCTGAATGAAACAGTGACTTGGTTTGTTAACTGACTTTTGTCAAACACATCTGTCATTGATAAATCAACACATACCTCTTTTACTCTCCCCCTCCTCACCCCTCCCCAAATATACACTGAAGTTTAAGATGAATAGAAACACAAACATATCTTCATAATATGTAGACCTACATTATTATTTGATTACATGCTCAACATTTGAAAATGGTTTCCCCCTAAAAAATAATATAGCCAATATGTGTTTTAATATTAGTAATACAGTGAGGTCAATGTTCATGTTTGGGAGGTGATCAATTACTAATTGATCAAATTTTGTAGATTCCATTCCGTTTGCTTTTCTATTGAAATAATTTGAGGATACAAAAGATGCCTGTTGACACAAAGCACCAGAGTCACTGGGATGTTCATTGACTCGCCTCTGACAATACAGTGGGAAGAAAAGGCTTTCATTGACCACAAAATAACAAAAGCATATAGGACTGCCCCTCGTCTCTACTCCAGCAGAGTCTAGTTATGGTGCAAAAGTTAGCTAAAGTTATTCTAGCTTATTGTTCAGTAATATTCATAGTATTACATTACAATCATTACTACACCATTTTTCATTGATTTATAATAATTTATTAAGGATTGCATAATTTGTCAAATTAATTAGGGCTTTACATTTTTATGAAATGTTTTTCCTATGATGCAAAAGCACAAAGTTTATTTGTTTATTTGCTTGTTTATTTCTCATTATTTGGAATAACATCTCTCTGACTACAGTAGGATAGATTTCATAACATCTCTCTGACTACAGTAGGATTCATAACATCTCTCTGACTACAGTAGGATTCATAACATCTCTCTGACCACAGCAGATTTCATAACATCTCTCTGACTACAGTAGGATAGATTTCATAACATCTCTCTGACTACAGTAGGATTCATAACATCTCTCTGACTACAGTAGGATTCATAACATCTCTCTGACCACAGCAGATTTCATAACATCTCTCTGACTACAGTAGGATAGATTTCATAACATCTCTCTGACCACAGTAGGATTCATAACATCTCTCTGACTACAGTAGGATTCATAACATCTCTCTGACTACAGTAGGATAGATTTCATAACATCTCTCTGACTACAGTAGGATAGATTTCATAACATCTCTCTGACTACAGTAGGATAGATTTCATAACATCTCTCTGACTACAGTAGGATAGATTTCATAACATCTCTCTGACTACAGTAGGATTCATAACATCTCTCTGACCACAGCAGATTTCATAACATCTCTCTGACTACAGTAGGATAGATTTCATAACATCTCTCTGACCACAGTAGGATTCATAACATCTCTCTGACTACAGTAGGATAGATTTCATAACATCTCTCTGACTACAGTAGGATTCATAACATCTCTCTGACTACAGTAGGATAGATTTCATAACATCTCTCTGACCACAGTAGGATTCATAACATCTCTCTGACTACAGTAGGATAGATTTCATAACATCTCTCTGACTACAGTAGGATTCATAACATCTCTCTGACTACAGTAGGATAGATTTCATAACATCTCTCTGACCACAGTAGGATTCATAACATCTCTCTGACTACAGTAGGATAGATTTCATAACATCTCTCTGACCACAGTAGGATTCATAACATCTCTCTGACTACAGTAGGATAGATTTCATAACATCTCTCTGACTACAGTAGGATAGATTTCATAACATCTCTCTGACTACAGTAGGATAGATTTCATAACATCTCTCTGACTACAGTAGGATAGATTTCATAACATCTCTCTGACTACAGTAGGATAGATTTCATAACATCTCTCTGACCACAGCAGATTTCATAACATCTCTCTGACTACAGTAGGATAGATTTCATAACATCTCTCTGACTACAGTAGGATTCATAACATCTCTCTGACTACAGTAGGATTCATAACATCTCTCTGACTAGAGTAGGATTTTTTTCTCCTCTCGGCCCTGTTTAAAAGAAAGTGTTACGACTGTTACCCCTGTCCCTGCTCTGGGGAACAGAACAGAACGTCACGTCAGTGATGGCTGTAACCAGTTTTATTAGAACGGGACACGTTGGTCTGAAAAGCTAGATGGAGGAGAAGTCGAGTGGCACTATTGTTTTGGTAATGTTAAGTACAGCTCCACAATACCCCAACACTTCATTCTCTCAGCCTCGTTCTACACAGAACCACTGTGGGGAAGCATGTGGTAAAGGTCTGCTGTAGCTGGCTCTCCTCTCCTTCATCTCCTCTCCTCTCACGGCTGGAGAGAATACTACTACTCGGCCCTCTCTCTCTCTTTTTTTTTCTTTCTCTCTTTATTTATCCAGTAAGTTACAACACTGTGAAAAGGCCCAGCATGCGCCGGTCTATAATGTGGACTGTATCAATCGATGTTGCAAAAATTATTTTCATAAAACATCCCTACAGAGTAATGAATAACAAGTATTTGATTAATACAGTAGGCCTACCACTACAGTAAATTCCGAGAGTATTCAGACTTCCTCACTTTTCGCTTTGTTATTGTGGGGTATTGTGATGTCATTATGGGGTATTGTGATGTCATTGTGGGGTATTGTGATGTCATTGTGGGGTATTGTGTGTAGATTGATGAGGATTTTTTTAAATTTAATACATTTTAGAAAAAGTCTGTAACGTAACAAAATGTGGAAAAACAGGACTTTTGAATATTTAGCAAATTTATTACAAATAAATAAAATAGAAAGGTAGAGCTCCGAGACAGGATTATGTCGAGGCACAGATCTTGGGAAAGGAAGCAAAACATTTCTGCAGCTTTGAAGGTCCTCTAGAACACAGTTGCCTCCATCGTTCACAAATGGCAGAAGTTCAGAATCACTAAGACTCTTCCTAGAGCTGGCCACCCGGCCAAACTTAGAGATCGGGGAGAAGGGCCTTGGCGTTCATCAAGGTCAACACCCACCCGGCCAAACTTATCGATCGGGGAGAAGGGCCTTGGCGTTCATCTAGGACAACAGCCACCCGGCCAAACTGAGAGATCGGGGAGAAGGCCCTTGGCGTTCATGAAGGTCAACAGCCACCCGGCCAAACTTATCGATCGGGGAGAAGGGCCTTGGCGTTCATCAAGGACAACAGCCACCCGGCCAAACTGAGAGATCGGGGAGAAGGGCCTTGTCGTTCATCAAGGACAACAGCCACCCGGCCAAACTTAGAGATCGGGGAGAAGGGTCTTGGCGTTCATCAAGGACAACAGCCACCCGGCCAAACTTAGAGATCGGGGAGAAGGGCCTTGGCGTTCATCAAGGACAACAGCCACCCGGCCAAACTGAGTAATCGGGGAGAGGGGCCTTGGCGTTCATCAAGAACAACAGCCACCCGGCCAAACTGAGAGATCGGGGAGAAGGGCCTTGGCGTTCATCAAGGACAACAGCCACCCGGCCAAACTTAGAGATCGGGGAGAAGGGTCTTGGCGTTCATCAAGGACAACAGCCACCCAGCCAAACTTAGAGATCGGGGAGAAGGGTCTTGGCGTTCATCAAGGACAACAGCCACCCGGCCAAACTTAGCGATCGGGGAAAAATCAAATCAAGTCAAATTTTATTGGTCACATACACATGGTTAGTAGATATTAATGCAAGTGTAGTGAAATGCTTGTGCTTCTAGTTCCGACCGTGTAGTAATATCCAACGAGTAATCTAACCTAACAATTTCACAACAACTACCTTATACACACAAGTGTAAAGGAATGAATAAGAATATGTACATAAAGATATATGAATGAGTGATGCCCAAACGGCATAGGCAAGATGCAGTAGATGGTATAGAGTACAGTATATACATATGAGATTAGTAATGTAGGGTATGTAAACATTATATAAAGTGCCATTGTTTAAAGTGACTAGTGATAAATGTGTTACATACAATTTTTTATTATTAAGTGGCTAGAGATTTGAGTCAGTATGTTGGCAGCAGCCACTCAATGTTAGTGATGGCTGTTTAACAGTCTGATGGCCTTGAGATAGAAGCTGTCTCTCGGTCCCTGCTTTGATGCACCTGTACTGACCTCGCCTTCTGGATGATAGCAGGGTGAACAGGCAGTGGCTCGGGTGGTTGTTGTCCTTGATGATCTTTTTGGCCTTCCTGTGACATCGGGTGGTGTAGGTGTCCTGGAGGGCAGGTAGTTTGGCCCCGGTGATGCGTTGTGCAGACCTCACTACCCTCTGGAGAGCCTTACGGTTATGGGCGGAGCAGTTGCTGTACCAGGCGGTGATACAGCCCGACAGGATGCTCTCGATTGCGCATCTGTAAAAGTTTGTGAGTGTTTTTGGTGACAAATCAAATTTCTTCAGCCTCCTGAGGTTGAAGAGGCTGTTGCGCCTTCTTCACAACGCTGTCTGTGTGGGTGGACCAATTCAGTTTGTCCGTGATGTGTACGCCGAGTAACTTAAAACTCAGCGATAAAAGACTAGGTATGTTTTCCTAAAATATTGTGCTTTATTACATCTAAATCGGTATTATGAGTTTTGAGGCTGTTGCAAAACTTTGATAAACTTTCTGAATATTTAATAACAATGTTTTTTTATTGTTTTTCCAGACATTTTCCAGTAACTTTTTTTGATTGAACATCTGACGTTCTCCAGATGGTTCCGTGTCATTCTGAGCCTTGTGTTGATGTAGCTACTGGGGGGTTAGGGTTAGGGGACGCTGTAGAAAGGAATGCATTTGATTGCATAGATGGTACTTTTACTAGACGCTGATACGTGAGTATTAACTGGGATAGCTAGTCATTTCCTGTAGTACAGAATGGAACAACCCTCCCCCAACACACACACACTTCACAGGAGTTGTTACGAATTCCCTGGCAGTGACTCTTATCGTGTCCCCGGCATGTACCAGGTGATTCTATAATAACAACAATAACAATAATAAATAACCCCCTCAACCTAATAATAACTGGGTTCTTAAGAAACTGAAGAAGTTACCAGGTGTCTGAGTGTGTGTGTGTTTGTGTTAGTGTTTTAGGTCTGTGAATGTGTGTGTGTGTGTGTGTGTTTCAGGTCTGTGAGTGTGTGTGGGTTCGTGTTTCAGGTCTGTGAGTGTGAGTGTGTGTGTGTTAGTGTTTCAGGTCTGTGAGTGTGTGTGTGTTAGTGTTCCAGGTCTGTGAGTGTGTGTTAGTGTTTCAGGTCTGTGAGTGTGTGTGGGTTTGTGTTTCAGGTCTGTGAGTGTGTGTGTGTTAGTGTTTCAGGTCTGTGTGTGTTTGTGTTAGTGTCTCAGGTCTGTGAGTGTGTGTGTGTGTGTGTTAGTGTTTCAGGTCTTTGAGTGTGTGTGTGTTAGTGTTTCAGGTCTGTGAGTGTGTGTGTGTGTGTGTGTGTGTGTGTGTGTGTGTGTGTGTGTGTGTGTGTGTGTGTGTGTGTGTGTGTGTGTGCGTGTGTGTGTGTGTGTGTGTGTGTGTTAGTGTTTCAGGTCTGTGAGTGTGTGTGTGTGAGAGTGTGTGTGTGTTAGTGTTTCAGGTCTGTGTGTGTGTGTGTGTTAGTGTTTCAGGTCTGTGAGTGTGTGTGTTAGTGTTTCAGGTATGTGAGTGTGTGTGTGTGTGTTAGTGTTTCAGGTATGTGAGTGTGTGTGTGTTTGTGTTAGTGTTTCAGGTCTGTGAGTGTGTGTGTGTGTTAGTGTTTCAGGTCTATGAGTGTGTGTGTGTTAGTGTTTCAGGTCTGTGTGTGTGTGTGTGTGTTAGTGTTTCAGGTCTGTGTGTGTGTGTGTGTGTGTGTTAGTGTTTCAGGTCTGTGAGTGTGTGTGTGTGTGTGTCTTAGTGTTTCAGGTATGTGAGTGTGTTAGTGTTTCAGATCACCTTTATTTAACCAGGTAGGCCAGTTGAGAACAAGTTCTTTAAGACATGGCTACATTACTTTGCCTATTAATAACACTGTCCCTTTAAGACATGGCTACAGCACTTTACCTATTAATAACACTGTCCCTTTAAGACATGGCTACAGTACTTTACCTATTAATAACACTGTCCCTTTAAGACATGTCTACATTACTTTACCTATTAATAACACTGTCCCTTTAAGACATGGCTACATTACTTTACCTATTAATAACACTGTCCCTTTAAGACATGGCTACATTACTTTGCCTATTAATAACACTGTCCCTTTAAGACATGGCTACAGCACTTTACCTAATAATAACACTGTCCCTTTAAGACATTATAATTCTTGACCTATCAAAGGCCATGGTTGGAACTCCTTTCCCGTAGCATAGGGGTTTCGATGCCAGCTGTCCATATGGCTCTGAGGAGCATTCTTGGGAGATGAGGTCCACCCCAAACTATTCAATAAAATTATTTATTATATTCTGTTGTCTTTCAGTTAAGCCTGTACTTGATTGAAAAAGAAATTGAGTCTCATTTGACTCATTTACTTGGTTAAATTAAGGTCAAATGAAAATGGAAATGGACATTACACTAATCCCTGACCTCTGATGCGTCACACCTCTCCTCCTTTCCCCTACCAGGTCCTGGAATTCTGTTCACCCCCCCCCCCTCTGATCCCATCACAGGACCTCTGCTGAGATCACAGCCCTTCGAAAAGAGAACAAGGACTTTAATCCTGCTAGTCTACTCAGGTTGTAGTCCTGCAGCCCTTTGGAACCTGAGAGTTAATGAGGCTGAAGGCAGAGGGAGATTAGGGCCTCTATGTGAAGAGTTCCTGTTAGCTAGTCTACCCAGGTTTGAATCCTCTGGAGCCAGAGACTTAATTTGCCTGGAGAGTTGTGTCAATTTGGCTTGATGTCCTTTGGGTTGTGGATAGGGCTGTTGTGGTGACCGTATTACCAACACACAGGGGGTCATGAGTCATGAAGACAGTCAAATTCCATGTTACTGTTTAGTCACGGTAATTAGGCTTCTCCAAGCTCTGGTGCTGCTGGTGGTCATTAGTAGTCTACCAAACTTATTAACTGCCTGGTACTCAGCACTATAATGTCCCTCTAATCATTCTGACATCAATGCAAATGTAATGGAAAATCTAATCTAACACTTCATGAGAGCCCATGAGCTCATGTTGCGCAACATTTCTATAGGCTATACAATTATGTGAGAAAACAGAGTGATGGCCTCTACTAAAAAGAGGAGGATCCCATCAGCTTTCTATAGGCTTACTATACTTATTTCTCAACTTTCCTAATATCAAGCAAATAGCTGCATGTGCACACTCCCTCAAATTGTTTTGGAGAAAATATATTTTCTCTTTTATTCAGCTTTGTTCAATTGTATTCTTCATACTATACAATAATATAAATTAATACTATAAACTAATGCCACGGAATTATAAGCAAATCTTGTCTGCTAAATGAACTAGTGTAGCCCACAGCCATTTGGCATAGCCAGATCAGGGCCTAACATAAGGACAACTCAGAATATGCTATTCTGTTCCTCCGAAATAGACTACATTTTCTTCATATCATGCTTCTTTAGACCAGTCTAAAATAAATAAAGGATTTATTGTGAAGGTGTAGACTATATTATATGGATTTATTAGACTATTTAAAATGTAGATGTTCCAAAGGTCTGCATCATTGACTTGTAGGCTACGTGTGGAAGAGATGCTGAATGTGTTTATGTTAATTAACGGTCAATTACCGTGAGATCAGCAGTTATTTGCTTTGACAGTCACCGGCTGACGAAATTCCGTGACTGCCACAGCCCTAGTTGTTGATACACACCGGAAACTGTTGAGTGTGAAAAACCCAGCAGCATTGCAGTTCTTGACACACTCAAACCAGTGCGTCTGGCACCTACTACCATACCCCATTTAAAGGCGCTTAAATAATTGATCTTCCCCATTCACCTTCTTAACTTCACTGGCAGCATTCGGAATTTTGGATGAAAGGCATGCAGAAGCCAGGATATGCATATAATTGGTAGATTTGGATAGAAAACACTCTAAAGTTTCCAAAACTGTTAAAATATAACAGAACTGATATGGCAGGCAAAAACCTGAGGAAAATCCATCCAGGAAGTACTATTATTTTGAACGGCTGTTTTTCCATTGAAAGCTTATCCACCATACAAAGACTTAGGACCCAGTTCACGATCTCCATGGCTTCTTCTACATATGGCCAGTCTTTAGGCATTGTTTGAGGCTTTTACTCTGAAAAATGAGGGCGATACAGCACTTTCAATGAGTGGACAGTGGACATTTCCAGACATGAGTACAGCGCGTGATCGGGAGAGCGCCTTTCTTGCTTCTATTGACGAAGCTTTTGTCCGGTTTAAATATTATTGATTATTCATAACAAAAACAACCTGAGGATTGATTTTAAACATCGTTTGACATGTTTCTACAAACTTTTATTGTACTTTTTTGACTTTTCGTCTGGATGTTGAGAGCGCGCTTTGTGCCTTTGGATTACTGAACTAAACGCACCAACAAAACTAAGGTTTTTGGACATAAAGAGGGACATAATCGAACATAACGAACATTTATTGTGTAACATGGAGTCCTGGGAGTGCCACCAGATGAAGATCATCAAAGGTTAGTGATTCATTTAATCGCTATTTCTGACTTTTGTGAGTCCTCTCCTTGGCTGGAAAATGTCTGTATGGTTTCTTGTGGCTAGGCGCTGTCCTAACATAATCGCATGGTGTGCTTTCACCGTAAAGCCTTTTTGACAATGTGGTTGGATTAACCTTTTCTCAATAGGGGGTGCTGTTTGCACTTTGTAATAATTTCGTTCCCAAATTAAACTGCCTCGTACTCAATTCTTGCTCGTACAATATGCATATTATTATTACTATTGGATAGAAAACACTCTCTAGTTTCTAAAACCGTTTGAATTATATCTGTGAGTAAAAACAGAACTCGAGTTGGAGCAATTTTCCTATGAGGAAGTGAGAAATCTGAAATCTGCAGGCTGTTCTGAGGTCGGTTTATTAATTTGCATGTCTTCTATTGGTTGACATGCACTGCATACGCCTTCCCCTGGATGTCAGCGAATAGTGAGAATTGAAATGGAGTTGCTAGGCAGATCTGAGGCCTTATAAATGGGCTGGCAACGTGGGGTCCTCCCTTTCTTCTCTTCGCCATGACGCAAGACAGACCTCAGGATGGCGTTCTAGAAAGCTCCCGTTATAGCCCTTAGATATATCCGGCTATGATTTTATTCGATATAGGTGTTAAAGACATCATAATGTTGTTATTTTAAACTGAGTTATATCAGTTTATATCAGTATATTGCGATTTTCGGGTATTTATTTGTGCTGCGTTCTAGGGAGTTGGGCACGTCTGGCCCACATGACTAATGTTTACTGCTAATTCCAACGTTGAAGGCGACAATCTACAACCGAGCAACGATTCTTTTGGAAAAAGGACAACTTGCCCAAGATTCTGATGGGAGCTCATCAAAAAAGTAAGAACTATTTATGATGTTAATTCGTTGTTCTGTTGAAAAATGTAAAACTCATATTCCGCCATTAATTTTGGTGCGGTCTCGCTTTAACGCACGCTGTTTGTCGTAGTAACGTTAATTTAAAAAATCTAACACAGCGGTTGCATTAAGAACTAATGTATCTTTCATTTGCTGTCCAACCTGTATTTTTTAGTCAAGTTTAAATTTAGTAACTGATTAGATTAGGTGCCTCTCCCAAGATTTCTCCCGACATATTGTTGGCAGCTTGGCTACTATTCTCATTGTATAACCACGATTTGTGCCGCTAAATATGCATATTTTCGAACAAACTCTATATGTATTGTGTAATATGATGTCATAGCACTGTCATCTGAAGAAGTTTGAGAAGGTTAGTGAAAAAAAGTATATATTTTGCTGGATTATTTGTTATCGCTAATGTTGGCTTGAATCAATGCTGTTGTGTGGTTGGCTATTGTAGTAAGCTAATATAATGCTATATTGTGTTTTCGCTCTAAAACACTTAAAAAATCTGAAATATTGGCTGGATTCACAAGATCTTTGTCTTTCATTTGCTGTACGCTGTGCATTTTTCATAAATGATTTATGATGAGTATTTAGGTAATTCACATTGGTCTCTGTGGTTATTCTAGTTGTTTTGGTGAGAGTTGTGATGGTGGCTGCAATGGTAAACTATGATTTATACCTGAAATATGCACATTTTTCTAACAAAACATATGCTATACAATAAATATGTTATCAGACTGTCATCTGATGAAGTTGTTTCTTGGTTAGTGGCTATTTATATCTTTATTTGGTCGAAATTGTGATAGCTACCTATGCAGGAAAAAAATGGTGTGAAAAAAAAGTTGTGTCTTTTGCTATCGTGGAAGCTTTTTTGAAATCAAGAAAGCATGAAAATACTTTGTTTTGGTTTGTTTGTATGTCAATTAGGGTGAATATGTGGTATGTCATAAGATTGTTTGGTAAGAAGACAATTTGACATTTGCTCAGGACATTGTTTTCACTAGGAAATGTAGGAATCTACCATTAATGATAATGCTGTTGACGCATATCCCATGGTAGTTATCGGGGTCAAATTTGTCTCCAAGATGCCAGAGCTGAGGATGATGTTAAAGAGTTTAAGTTTAGCCAAATGGAATTTGTGGTCTGTATATTTTATAATTTAATTTAGGATGAAATCAACACAACAGGCCTTTCTGGGTTGGAGGGTATGTATTTGTACTGCAGTTCATCCAGTGTTATTGGGGAATCCAGTGGGTTCTGGTCGTCTTTAATAGCTGATTGGAGAATCCAGTGGGTTCTGGTCGTCTTTAACAGCTGATTGGGGAATCCTGATTGGGGAATCCAGTGGGTTCTGGTCGTCTTTAACAGCTGATTGGAGAATCCAGTGAGTTCTGGTCTTCTTTAATAGGTGATTGGAGAATCCAGTGGGTTCTGGTAGTCTTTAATAGCTGATTGGAGAATCCAGTGGGTTCTGGTCGTCTTTAATAGCTGATTGGGGAATCCAGTGGGTTCTGGAAGTCTTTAATAGCTGATTGGGGAATCCAGTGGGTTCTGGTAGTCTTTAATAGCTGATTGAAGAATCCAGTGGGTTCTGGTAGTCTTTAATAGCTGATTGGGGAATCCAGTGGGTTCTGGAAGTCTTTAACAGCTGATTGGAGAATCTAATGGGAATCTAGAAGCCAATTGTGCGTCCGTGGGGCGACGCACAATTGGCATAGCGTGGTCCGGGTTAGGGAGGGTTTGGCCGGTAGGGATATCCTTGTCTCAGTATGTAAAAAAAAAAAAAATGTAATAAAATTTATGCACTCTACTGTAAGTCGCTCTGGATAAGAGCATCTGCTAAATGACTAAAATGTAAATCTAAATGTAAATCTAGTGAGTTCTGGTCATCTTTAAAAGCTGATTGGAGAATCCAGTGGGTTCTGGTCGGCTTTAATAGCTGATTGGAGAATCCAGTGGGTTCTGGTCGTCTTTAATAGCTGATTGGAGAATATAGTGGATTCTGGTCGTCTTTAATAGCTGATTGGAGAATCCAGTGGGTTCTGGTAGTCTTTAATAGCTGATTGGAGAATCCAGTGGGTTCTGGTCGTCTTTAATAGCTGATTGGAGAATCTAGTGGGTTCTGGTAGTCTTTAATAGCTGATTGGAGAATCCAGTGGGTTCTGGTCGTCTTTAATAGCTGATTGGAGAATCTAGTGGGTTCTGGTAGTCTTTAATAGCTGATTGGAGAATCCAGTGGGTTTTGGTCGTCTTTAATAGGTGATTGGAGAATCTAGTGGGTTCTGGTAGTCTTTAATAGCTGATTGGAGAATCTAGTGGGTTCTGGTCTTCTTTAATAGCTGATTGGAGAATCTAGTGGGTTCTGGTCTTCTTTAATAGCTGATTGGAGAATCTAGTGGGTTCTGGTAGTCTTTATTAATAGTTGATTATAAGATTTGCAATTGATCATGCATATGTTTTTACTGTTTGCTCTTTGTTGTACAGCCTAAAAGATTGGAGAAGTGGTTTGTTCCAATTTTCAGAAAAGTGACTAGATTCTGAAGTACATTGAGTTGATTTCTGACATGCTGTTCCTTCTTTTGTCTTCGTGTATTTCTGTACTGTTTTAGTGATTCTGGCTGTTCTCTTCTCAGAGGCCTCTCATCTCTTTGACTCCCCCAGAAGAGAGGCTGAAGAGAATAAGAGTTAAATGGGTGAGAGAGAGAGAAAGAGAGAAAGAGACATGGAAAGAGATGGAGAGGCCCAACAGAACTTGCTGACATGGGTCATAAGTTAATTTCCACGGTGCAGGGACAGCTGTGTGTTTTAATCGGCCATGGCACTCCATTAAAACTTCAATAGCTGCTGTGATCGGAGCCTCCATCGGGCCCAAATGGAACCCTATTGACCACAGCCATATGGGGCCCCTACGAAACAGGAAGTTAGCTTGTATACGAAACGGTACTCTATTCCCTATGGGCTCTGGTCAGCAATAGTGCACTATGTAGGGATGCCATTTGGAAGGCAGAGTCCAGGAGAGGCTGAGATGTATGGGTCTTAAAGAAGCATGCTTCTCTACTTCCTTGTTGATAGGGGACAGACATGAAGCATGCTTCTCTACTTCCTTGTTGATAGGGGACAGACGTGAAGCATGCTTCTCTACTTCCTTGTTGATAGGGGACAGACGTGAAGCATGCTTCTCTACTTCCTTGTTGATAGGGGACAGACGTGAAGCATGCTTCTCTACTTTCTTTTTGATAACCACCCTCAGCGGACAGACATGAAGCATGCTTCTCTACTTCCTTGTTGATAGGGGACAGACGTGAAGCATGCTTCTCTACTTCCTTGTTGATAACCACCCTCAGCAGACAGACGTGAAGCATGCTTCTCTACTTCCTTGTTGATAACCACCCTCAGCAGACAGACGTGAAGCATGCTTCTCTACTTCCTTGTTGATAACCACCCTCAGCGGACAGATGTGAAGCATGCTTCTCTACTTCCTTGTTGATAACCACCCTCAGCGGACAGACGTGAAGCATGCTTCTCTACTTCCTTGTTGATAGGGGACAGATGTGAAGCATGCTTCTCTACTTCCTTGTTGATAGGGGACAGACGTGAAGCATGCTTCTCTACTTCCTTGTTGATAGGGGACAGATGTGAAGCATGCTTCTCTACTTCCTTGTTGATAGGGGACAGACGTGAAGCATGCTTCTCTACTTCCTTGTTGATAGGGGACAGACATGAAGCATGCTTCTCTACTTCCTTGTTGATAGGGGACAGACGTGAAGCATGCTTCTCTACTTCCTTGTTGATAGGGGACAGAGATGAAGCATGCTTCTCTACTTCCTTGTTGATAGGGGACAGACGTGAAGCATGCTTCTCTACTTCCTTGTTGATAACCACCCTCAGCAGACAGACGTGAAGCATGCTTCTCTACTTCCTTGTTGATAGGGGACAGACGTGAAGCATGCTTCTCTACTTCCTTGTTGATAGGGGACAGATGTGAAGCATGCTTCTCTACTTCCTTGTTGATAGGGGACAGACGTGAAGCATGCTTCTCTACTTCCTTGTTGATAGGGGACAGACATGAAGCATGCTTCTCTACTTCCTTGTTGATAGGGGACAGACGTGAAGCATGCTTCTCTACTTCCTTTTTGATAACCACCCTCAGCGGACAGACATGAAGCATGCTTCTCTACTTCCTTGTTGATAGGGGACAGACATGAAGCATGCTTCTCTACTTCCTTGTTGATAGGGGACAGACGTGAAGCATGCTTCTCTACTTCCTTTTTGATAACCACCCTCAGCGGACAGACATGAAGCATGCTTCTCTACTTCCTTGTTGATAGGGGACAGACGTGAAGCGTGCTTCTCTACTTCCTTTTTGATACCCACCCTCAGCGGACAGACGTGAAGTATGCTTCTCTACTTCCTTGTTGATAGGGGACAGACGTGAAGCATGCTTCTCTACTTCCTTGTTGATAGGGGACAGACGTGAAGCATGCTTCTCTACTTCCTTGTTGATACCCACCCTCAGCGGACAGAGATGAAGCATGCTTCTCTACTTCCTTGTTGATAGGGTTACAGACGTGAAGCATGCTTCTCTACTTCCTTGTTGATACCCACCCTCAGCAGACAGACGTGAAGCATGCTTCTCTACTTCCTTGTTGATAGGGGACAGACGTGAAGCATGCTTCTCTACTTCCTTGTTGATAGGGGACAGACGTGAAGCATGCTTCTCTACTTCCTTGTTGATAGGGGACAGACGTGAAGCATGCTTCTCTACTTCCTTGTTGATAGGGGACAGATGTGAAGCATGCTTCTCTACTTCCTTTTTGATAACCCCCCTCAGCGGACAGATGTGAAGCATGCTTCTCTACTTCCTTTTGATACCCACCCTCAGCGGACAGACGTGAAGCATGCTTCTCTACTTCCTTGTTGATAGGGGACAGATGTGAAGCATGCTTCTCTACTTCCTTGTTGATAGGGGACAGATGTGAAGCATGCTTCTCTACTTCCTTGTTGATAGGGGACAGACGTGAAGCATGCTTCTCTACTTCCTTGTTGATAGGGGACAGACGTGAAGCATGCTTCTCTACTTCCTTGTTGATAGGGGACAGACGTGAAGCATGCTTCTCTACTTCCTTGTTGATAGGGGACAGACGTGAAGCATACTTCTCTACCTCCTTTTTGATAACCACCCTCAGCGGACAGATGTGAAGCATGCTTCTCTACTTCCTTATTGATAACCACCCTCAGCGGACAGAGATGTGAGTTTGTTGACTCACTCAGAGAGGGGTGTGTGTTCTGCTGCAGCGACCTCTGATGAATTGATTTGTCTTCTGTCTGAACACCAGAGACCAAAAGAGGATCACTAGCTTCTGAAAAAACAAATTTGCTGAGTATTAACTGTTAATAACACAAGCACTTAGAGTCGGATTTCTGCAATTGTGGCTGTAGTCACGGCCAATATAGAGCAGCTTTTGTGTTGTGACCATAGACATGTTTTGTGACCTCTAACCTTGGCAATTTGAGTGTTACATTCATTGGTAGACTAGCAATGGCTGCCAGTCCTGTTTTGAAATGGGAAATGGCATCTATATATATACATGGTTGGTTGCGGCTGTTTAGTTTGACTTTCGCACGTTTCTAAATACATTTGCGGGAAAAAAAACGTACAGTTTGGAAAGCAAATGCATAAACAAAAACTGTCCAGCTGTGCACCAGTCAAAAGCTTGGACACACCTACTCTTTCAAGGGTTTTTCTTTATTTTTACTATTTTATACATTGCAGAATAATACTTAAGACATCAACGCTATGAGATAACACATATGGAATCATGTAGTAACCACAAATTTGTTAAAGAAAACAAAATATATATTATTTTTTACAGTCTTCCAAGTAGACACCGTTTGCCTTGATGACAGCTTTGCACACTCTTGGCATTCTCTCAACCAGCTTCACCTGGAATGCATTTCCTACAGTCTTGAAGGAGTTCCCTAACCATCTCAAATGGGTTAAAGTAGGGTGATTGTGGAGACCAGGTCATCTGATGCAGCACTCCATCACTCTCCTTCTTGGTCAAATAGCCCTTACACAGCCTGGAGGTGTGTTGGGTCATTTTCCTGTTGAAAAATAAATGATAGTCCCACTAAACGCAAACCAGATGGGATGGTGA